>NC_090271.1:342468007-342775414 GCF_040414725.1 Anabrus simplex | reverse complement strand
TCATAATGATTTGCCATTAGTATATCCTGATTAACAGTTTTCTGGGCCTCAACAAATAAACATGTGAACTTATGCACTAATTTATGCACACAGTCTCTGACTTACATAAATTAAAGCATTACATTCATGAACTACACTAACAATATATACTACAAAACACTTAAAATCTCAGAGGAAAATTATCATACAGTTCCATAGTCTATTTCATATTAGGTTTCCCGCTTCACCACATGTGTAGCTTCGCAATGTGCTTCAACGGAGATGCAAGGTTTCATGCCAACAAACCCCTGTGTTCTAAGTCTTCATTCTAGATTCTAGGCTTCAGTCGTCAAATACCTATCCTACAGTACATCGCCCTTTCGCCGAGGTTGGAGAACTCTGAAGTGGTCACAGTTCGCCCGAATAAAAGAGACTGGGCATATGCAGGTATAACCAAGTGCATTCAAACATGAGTAGATTGGATTTTGTATGTCTCTAATACCTATGCAATGCTGGAAAATGGGAAGAGAGGTACAAGGCTAAAGGCACCTTTACACAAAGCACCACACAGATGCTAGTGACCATGAGGTAACTAGTTATCAGAGAAGGCAAGAGGGGGTAAAAATAAAGATGGTTTAGTGGCGTAGAGATTCTAAACTACAATTGATGTTGGGAGTAAAGAGACGATCTCCTTGACACAGCTGTCAGTGGAGAGATAGTGCGGAATGACAAATGACATTAATAGACAAATAAGGAGTAGGGATTTTTAAAGGTAGGAAAGATCATATAATATGAACATAACATTCGAATTAAAGAGGAGAAACTGGGGCAAATATTCATTTATACAAAGAGGAAACAGGGATTGGAGTAAAGTATCACAGGAAATTTAAATAAATTTCAATGTTCTTTGAAATAATTTAAGAAAAGACTATGTAAACAACTGATGGGGAATCTGTAATCTGGACAACAGCCCTGGATGACGACTGCGATATTTTGTTGAATGGAGTAAGTGAAATATGCAAGTTGTTTGACGTCACACCGACACAGACAGGTCTTATGGCGACGATGGGACAGGAGTGGTTAGGAAGCGGCTGTGGCCTTAATTAAGGTACAGCCCCAGCATTAAGTGAAAACAGCCATGAATAATTTTTCCCTACTTCATCCTCAAGAAATTGAGGCAAGTGAAATAAGCCAGTGTAAGAATTATGCCAATAAATATGGTACTTAATTCTTTATACATTAAACATATTTCATACCTGATCAGTCATTTCTCAGCCAACTGTGCTTGATTATACACAAAATGAAGGATTTTCAATATTTGTGTTGAAAAAAAATCACAAAGATATATTTTTGCCTGTACCATGATGTGTGCAACAAGTGTCTGGCAGATGAATATTATTCATTATCAGGGCATTTGTCCACTTATGTCATAAATACAGCTCCCATGTATGTCTACATTTTTATCTTGTGTAAGCTCCGTGTAGATACGATCTCTCGGATAACTCGCGTTGATAGGAACTGACATACGTAGTGCACCTAGTTCTTTGTTACAGTTTCTATCGAATTCACTAAATCACTGTCGAGGAAAACTGAGAAAAGATAATGGGTTAGTTTTGCAATTTATATACATTTTTATTGCAGAATTACCTATAAATGGAATTATTGTTGATAATATCTCTGTATTTCTAAACAGCTAACATGTAAGGCATTGTAGATATTTATTTTCTTATTTCAACATTGCCTTTTGCAGAACTAGCTCCAATTATGAAACACAGTATATAATATATGCATAGAACTTAAACAACATAAAGATCGCTATGCAATGTCTATATCATCGCATCTCCATCATCTGCACAAATTTTATTTACCAACTTTCAAGCTGATCAGCTGGATTGTGTCAAATCTTGTTATGATAAGCCCTTGTGGTACTGAACTGAAAGTACTTATTTCCCTTGTTTGAGGATTCTAACACATGCAGGCCTTTGGAAGCTCACACTTTCTGAGCATGAAATGTGCCAACCAGTGCAAGCCATCAGACACAAGAAGAAATCAAATAATACAAAATACATACATTTCTTACTGAAAGCTTTATTACTAAAATCTATACATATTTTCTAACAAATCACAATATCAAAATTTTGATCACAAAATATCTCTACTCTCATAATTTAGTAAATATACAGGTACAGATAAGAGCCAGTTACAGCTCGTGGTCTTTTGATTTATACAGTATAAGTAGGCCCACCAAGCGAGCAGATTATATTGAACAAATAATTAATACATATGGCACACAGATTAAGTTATACAACACTTACATATACCAAGACAGGCAAACTAAAAATAGTTGACATATTAGAATTTATAAGAAACTTCATAACAAGGCAATGTTTATGGAGCTGTTCCCAGAAATAATAATTGGCACTTTTAAAATGTGTATTGTACAAATAAGAATTATATCATCGGAAGACTAGCAATGGAAGTTAGTTATGTGCAGCAACTATGGCACTACTGCTGAAAGAAGTGCACATACAGTAAGACAATGCTCACTTCGCAAATTTACTTCATAATATTCTGAGAGATCAGGAGCTTAAAAACTAAATGTTCATACAGAACTACAGTTTCCTGAGATGTGCATATGACTGAATTCTGTTCTATGACAAGACCAACTATTCAGCAGCACAACAGTAGAAATGAAAAATGCTTCAGCAGTTCAACGCCTACATTTCTCTTTCTTGTAAAGCAGTACGTGTCTCGCATACAAGTTGGTTTTCTATCTTATACAAATTTATAAATGGACAATATCTGCTTGCTTCTATGCTGAATCCGTAAATAAATGTCATGGCACAAGTCAACATCCAGTTGTTGATGTCATAAGTATGTATTTCTCTGTCAATCTTTAAGTCCAGTGCCATCAAGCTATAACAGCACAAGAGTGACTTTGTTGACAAAGTTGCTAAAAATGTCAATTACAACACAAAATTCAATATTTCAATGCAACATCAAGTCAGTCAGAGTAGTGATGCTGAAGAGTAAGAGTAAAATGAAGCAGTTGAGGGGACAGGATCATTAACACACATGGTTCTTTTGCAAGTGACCAAGACTGTAATTTTTACAAGCTTGAGTGTATAGCTTCAGGTTGGAATATGGTAGAGAGCACTGTACACACACAAGTGATTCCATTTTTTTGTTTACAATACATCGCCTATGGAGTATGGTCTTTAGTGCCGCGAGTGTTGGAGGACAAGTTCCGCTCGATAGATACGCGTCTCGACGAGGATGAAATGACCCAGCCCCCGTGCCGGATGCCTATGGAGTGAACCTTGCCATTTCAAGTGAAGACTGGTAGTGGTGTACACAGCGCAATTTGACTGAGCCAGAATTGAAGCGTTGATTCAGGGTAGACATTCAAAAGCAGCAGTATCACGCATCGTAGGGGTTGCCTTAAGTGCAGTGTCAAAAAGGTATCATTAGCGAGGATGTGACCGAAAGACCTCAACAATTTCAAGATGATCCGAAGGGCAACCGGGGTCCAGTGCCTCATTAAGCTCATTTCGACCAAATGTATGTGTTCCACTAAAGAACTGCCATCGTATTGAGAGGAGAAGGTGGTAAGGGGCGTGCAGTGGTGAGCTTGCATTCGGGAAATAGTGGCTTCGAACCTTACTGTCGGCAGCCCTGAAAATGATTTTCCGTGGTTTCCCATTTTTACACCAGGTAAATACTGGGGATGTACCATAATTAAGGCCATAACCAATTCCTTTCCACTCGTAGCACTTTTCCATCCCATTGTCGCCACGGTAAGACCTACTGGTGTCGATGCGACATAAAGCAACTTTAAAAAAAAAACACTGACCATTCTAAATATTACTAAGGTCTAAGATCAGCAATAGACAAAACAAAGAGATGTGAAGAGAAATTTAAGCCTTATGTTAATTGAGATGTGCTATACAAAGGGTAAAAATAAACACCAAAAGGCAAATAGATTGATATAATCATGTAAAGAGCTTAATTTTCCTTTTTTTCAGTTTTAGCAATAAGAGCAGATTGCACTCCACCCAGAATTTTCCAGAAAAATAAATACGAGTAGAGTAATTATTAGAGTGTTAAGGGTTAAAGATATTCTTGATGAGAGGGGATAAAGAGAGAATAAAGATTCCGTACCTCTGAGAGATAATATTGTAGACCAATTCAGTCCACAACAGATATGGACCTGAACCTAGAACTTGGCCACTACTTTCTGTTTTCAACTACAATATAAGATGAAAAAGTTACATTAAAATATTGTAATCTACCATGTGTGTGTCCACATAATGCTCTTGTTCTCTCCAGCCTCAAAAATTGCCTCTATTTGGCTTTTGTTTGATCACTTTAAAATGCTTTAGTTTAAACTGTCTGCAAAGTTCATGTATGACTACATTTGTGAGCATTACATAACAAATTTGTAGCAATAGGAGTAATTAACAGCCATGCAAAGTTGTTGTAACAGCTTCCATTCCAATGTTCTCTTCTCTGTAGTTGTTTGGTAGGCTCCTCCTACTGACCCCAGATAGTTACTGTTAGTATTTTTTTTTTTTTTGTTTGCAAGTGGCTTTTACGTCGCACCGACACAGATAGGTCTTACGGCGACGATGGGATAGGAAAGTCCTAGGAGTTGGAGGGAAGTGGCCGTTGCCTTAATTAAGGTACAGACCCAGCATTTGCCTGGTGTGAAAATGGGAAACCACGGAAAGCCATCTTCAGGGCTGCCGACAGTCGGATTCGAACCCACTATCTCCCGGATGCAAGCTCACAACCGTGCGCCTCTAACCACACGGCCAACTCGCCCGGTACTGTTAGTAACAGGATTAAGTCAGAGTTCGGTTAGGTCGAGACCATCCGTGGCAAAAATTACAGGCATATGCTTAGGTTAGTATTTGTAACAACATTACTACTAGTGAACTTGTTTGCCTCAAAGTATTGTATTATTGTATGTACTGAAATCATGAAATCTATTTGCCCCTTTTGTGTTCGCTGACGAGTTGTGGTTATGGGTAATACCATGGTGGGCAAGTTTCTCTATTGGCTTTGTCTTCCTGTCACCTAACTTGTTGGATTTTGATTCTGAAGGTCAATTTTGACAACAGGTTTTTCGAACAGTTGTTATGTTATGGGCCTGAGTTGACAAACATGGGAGTTTTGGGTGAGATTTTCTCTTTTTCTTCTTTCTTCCTTTCTGTTGCACTTCCTCTGGTTAAATTACTTTTTTCTATTTACCATTCGCATGATTTCCCTAATATATTTTTGTTTAATATATATATATATAAGTGAAGATGAAAGCCATTCAGCAGAGAACAGTAGGGCAAGTTGAGAGTGGAGCTGGTGCTACCCTCACTTCTCCACTGCGCACTGGTAACCCTAACAGCGCTCCATCACATAGGTCGTTACTGTTGTTAAGCTTCTCCTATCACTCAGATCATCAAATTCTTCTTATAGCAAGGACAATATAAATTTAATCGTACCAAGATTTCAGGCAATGGATAGATGTAATGGATATATAAAATATAAGTCTGTTTTTCTGACATCCACCCTCTAGTAAAAGGGAGATAGCGTTGAATAGAGGAATTTAAAAAAAAAACATTGTTTAATAGGATGATAATATTCTGAATATTTATACCAGCCACTTGTGCAAGAATATTTCTGGGCATTATGTTTCCCGATCTGACAATTCCATTTCTTTAAACTCAGCAACAGGATGAAGCTTTTGCCCACTCTGAATTGATCATTACACGTAACACACCATTAGATTACCAAATTACCACAGTGCTCATATACCTAACCTTACAGCAAGCAAATTTGTTCTATGTATGGTAAGGGCCATACATTTAGGAATCGACTGTTCATTTATAACAGATAAAATTAAGTTTTTAACAAAAAACACAACATTTTATGGAGAAACAGGCTTTAGTGCAAATCCAGGTTTCAATAAATCTCTGGAAACAGGGGGTATCTGAAACATGCTTTTGCTGAGAAAATCAAGAGCAGTAAATGAAATATTGTAACTCAAGAACTTGCAAAATGCCAAGTGCACTTTACACTTCCATTACTGTTCAATGATCAAACATTGAGGCAAATTTACACTTAGTACAGGGGAAACAAAACTTTAATATGAATAGCAGTTTTCTGTCAAAAGTCAACTTGCTTGTTAGGACAGATTTTACACTTCTGTCATCTGTTAAAACAAATCTGTGTGAACAAAATCAGGAATAAATCTCTGTAATATTTTGGAAAACACTTGAAATTGTAATACACCAAGGCAAAGAGTTTAAAGACCCTACTTATCAAAGGCAAGTATAAGTATAGGTAATATAGGATGTCTGACCTTAATTCACTAGCAACCAAATGACTTCTAGTATGTTTCATGGTTTTTAAATTACAAGACCCTAAATGCTGATGTCCTGCAACCTAATTCTGAAAAACATTTTTCCAGGGTAGATAAGAAGAATGATCATAATTCAGCAGTCAAAGATACACTACGGTTGGGCACCAGTCCCCTCACATTTGCATTGTACCACCATAGAATGGTCATATCTACTCATGTACACTAATACAGTACGAGATGGTACAACGCACCAGGCAGAATGGACGCGACAAGGCAAGAACAGCGAGTATGCCAAAGAAGGTCAAAGAGAGCTCGTGGAAGCTGAGGGGAATAATGCCCTTTCATACCAAACCGTTGTAGGACTGGCAGCAGCATTTCAGTAGGGATGTGAAGCAAGAAGTGTCTGGACTGATGTGTCACATGCATTAATTACCCAGTGTATGGACGTAGGGGGAAAGTACCATCAACTGAGGTGAGTATATGTGAAAGCAGAAGAAAAGGAGGAGGTGGGGGGGAAATTATCCATTAAAAAGTTTGTCAAGTCTAGACTTCCTCTTCTACTATTCTGTGTGTTGCTACAAAACATCAAGAGCACAAACCGTCACATTATTCTTCCTTTCCTTGATTCCCTGACAAACTTTCCACTAGATTCTTTCCGGAATGCAGAGAATATCTTTAAACTTCAATCTCTGTTTCTTTTTTTCAAAATTATTCTTTCAATTTTTGACATAAAACAACATAATAAAAACAAAGATCTACCAGGCAATACTACTTCGAAGAGAGTTGAACTTCTCTGGTTTAATTCTTGAAAGAGTCAGCAACAAACTATATGCTGTAATATCCTATCGTAAAACTGTTGCTGCTGATCGTCCTATGAAGTCGCCCTGACAGATTCAGCTTCACTTCAAGTATACAGGGCAATAGAAAATACTGTAATTGCTTGAATTCAGCCACATCCCTAATTCTGCAGTAACAAAAGGAAAGGCCCACTGCTGCACAACTTGCTAAAAGCAGTGAAATTCACAGAGGAGAATGGTAGCAGAGCAGCAGGCCACGAGACTCAGGGGGAGAGATTGAAGATGCAAATTTGAAACACTAATTCATCCAGGAACAGGACGAGTGCCCAGGTGTTGAAGAAGCAATAATGGAATGGGCAAGAGAGATCCGGAACAATGGTTGCAGTATTTCCCTCAAACTGTTACTCCTAAAAGCACAGAAAATTGTACGTTCCCACGATATTCCGCGAAACTTACTCGAGGCAAGTGGCGGTTGGAGGACTCTTTATGCAATGTAATAAGTTGTCATTGCATTGGAAAAATTCTTTGTGCCAAAAACTGCCTTCAGACTGCACCACCAATAAAGTTAGAGTTTCACAAGCATGTGACCAGGTTAAGGCACCAGAACTCCTACCTGCTCTCGCAGATCAATGATGCTGACCAAACCCATGTGTATTCTGACATGCCAAGGAACACTATGCTAGGATCGATGAGATTTGGAGTCTGGCATTTAGTGCTAGTAGTGAGAAAAAGACTAACATTGCTCGAAAATAGTCTGTATCAATGGCAACGATCCCAAAGATACCAAATTTTAAGGCTGCTATCACCACATAGTTTGATTTGTTGTCAGTCGCTTTTGTGATATCATTCAGAGTGGCAATGTAATAGTTTTATTACCTTATGTGTTTGTTTTCCAAATAATATTTCTGTCAGGTTATCAGTGGCTAGTTTACAATTTTGAAGTGTACCATTCTCTATTACAACAATTTCCTTATGACTGCTCTGACTGCAACTTTTTATATGTTGTGCATTTGCTGGTGTAATTATCAGAAGTCATGATTTTACTGATCATGAGATCTTATTTATTGGCAATGATGTGTTTCGTCTCAAATGCTGAAATTATTAGCATGAGTTTAGGAACGAGTCAATATACTTTGAATTCTATTAGGTACACATTCAGCCTGTATTACAGGATACTATTCGTATATTGCAATAAATATGGCAAATGCTTTTGCCACTCAAATGTCAAACTCCCAAGTATACTGTTTCTGAGAAGGGAGTGGAGGCAAATGTTCTAATTAAAACTATCATCAAGGTCAGAGATGTTGGCCATTACTACCTCCATATTACCCATGAACATCAATAATCACATATGTGCTCAAATTAAAGTTGCATGGACGAGTAAATGATGTGCGACTGGAGTGAAGATCCGGCGTGCAGTTCCGAAAATAGGCTGTGTCTTATAAACTTGTGATCTCTGTGCATTGTTTGTGTACAGTACAGTAACAGTGTATCAGACATGGCATCTTCCATTAAATGAAATCATCATGTATTGACAATCAAAACAAAATTAGAAATTTTAAACCACATAGGAAAAGAAGAAAATGGACCTTCTCTAGCAACAGTGCAGAAACGATAACAGACATAAAACAAAACTGGCAAATCACTTTTACAGTCCGTGTCAAAACTTTTTTCTGAGGATGGTTTTAAGAAAAATAAAAACTATGGAGGAAGGAAATAATCAGATTATATGTGGTTTGTGCAGAGGCTTTCAAAAGGCAAACCGATATCAGGTCCACAGATGTGAGAAAAGGCATTAGAACTTAATAAATTGGGTAGGTCTTCAGAATTAAAAGCCAGTACTGGATTGTTTAAACATTTCAAATCATGGCACTATAAGGTCGAGGGGCATTCCTTGTCTAGCGATGATACAGCTGCAAATAAAATGAAACAAAAATTGCTCAACAATGTGCAAAATGAAGGATATTCCAGAGATGATGATTATAATGCAGATGAGACGGGAATGAATTGGAAATCAATACTGCAAAAATCGCTTGCTTCAAAAAGGGAAACTGCAGCTATAGGATCTAACCCATTCGCGTCATGACGGGCTGTGTTTTGGCACACCAATCAAATGACAGCTCAGCTTGCAACGACGCAGTGCCTCGCTTATCTTCTTGTATTGGATTCCCTTTGCAATATCAATTCTAACAATTCACACTGTAGGGAACTAGAGGCATATATTGTTTGTAAGCAATGCTGTCTATAGGGAGCAGGTAGGGACCCCCTTCGGAGCCAGCCCTACCCGGAGAGTGGCGCACCTGCCTATGCGAGTCCCAGAGCACACTGACCCAGTATGTAACATCTGGTATGGGTCCCAGCTCAAGGTCACGAGTGAAGACCTCAACGGCATCTACAGTGGAGAAGGTGGGCTTCAGTACGGTGCAGATGGCGGAAGGGGCAAACCTGTAGCGTCTGTACTCCAGAAGAGCGGCTATGAAAGGCATCTGACTCCACATTAGAGGCGGCCTAATTTTGAATCTGCCAGCAGGTATAAAATGCCTTTGGGTGTGGCAAGCCTATCGTAACAATAGCCTATATGATAAAGGAGATATGGTGCCTCGGAAAATGTTAGGGCGTCCCCTACTGAAGAAAGTGGAGAGGAAACATTTTCCCCTACCCAGCTACAGCTGATAAAGAGAAATGATGATGATGATGATGGTGGTGGTGGTGGTGGTGGTGGTGGTGGTGGTGGTGGTGATGAAGCAATGCTGTCTGTATTTCTGTGTGACACTGTGATTGTTGAACAACAGTTGATTTTCATCGGTATTCAGTATTCAGTATGCTGTAGAAGTAGTTTTGCGGTAATGTTGATGAGAGATTAAAAGCGCTTGTAGACACAGTTTTAGACGGCGATTATGGCAATAATGAAAATGAGTCCGAGTTCGAAGATAGTGATAGCAACAGTGAAAGTTACTGAAATGAGCAGAATATTGAAAGAGAATGCCGTGCCAGGTTCTTCCAAATGTGCGCAGCCAGTGACACAAAAGAACTGCAGTGACTGGAAATTGGAGGGGAAAAAAAAGATGATAATCCTGATATATATCCATTTTGTGGATACAGCAACACTTCGTATAGTCTGCCTGCTGTAGATGGATCCGGTCTTTTTGAAATTATTTCAACGGCCAGCAGTCACTCAAGGAATGAAGAATGGGTAAGTCTCATAACCTTCAATGAGTGAATTATCTGTGTTAGTTTTTATTTTATGCATGTTTTTGAGTGACAGGTATACTCGAAGTATGGGCAGGCAAATTAAATGATTTCACAGTCAACAATGTAAACATTTATTGTGACCTGAATGGGTTAAAGTTAGTAAAGAAAGAATTACGATCATGGTTTGTGCAAATACTAGTGGGACACATAGGTTACCATTGCTGGTGATTGGAAAATTGAAGAAGCCTTGATGATTTACAAATGCTGCTTGCGTTCCTTCTTGTACAAAAAAAGCATGTAAGAATTCACAGCATTTTTGTGAATAGTTTCATATCCAATGTTAAAAGGTACTGTGAATAGCAAGGTAAAAGTGGTAAAGTTCTGCTACTTCTTGACAATGCACCGTGCCATCTGAATGTTATTGACAGCACCTTTAAGGTTATGTACTTTCCATCAAACGTAATTGTTCTTATTCAAGCAATCGATCAAGGGGTCAATGAAACACTGAAGAGAATGTATAAGAAAAAGTGCTGTTTACTACTCACAGATAACAACCAGGAGAATGTTGTTGCTCAAGCTTGAAGACTGCTGCTATATAGCCTATTAGCAGAACCATTTACAAAAAATGACCCTGAAGAGCAGTAGGTTAATGAATTTACAGGATTGTTTCAATCAATCTCTGGATTTGGATGAGCGAGATGCAAATCAGTGGCTGGGAAGTGATGCGGATCCCGGATTTCAAATTTTAAATGAAGACTAAATTGGAATGTGTTCAGGGAACGGCTGATGCCTTGGAAAATGAAAGGGATGAAGATGGAGGTGATGAAGGGTTTGCTGCCATGGAAACTGCAATGATGTGGATTGAACATCAACCTGAATGCTTCTCAACTCAACTTCTTCTACTGAAGGGAATTAGGACCTTGAAGGTAGAATACTCAGAGCTACTTTTCAACAGTGAAAAATCACTAATTACTGTATTTCAGAAAATAAAGGTAAATCAACTGTATAAATTATATTAAATAATTTGATCTTCATGGTGAAATTCACTTTGGGACCTAACATTGTATGTGCAGTATTCTTTGATGTTCGGTTATCCAAAAACTTGATAATTCAGACTATGTCTGGTCTCAATTGGTTTGGATGAAAGACGTCCTACTGTATTCGATCACGCACCGATGCTCCACGTAGCATGCAGTCTTAGAGGACTTGGAATTTTCAAAATTCAATGGGAGGCCTTAAATCAGCATGTAAATAATGGCAAGAGGCTGAGGCACGAGAAGCCCAAACGTTGCAGCCAGTGGACAGCACAGGAAGGAGTAAGTCGAACGTCTCTTCACCAGCTCATTTGAAAAATACTCCGTGTAGGAGTTGGGGCACATAACCAAGGGCAAGGGAGTAATATTTTGCCACTGGAAGAAAGGGAATGTTTGAATCAGTAATGAGAGGCACATCATGTGGGCAAAGGACAGAAGCGATTAAAATGAACTGTAATGTCATCCCAGTCCAATTACCAAGAGTTCAAAACCGTACCTCATGTATGTTGCAAGTGAGAGCTAATGAGAATCTATCGGCACAATACAGTTCACTCATTGATTGCTGGAAGCCTCCATAAAACATTGAGGTATATGAAGAAGTTGGATGTCTTCCCACAAATAGATTCACAAGACAAGTTGATTTTGTCATTAATCAGACAAAAGATACAAAGAAAGATATTCTTGTTACAAGATTCTATCAAATCATACGTTTTTTTAATAAATAGCTTAAAATTGTTTACAAATTTAGAAACATGTATGTTTAAACTCTGTTTATACCCTTTAATATTTGAGAATTATCGTACTGAAATGTTATCTTCTAGTCCGTCTAGCAAGGAGCGTAATGTCATTGTTTGTTTAACAGTGTTTTTAGAGGTACGTTATAGTGTTAATCAGTGTTTGACAAACAGAAAAGCATTCAAGTTACACCTCAGAAAGAAGTGAGAAGTCACTGGGCTTACGGTTGGTGCTAGAGGGCTGGACACCACCATCCACAGCATAGCAGAGATTGTTAGACACCATTTGTACTCCCTGGCCTGAAATATTATGCACTGAATTTTCTCTTGCAACAAAATCAGAAAGAGAAAGTCCATCCGATGGATGGCAATCATAATTCAAATATCGCCTGCACTAATTAAAACAGCATTGGAAACCGATTAGGAGGGTGATCATTTCGATTCCCTAAAAGGGGTGGCTAACAGGTGTATTATCTCTTCCATATAGGTTTTAAGAGTTTACAAAATTTATGAACAGAAATCTGAAAATAAGCTTTTCCCTCAAAAATAATTTCCCAAACATAGATATGTGCAAGTGAAAGAAATAAACCTGGTAGTTCTTAAATAATTTATGGATAACCTATTCTCTCAGAGGAGAAGAATCACCTAACAAGGTACAACGGAGGGAGGATCTAAAACAATCACAAAAAATATACTGTACGTTAGATTATCTGGCAGATATTGCTGGCCACTACAAAATCATGTTTGAGTACCAAATAAAGTCAGAAAACAAGTTACCAATGAATGGTTGTACGCTGTAAGCAGCATAATGAAGCAGTTCTTCCTAGTGCAAAATCATTTCCGCAGAATTTCATGTTACGAATGTCAAAGGAATATTAATTTTGATAAGCTAAAGCCTTTCATATCAATTACTTTCAAAATATCACATCTGAATCACAATTTTTGTACTATCTTTACTCTCCACCATCTGCAGTAATTCTAGAAAATGAACATATTTAATCATACAAGAGAAAGTTAGTACACAAGAGACAAAGTCTACTATAAAAATTGATAACAAAATAAATGCAATTGATACTTCAAAGGCCTAACAACTAATTACTTTGGCAGTTAAAATATAAAGTAGTTTGATACACGTCAATCTTTGGTCCCAGTTGCTAGTAGCCAATTTTGAGTATCAGTATTCAACAGTGTACAACAGGATGAAGTATGACAGACAAAAGCAGTATGATCAAACAGAATGCAGCAATGAACCAAACTTTCAGGGGGAGATCACCACACTGTTGCCAAGATTTACTCAAAGGTAAAAATGTTTCATACTCAGCAGCTTTTATGTTTTCTCATAGTTGGCAAGTATAACTCATTTGGAAAGTAGTATTACAAAATGCAGAATAGAGAGTAACTAAAGCTTTGATTTCCTTGGGTAGCAGTATTGTAACTGGTGAAGTATGATGTTGTATAACAACACAAAGAGGAAAGTAAATGACAACCGACTTGACGGTGAACAGAGTCAGGACCGAGTCTGATGACGATGTGACGCATGTTAATCAGCTGAAATATTAAAGAAAATATTTAAAAACAAATGAGCTTGACTTAGCATTAATAATATATTTCAAAGATGAACAGTCGTCAGCATACAAATCTCTAGCAGCAAATAATATATGTGCATGAAAGTCAGTCTCACAAATTCGAGGGACATTCAAAATCTATCTAATAATTACATAAGAAATTACTAACATACCCTTTACTCATTGTAAAAAAATTTCCCCAGGTGATGTCGAGCAAGAGAATAATATTATGTTAATTGTGTAACCAAAAATTCTAATTTTTAACATAAAATAAACATGTGTAGCATACCTATTTTATTAAGTACTCTCCTCCAGTTTCATATTACAAATTTTGTTTTGGCTCGACTTTTCTGTAGTCTGATTTTAGAACATCTCACAGTTTTTCACAAAATCCAGTTTGTCATGTTTCGAGTAGCTGTAAGCAGAAAGTTCACCAACCTCGCAAGCGCATCATACAAAAACAATTTCCTGGAACTCGCCACTATCAACAAATTACACTACTGCTATCTTATGTGACAGTGGCAGTCAACACTGTGCCCCTTTGTTTACATGGCAACATCATTCAGCATCATATTACACCTGACAGATTACGTTGCTGCTACTTGAGGGAACCAAAACTTTAGTAAACTCATTAGCACTAGCACTGAAAACAGGCTTCTCCCACAAGATCAGAAAGATTCCAACTGCAAGACACTTGATTTGCAGTTGTCTGTTCATTTCCATTAACACAAAGATCATTACTGCTATGTTTAACCAAGATTGTCACAGAAAATGTATCTGGATCAATGTCTTAAACATCTTTTCATACTTGCAAAACTTTCTACAACCAACCTTATCTCAAAGTAACTCTCCTGGCATGTCTATATGCTACCCAAAAGGAGAAAGAAATCTGAACATTCTTACCTTCTGAACAACCAGATTCAACAACCATTACAGAAAAGCTTTAAAAATTAATGCTGTAAACTACTCAATACATTAATAATAATAATAATAATAATAATAATAATAATAATAATAATAATAATAATAATAATAATAATAATAATAATAATAATAATAATAATAACAACAACAACAACAAACTGTAATGCCTACAAATCTGTACCTTTACCTGAGTGCATGTTACATCTGTATTTTACTTGATCTTAGGGTACAGTAAAATTAAAAAATATTAACATCTAATTATCTCCATCCAACATGCATGTATTATGAAGCTATTCTATAAGTCACTTAATTTCAAATCTAAAACAAGGAAAATATGCATACCCAAACTTTACTGCAATCAACATACTTATTTCAAAAATTAGCATTCATTGTATTGTTTCTCTAATTTGACTAAATTTTGTTATTTATGCATCTTGAATAAATGTATGCAAATAGAAAATAAAATACTTGGCAAAACAAGACACATTAAAATGAAAGTGCCCGGTAACTGAAGTAATTGAAGAAGCACAAGCCAATGATGAATAAATCCAGGGGTGGAACATCACCACAGTTACTATTCCTAACAGCAAAGTAATCCAATCCAAAGGATACAGCTACTGCTATAGCATAATAATTTTCGTGAACAAAACCCAGATACATAAGTGATGCACAATTCACAGCAATGACCATTCTCTGCAAATCGTCTTTTGAACTATTATCTGCTAAATCAGCAAGGACAGGAAAGAGGCCAGATGCAGCGTGAAGAACAGCAACTTCAAACTTGTAGGAATGAGAAAGATATAACTCAGTTCCAATGCATGGCAAGGCTAAAGATGTGCTCAGAAATAATATGTGCTCATATGCAGTCCTCAACTGACGAACAAGGTTTGGGTGACCTGCAAGTCACATAACCAAAGCAAATATTAAACTAAACTATATTTAAAAACAAACATAGTTATCAGCCATTCAAACAAGATTTCTACACAAATCATCAATATTCAAGATATACTGCATACAGTGAACCAATCACATACATCAGTTCTATAAATTCAGAAATTATGTTTTCAGCTTTTATTAGAAATGATCTATTTTATATATTCTCAGCAGATATTATTTATGAGTGTTATGAAATCCACAAGTTTCCCTAGAGCAGATGTTTAGGACCTTGTATATAAACTTAAGAGTTATAAAAAATATTACAGAGAAGGAGACAGAGTTGTCCGCTGTCTGTAATGATCAAGGAGGCTGTGGAGTGATATCTGATGTTTCCTATTTTATGTACTTTGAATAGAAAACATAGCAGTGCACATCATGTGCAATGAAAAAATAAAGTATCTATATCTTCCATTATGAGCTGGTTCCTGAATATAAAATAGTGGCAACCATGGCAGCAATGGAGAACAAACCCAGTATTGGTGCATAGTGCTGTACGATGAGCTGTCAGCTCTCTTTCCAGAACACTCTCTGACCTACCTGAGCAACACGGGGATAACTGGTTAAGTGCTAACGTGAAATATGAGTGTGCTGGACATATGGAGGCTGTAATGTATTGAATAGGTTGGAGTCCAATAAATTTTCTTATATTATTATTCATTACTTGTAAAAACATATGGAGGCTGCTGCCATTTTACACAAATTTGTGCCTAAGAGTTGAACCAGCATAATGGGGATGCGACACAATGGATTGGCTTCTGGGGACAAAGACAATATTCACGATGACCTGAATATTGATGTAGAGATAAATTTCAGTACTTAATTCAGTCGATGAAAAGTGATTCAGCAGCACATGAATTAACAATAAGTTTTCCTCTGTCTGCAAAGAATTCTCCCAAGGCTATAAAAAAAAAAA
The DNA here is from genome assembly GCF_040414725.1 of Anabrus simplex. Lineage (NCBI taxonomy): Eukaryota > Metazoa > Arthropoda > Insecta > Orthoptera > Tettigoniidae > Anabrus > Anabrus simplex. Next base: position 342,758,982 of record NC_090271.1, on the reverse strand, counting down.
AAAAAAAACTTGTCATAGGTACGACATCGTAACTGATGTAAAACCTTCAATTATTATGTTTAATATATTTTAATTATAGTTTATTTAATGCTAAATTATCTTTTATTAAGTGTTAAAAATGACTGGCACGTGGTTTCCCTGTAAATATGTAGTATAAATTTGTATAATCTCAAACACGTATTGTGTACAAGTTTAACCTCAAAATCTATATAGTCGAAAGCGGTAGAAAATTCCATAATGTTCGTATGTTAGACTTTATAATTTGGTATCTATGAAGGGTTCTGGAAACTTACTGTAAGGTTTTATTATCCAGATACATGTAGAGATATTACAAATGTTGTAGATATTTCCATGTGTATTGGTAAACAGTAAACGAAAGTTCGAGTACCCATTCGACTAGCTGGTCGATCGATGTTTCGAGTGTGTTTAAGAACTCTTCCAGAAGTCGATAATTCTAGATGGTTGATCGATTAGTATACATATCAAGCTGTCAGTCAGTGAAGTCAATTCTTAGGACTCAGTCAAGTGTTGGACTCGGAGTTCTTAGGACTCAAGCAAGTGATGGACTGCGAGTAACTGTTTAGCTCTGAGGTGGAGTCGGTGAAGAGTGCATATTATAGTGCGCGAGTCAGTGTTGATATCTGTACTTGACTTCAGGGTACTCTGCTACTGAGTGTTATAGTGTCATTTGTTGCTGTGTATAGTTGTGTGTTGTGACGTATAGTGTAAATAAAGTAATTTATACAAGGAAGTGAACGTGTTCTTGTGTGATATTTAGTTATGTAAAATAAAATCGCACTGCAGAACGATAACCTAGATGTTAATATAAGGAAAGTCCGGTCCCGCGGTGTAGGGGGCAACGCGCCAGCCTGTCACCCGGTGGTCCCGGGTTTGATTCCTGGCTGGGTCAGGGGTTTTTTAATTGTAAATGATTAACATCCCTGGCCTGGGGACTGGGTGTTTGTATCATCCTTAACGTTCCTTTCCTCACATTCAACACTTCACACTTCCGCAATTTCCAAATACACGCAGATTCGTAACATAAGGTGCAAGTAGGGGCAAAAGATCTTTCTAGGTCAACGCCCCGAACAAATAACATTTAAAAAATTATATATAAGGAAAGATCTTCATTCGGGTGATCACATAAATGGGATTGTAAATAAAGGGTACAGAACTTAGCACATGGTTATGGGTTTTTTAGGGGTTGTAGTAAGGATGTAAAGGAGAGAGCATATAATTCCCTGGTAAGACCCCAAAAGTCTCCGGTAAGACCCCAACTAGAGTATCGTTCCGGTGTATGGGACCCTCACAGGATTATTTGATTCAAGAAAATGAAAAAATCCAAAGAAATGCAGTTCAATTTGTTCGAAGTGATTTCACACAAAAGAGTAGCATTATGAAAATTGTTGCAAAGTTTGAGCTGGGGAGACTTAGGAGAAAGGAGACGAGCTGCTCAACTCAGTGGTATGTTTAAATTGAAACGGTTGGGGAGATCAACCAAATCAAAACAGCATTGCAATCAATTATATTTACCAAAAAACACAGTACATGTATCGGCTCCTAACAGCCATCTTCAGCTGTTTCAAATAGTCTAAATTAAAATAGTCATAAATAAGACATTGTCTACATGATAATGTGCATAAACAAAATAATCATTTAAAACAAGGTCTAACACATTAAACACATGTATACACAGTTTTAAAAAATGGGACTGTTAAAATTTGAAGACACGGCGTTCTTCGATTTTTAAACTTTAATTTGGACTATGAACTTATTTTAAGATTCAAGTTGAATGTGTGTATAATGAATTAATGCAAAATGCTACAGTGGACATGGAGATTAGCAGGAGGATACAGCGGAGTAATGCATTTCACCAAAGTGTAAGAAAACTTGTTTGGAGCAAAGAAGTACCAAGGAAAATTAAAGAGATAATATACAATCAATCAATGACTCAATAAAAAAAAAAAAAATCAGTCAATACTGACCTGCATTTAGGGCAGTTGCCCATGTGGCAGATTCCGCATCTGTTGTTTTCGTAGCCTTTTCTTAAGATGATTTCAATGAGATTGGAAATTTATTGAACATCTCCCTTGGTAAGTTATTCCAATCCCTAACTCCCCTTCCATTAAATGAAAATTGCCCCAATTTGTCCTCTTGAATTCCACCTTTACCTTCATATTGTGATCTTTCCTACTTTTAAAGACACCACTCAAACTTATTTGTCTACTAATGTCATTCCACGCCATCTCTACGCTGAGAGCTCGGAACATACTTTTTTTTTTTTTTTTTTTTTTTACATACCACTTAGCCGAGCAGCTCTTCTTCTTTCTCCCAGTTCTTCCCAGCCCAAACTTTGCAACATTTTTGGAATGCTACTCCTTTGTTGGAAATCACCCACAACAAATCAAGCTGCTTTTCTTGGGATTTTTTCCAGTTCTTGAATCGAGTAAACCTGGTGAGGGTCCCATACACTGGAACCATACTCTAGTTGGGGTCTTACCAGAGACTTATATGCCCTCTCCTTAACATCCTTTCTACAACTCCTAAACACCCTCATAACCAGTGGCGGTGGGCTCTCAGCACCACATGAACACGTGGACACCCAGTTTTAATACATCTTTACGTATTCATGGATAATTTAAAACTTTCCTTTCTTTTGACTTGATTTTGACAATCGATCGAAAGCATTCGACTTATATCGAAGCTCCGTTGCACCGACAGTTGTTCGTTTTGACTGACAATGCAGCGAGCACACTGGATAATGTGCTATTGTGCTGAAGACTATACGCATGTGCAAAGCAGATGACGTCATGGTTTATGCACTGATTCCCATTAGCGAGACACACGGCAGGGTATGTGTCTTGCCATCAAGAGCCACCCTCAAACCAGTGGCAGTATTGCAGTTGACCACAAGCGTCTGCCACCTCCCCTATTACAGTTAGCCCACTGCCTCCCAGGAGCTACTATTGCATCACAATACTGGCAGATTTCACTAGTAATTCTGAATAGGCATTTTCTAGCTCATTGTGAACAGGTGTTCGTAATCGCGGGAAGAAGTTTGCTTTACCTTGTGACTGGAAAATCTTTTCAAGTGAAATTTATTTGAGTGTTGTGTTTTGCCTCTCTGTTTGTATGGTTTAAAACCATGGTATTCTTTGTGCAAGAGGAAACAAATTCAGTTCAGGTAATTTTAATCAGCGAAATATTAACCTCATGATAAATTACAAATTAAAAGGCTTGGACCGGACAGACCAGATTTGATTATCGAAAAAGTTAAAAAAATTGACAAACGCGGGTATAGGCGCGAGTTTAAGAGAGAAGTGTACGAAACACGCAAGTGGCTCTGTGGATGTAGATCTAGGAATGCACTTTTTTGTTTGCTCTGTTTATTGTTCAACAAAGAAAGAATTGTAAGGAATTCAGTTGGGTGCACAGAACTTGCTCAATTGAGTGCAAAAATAAACAAACAGGAAAATTCTCATGGATACAAAAACGCAAGTAGTGAATTCCCTATGCTAGAGTTGTCTATAATTTCCAAGACTAGAATAATTAACATGTGATACAGTAGAACCCTGATTAACCGAGATAATGTGGAGACTATTGGAGTAAATTTGGAAACAATTATTTTTAAAAAATCGACCAGCAAATGCGGTACACATTATTTATATGCTTCTCGTCATACCCAGGTGAACTTTGTGCTATTTGAAAACCAAGAATAGTGCTCGCATCCTTCAATGTTCACAGCGCAGTTAAGTTATTATGAATTTTACTTTCGTTCTACTCTAACACAGCCAGCCCCATGGTATAGGAGTAGCGCGCCTGCTTCTTACCCAGATGACCCGGGTTCTATTCCTGGCCAGGTAAGGGATTTTTACCTGGATTTGAGGGCTAGTTCAAGGTTCACTCAGCCCACGTATTACAATTGAGGAGCTATCTGACGGTGAGATGGCGGCCCCGGTCTAGAAAGCCAAGAATAATGGCCGAGAGTTTTCGTCGTGCTGACCACACGACACCTCATAATCTGGAGGCCACCAAGCTGACCAGTGGTCGCTTGGTAGACCATGGGGTTTGGTTTTGTTCTACACTAAAACACAGGTGAACTTCGTGCTGTTTAAAAAAACCAAGAATAGTACTCGCATCCTTCAATATTCGCAGTGTAGTAAAGTTATTATGAATTTTACTTTTGTTCTACACTAACAGATTAGTGTAGCATAAAATGTATCCTCGGTTACAGGGGTTCTACCATATTATTTGTGAAAAGAGAACCGTACACAAGAACTTTTAGTGAAGTGATTATGTACCTATGTTACTTTTTGCTGATTTGAGACATGAACAAAAATGTTGCTGTGAACTCCCTAAAAATTTTGTCACGAGCCACCACTGCTCACAACCATGTGCAGAGATCTGTATCCTTTATTTACAAAGTACAATCCCATTTATGTGATTACCCCAATGAAGATCTTTCCTTATACTAACACCCAGATACTTATAATGATCCCCAAAAGGAACTTTCACCCCATCAAAGCAGTAATTAAAACTGAGCGGACTTTTCCTATTTGTGAAACTCACAACCTGACTTTTAACCCCGTTAATCATCATACCATTGACTGCTGTCCATCTCAACATTGTTGGTTACAAGGATAATGTCGAGATAGAGGAGGAGACTAAGGCCAAAGAAGTAATAAAATTTACCTATGACAACAATGACATTTACAATAAGTTACAAAAGTTGAAAACTAGAAAAGCGGCTGGAATTGATCAGATTTCTGGGGATATACTAAAGACAATGGGTTGGGATATAGTATCATATCTGAAGTACTTATTTGATTATTGTTTGGTCGGAGAACCTATACCAGATGAATGGAGAGTTGCTATTGTAGCCCCTGTGTATGAAGATAGATAGATAGATAGATAGATAGATAAATGTCGTTATTGGCGTAGATAAGGCCATTGGGCCTTCTCTTACACTAAACCAATTAGTATACATTAAAGTCATAAGAAATACTACCGTAATTAATACTAGAAGACGCAATTAAAACACAATCAAAATACAACTGAAATAAAATTCCACCACAGTGAGACATACATACAACAGCAATGAGGATGATAATAATAATAATAATAATAATAATAATAATAATAATTGTTACCGTGGTTTGGTGGATCAGCAGAGGTGAAAGAAGGTGCTGGGATGAATAGGTCTCAATCTACGAAATTAAAGTTAATTTAAAATTTAACAAGGTTATATTTTCTTTTCAAGATCAAGAAATAACAAATATAACAGGTACTTAGTAGCCTAGCAACAAATCGAGAATGTACAATTACAGTGGTTACAGGATTTGGGCTCCGAGAGCCAGACACACAATTCTTGAGCTATAAGCCCAACTTGACCCATATACAAGATTCAACAAAGGGGCAGAAGACCCCAATCACGCCCAGGAGCTCTTGCTCCCAATTACACAGTAAAGCCTCCTCGAGGTACGCAGAAACAAATTTTAAGAAAGAGCAACCCGCTCTTAAGTTCAAGCCTATCAAAGGCCACACCAAATTCCACCTTCAAGCTGTCCTCCAAGGACACAGACACAGGGGTAAAAATATCCAACCTACTGAGGCCTATTCACCAAAAAAACAGGACAATTACATGGCCCCAAAATACAAACTTGAGTGGAGGCGTAACTTGCACTCCGAATGTACTTTATGAAAACCTACTTGGCTCTAGGCCGCTTATGCAAGGGCTAATCCCATACTACAGACGTGACTTATATTTAAAAAAAAAAATTATATTACATTGGGAAAGGAAGAAACGGTTGTGAAAATAAGTTCACCTCAAAGCAATAGGAGTGGGAGCTCGAGAGGGTTAAGCACTCTCTATCCCAATATGTAGTTTAAAGAGATAGAATTTTTACCAAGTGTCTTTTACATGTTAGAGGAAAGTTACATGGTAAAGGCTTCGAACCTGCCCCGAGAGTTAGACTGCTGAGCTAGCAAGAAAAGAAGTTATTAAAAGGCCATTACCTTATTGAAGAACTGCTGCCCGACGAAAGAGGCGCTTCCCGCCCCCTGCTACATAATTTACACAATGATAGATGTTACTGAAGTGGCCCGGAGACCCGAAAATCAGCAGTTTATATACCCTCGTGGAACATTCGAGACCTTTCAAGAATAAGAACACCCGCCCACAAGCTTTTTATTGGACGGCCAAAAGATTACATGTCAAAACTGAAGAAGAAAACCAGGATTGGTGGGAAATTAATTACAGAAATTTGCGATTGGCCTATTTCAAAACTGGCGGAAAGAAAGGGTTAACATTGCCAACTTAAACAATGGCAGAAAGAAATTTAATAAGGAACCAACTTATAAATACTAAATTTCTTCAAAAAAAAAAAAAAGGTTCCTACACTTTGCACTAGAGTGCACAATTGTAGTTCTTAAGAGGTGCCATCTAGAAGAGAATGTTCACACTTCTTGCTACAGAAAAAACAAAAATATATCGAAAACGACACAGTTCAGAACACTTCAAAATTTACAAGTAGGGACATCTTCTGAGAAACTTGAGAATTAACACGGTAGTTAAAGTTCAGGCTTCCTCCAGTAGAGGAGTTTCAACTAGCACAATGTTTCAATTAGCGGAGCGGAGGTGTACCGCCCGGTACAGACCTCCCCCACCCAAAAGTCCCTCCAAGGGGTAACACAGAAGAAGACCAAATTTTGTTTTAAAACAAGGTCCAAATTATGCTGTTGAAATAGAAATTAATTGCAGAAGGATTTACAAACAAGTTTTCTTAAAATGATTGGATCCAGTTTCAAAATTCTTTGTAGTAACTTTTGAAGGAATGTCTTTATGCTTGTAGAAGTTGAATTCAGAAGGAAAAACTTTTAATACTTGAAAGTGAAGAAAAATTTTCTAAGTCCACCAAATATTAGAGTTGAATTCAAAAATGTAGTAATTGTTGATATTAAATGTCCATGTAGCTGATTAAGTACATTCAATGTTGATTAAGTTTGACGGCCAGACCAGCCGCCGCTGCTTGTGTCCAGAGGAGGCCGCTCGGACCCCTCAAGTACCCTGAGATACCGCTCGCCCGCACTATGAGAGGAGTAGTGGAGTTGAAGCACGCCGCGCCCGCGGTGAACATACAGGTCGTGGGCAAGTTGCAGGTTGTGCGCCGCACATTACCCGTGGCCGGGAGGAGGGCTCCGGCTCGCCGTACACTGGTTGGCCTCACTGGAGAGGGGCGGGCCCATACCCCACCTCAGTGGCGGTACGGCGCCGCGCTGCTGCGGGGGTACTGAAACATTAAGATCTCGGCGGCAGAATTTGTTGGACCATAATGATTTTAGGGTACAGGCTTTGTGGTGAGGTTGAGGGGCCAGCGGCGTGGAGATATTTATTTCATTCCAATTAGCCACAGTTTTATGTGAGCAGGAGACGGGAGCATGGCAATGGCCATGGCAAGAACAGGATGGCAGTTTAACTGGTCGGGGAAGGTGTACAATAAATGCTTAAATACAAAGAACCTGACTCCACGGGCAGAAGGCCTCAAAAAAAAAAAAAACCTTCCGAATTCTTTCAAAAATGTTAAAGCAAATATAAAATCAGCTACGTTACCGCGGAAGCTACACAGGTTTCACCTGCGACAGGTGAACCCTAAATATCCTCTCGGTGGCTGGATTGCTTAGCAATAAGGTAACGGGTGTAAGGAAATCGAGAATAATACACGGCCCATGAAATCTGGGGGCAAGCTTGCCCGCGGGAACAAAATTTTTGAGCATCACCTGGTCACCTACCTTCAAATTGGTGGGTCTCCGTCCATGATCATATCTTTCCCTAACCTTTTCATGAGACACTTTAAGATTGGCTTCAGCCTTCTTCCAAAGATCTTTAATACTATCAGGATCTATTGTCTCAGGTAGAATGTCACTCAGAGACCAAAGGTTAGAGAGTGGCGTGTTGGAAACAAACTCGAACATCAAAGAAGCTGGAGTAAACTTATGAGATTCATGAACCGCCGAATTCAAAGCAAAAGCTAACCAATGCAGGGACGTGTCCCACCTAGAATGATCTTCATGATGATAGGCAATCAGCGCGGACCTCAGATTACGATTAACTCTTTCGGCAAGAGATGGTTGGGGATAATAAGCAGAAGTAGTCACATGAGATATGGACAGATCAAAACAGAATTTACGAAATAGATTGGACGTGAAAGCCTTAGCATTGTCAGACACAATATATCGACACGGACCAAAAGAAGCAAAGACAGAATTTAAACAAGTAATGGTGGACTGAGCGGTAGCCAGCTTAGTCGGGAATAACCAAGAAAATCTTGTAAAACCATCTACACATACAAGGATGAACTTGTTGGCATTCCCCTTTGACTGGGGGAAGGGTCCTACGTAATCAATATACAGGCGTTCCATTGGGCGCGACGCTTGATGAGAGGACAAAAGGCCTATCTTGGTAGACATGGTGGGTTTACTAAGCAAGCAAGATTTACAAGCCTTTACTAGTTCACGAATTTCACCGTCCATACCCTTCCAGATAAACATTTCACGGATCTTTTCACGGGTTTTAAAGATGCCTAAATGCCCCCCTAATGGGGTCTCATGATAGTACTTGAAGATCATTGGTACAAGAACAGCTGGAACTACAACTTTCATCATCTTATCATGCCTCGAAGGGCAACATAAAACACCATTCCTCAGTACATAAGGGACAACATGTTCCCCAGAAGAAAGGGTTTCCATGATCGGAGCCAGCGTTGGATCTTCACGTTGATATTTCTCAATATCCTTAAAGAGCATGGGAGCATCTGTTAAGATGGCATTAACCTCAGATAGCATGGACTCGGGAGGTGATGAACTATCGACCGATTCATGGGTCGCGACGTCATTGGAAAACATACGGCTGAGTCCGTCTGCGACAACATTTTCAGTACCTCTGATATGCCTAAGGTCAAATTGGAAGGCAGAAATTCGGATGGCCCACCGGGCTATACGACCAGTACGACGAGACCTACCTAAGACCCAGCTTAGGGCTTGATTATCAGTCTCCAAGTCGAATTTGACATGTTCCAAATAGAGACGGAACTTTTCTAAGGCAAATAAAACTGCCAAACCTTTGTAACCGTACGTATATACGATCCCCGAGTTTTTAGGTTAGGAAATTTTCGTATATAGTTTGTAAGGTTAAAATCATGTAATTTTGTTTATTTACCATGTATAAAACGTAATATTATAAGAAGAATGTATAGTTAGGGAACATTGCATATGTTCATCATTATATTTTGTATAAATTTCCGTTTGGGTAAGAGTCTGTAAATATGGCCTAGCCGTAAGGATTGTGCAACCGGGAAAACTGCGGCTATATCGGGAAGGACGGTTGAAGCAAATACAGTAGAGACAATACACGACACTTACGGATTTCGCCTTGCTAAAATGGGAGACAATTCGACGGTGGCGCTCCTAGTGACTTGACCTGAACAAATCGCGCTAAATTCAAATATCAATGGAAATGTATATACGGAAATGGATAAATAAATTACGTCCAGAAAGAAAGTGGTATTGAGATATTAACTTCGAAGTTGCTAAAGCAATTCTGGATAAATGAATGAAGAATTATTTAAAAGGTTATTATTCAAAGACTGAAATTAGACACATAAACAAGATATGAAATGGGCTGCTGTGAAATGGTTTGATCTTTCATTTATGCATTACTTTTTTAGCTTTAGCATTCCTGCCTGAACTTTTACGGTTGGATTTGTCTTTTTTTCTCATTTAGAAACAATGTATCATCACATTAAGACATTTGTCAATAAAAATATCGGCACATTCCTTACACATATGATGCAATGAATTAACATTTAATAGCTGGACAATTTTCCTCTTAACATGAAACCTACTAACAGAAAGAAAATCTACAAAATCCCGGCTTTAATCTGAGAAGAGGGATAAAAGAAAGAAAAGTTTGAAAATGTTGTCGATAGTGATGCTTTGAGGAATATTTACGTACAATTAGAGTAAAAATGTAACATACCCTTGGCTGTATAGTCGAGGATTTTTAAAGTCGCTGGCCTGGAAATGATCTGAACAGATCTTATAATTCTTATACAAGCGTAACGTCCCTTCTTTCTTGTACACTTTATCCAAATCGCTTCTGTGACATTTCAAAACCCACAGATCACACCTACAACAACACATCGGTATTGAAGGTTAACTGCTGCACTATACAATAAAATATGCGTATTATATTTTAAGCCCGTTAAAACATGGGTCGAGCAGGTCAGAAAATTATGAAGTACTATAAAAATCTCTGTCACTGGAAGAATATATATGCAAACACAATATTACTTACATGTTCTTGTCACGAGGGAACCTGAAGAACGAGCGCGCATTTTTCTCTACTTCGTAATTACTGCAGACAAACACAGCACATACCTTTCCCCTCATGTTGAGAGGAGATATCAAGGAATGACACACGCTACTATTTAATTATGTCAACTCAATGAAAACGCATAAATAACACCAAAAACTTCACACAAAAATACACGTGCTCTTATGAGAGAATCAGTACTGTTCAGGTCTATCCGCTAGAGTGTGCTCCAATAGCTGTCCCTCGATATCTCGCTCATTGTCGTGTATTGTCTCTACTGTATTTGGTTGAAGTCAGTTGGATGTGTTGCAACAAGTGGCTTGAAAACACGGGGTACGGCAGGTTGTATCGGTTGAAGAATTGGAGTGAATCAATGTGGACATACATGAGTGGACGGTCTATGTCACATCATATACTCGATAGCCAATGCGAGGGCTTTGTTTTGAGCGAGGTTTGGGTTGACAGAGTGACGCGGGAAGAAGTGCCGGTGTGAGCGTTGCTACCAGTGAACTTTTCAGGACGCTATAACCACGTGTAGCAAGCATATATAAGTGTGTGCGCGTGTGCGGCGAGTTATTCTGATTCTGATTCTCATTCTGTTTCTGACTCTGATGCTGATACTGTGTGTTTCTCATTTGTACTGGTCTGCGGGAGCGACGTATTTGCGCAGTTTGCTATACGATCTGCTATTGTTCGTGAGTATCTGATACGGAGTGAACATGGTATAATCTCAACGACTGACCGGCTTTGCAGTGGACTTTCTGTAAAAGAAAGTATTTGTTTGGAACTTGTCACCCGAGTATGCAGCTTCAGTTGATGGAGAATTTTGCTGTTTGCTTGCCTCCGGACATGTAACGCTTTCTGTCCAGCCAGCAATTGGAAAGAATTCAAGACGACGAAGAAGTGTAAATAAGGTTAGGGATGCTGTTAGTAAAGAAGGTTGCATCCATATGTAGAGAAATAGTCGTCGTACTTTTCTCTACCAGATTAGGATTCACGGTAACAGTGGAGTGCAGTGGGGCTCTTACCTGGAGGTATGTTAAAAGTATAATGATGTTCTATTTTTATTGGAGATTTTAATGATGTGTAATTTGCCTTTGTAGACGGCAAACGAGTAAATCTCGTGAAGAGATGATTTTGTTGGGTAGTATTGTGTATATTAGCTCTATGTAAACAGCAAGCACTAAGTGGATTGCATAAGTGTTTCTTTTTGTTGGTGTTTGTCACATATTAGTTCTTATTCGATGTTCTATTTTTAGTGATGATTTTAATGATGTGTAATTTGCCTTTGTAGACGGCAAACGAGTAAATCTCGTGAAGAGATGATTTTGTTGGGTAGTATTGTGTATATTAGCTCTATGTAAACAGCAAGCACTAAGTGGATTGCATAAGTGTTTATTTTTGTTGGTGTTTGTAACATATTAGTTCTTATTCGATGTTCTATTTTTAGTGATGATTTTAATGATGTGTAATTTGCCTTTGTAGACGGCAAACGAGTAAATCTCGTGAAGAGATGATTTTGTTGGGTAGTATTGTGTATATTAGCTCTATGTAAACAGCAAGCACTAAGTGGATTGCATAAGTGTTTATTTTGTTGGTGTTTGTCACATAATAGTTCTTATTCTGGGAGTAAAGTCATAGAATCAAACTTTAAGTGAGTCTTTTGTCAGTGGAGTAAGGCTGAACCTGGCATGTTACCCAAATTTAATTTCAGGGGTTCTATAGCAACAGGTAAGGTTATAAAGCAAGTCTGGAGCCTCGTCAGCCTGATGACCGTCGCCTGGGGAGAGGGAGTGGCTCGTTGCTCTACATAATTAAATATTCCTGCAATTGTTTTGCAGGTGGCGCCCATTATCCTTGTTATTTACACTTATTTGAGTCAACGTTTATCTGTTCAGTATTTCAATAGTCTGCAGTAGTTACACCTTCAAGCTCATAGATGGAATACTTGGCCTTTTGAGCCGATAGAGTCCTAGAGGCATAGGCGATGGGTCGCCTCCCTAGTTCAGTCTCTTGAAGGAGGACTGCAGCTACCGCCGCCGACGACGCGTCGGTTTGGACGATGAATTTCTTCGAGAAATCTGGCATAGCAAGGACAGGGGCATTACAAAGAGCTAATTTCAGGTCTTCAAAAGCGGCTTGTTGAGAAGGCCCCCACACGAATTTGATGCCTTTCCTACGAAGAAGGTTCAAGGGCGCCGCTCTATTAGTGAAGTTACGAATAAATTTCCTGAAGAAATTCACCATACCAATGAACCTGGCAATACCTTTGATGTCCTTGCGAGGTTTAAAATCACGGATGGCCTGCGTTCTAGAGTGATCGACTGCAACACCATCGGGCGACACAATATGCCCTAGGAATGACATGGAAGGCTTAGCGAAAGCTACCTTGGACAACTTCACAGTTAGCCCCGCCTTACGAAGGCGATTGAGAACTTCCTTTAGATGATCTAGATGTTCTTCAAAAGTCTCCGAAAATACGACGACATCATCAAGATAGTGGTACAAGTACTCAAATTTGATGTCGGAGAAGACCCTATCTAGTAGCCTCGTAAGCACAGCTGCTCCGGTGGGGAGCCCGAAAGGCACGCGGTTGTATTCATACAAATTCCAATCCGTGGTAAACGCTGTAAGATGTTTGGATTCTTCAGCCAGAGGAATTTGATTATAGGCCTGATTTAGATCCAAGATGGTAAAGAACTTAGCTTTACGAAACCATGAAAAACAAGAATGAAGGTCAGGAAGGGGCACAGATTGTAACACCACCTTCCGATTGAGAGCTCTATAATCAATGACAGGCCTGAAGCCACCTTGGGGTTTCGGGACTAGAAAAATAGGCGAAGAATACGCCGACTTAGAGGGCCTAATAATACCATCCTTTAACATTTGATCGATGATTTCTTTCAATGCCTTCATTTTAGGTGGAGATAGCCTATAAGGTGGAAAACGGACAGGAATCGAATCCGTGACCTCAATTTTGTATTCAATAAGGTCAGTAACACCAAGAGTATCAGAGAACACCTCTGGAAACGACTGAACAACTTACGAATACTGTCAGCCTGCTCCTCAGGTAGATGTCTAAGGTCTAACAACATCTCATCCTGGGTAGGCGAAATAGATGAACACGATACAGAATTACACTTCAACAACGGGATTTTACAATTAGAAGCAAATTGGAAAGTGCCCGACCTACTCTGAAGATCGAGCACAAGACCAGTATGGGACATGAAGTCGGCTCCCAATATAATGGGGCAAGACAAATGCTTAGCCACAAACAATTTAACTTTCCAAGTAAATTTAGAAATACGAATTTTGGCTTTTAAGGAACCTAAAATTTCTAATGGAGAAGAATTAGCCGAAACATATTGAACAGAAGATGAGCAATAGTCAGGAAGTTTACAAATAGATTTCAATTTCGAATACCATTCAGCCGAAATAATAGAACAAACACTGCCAGAGTCTAATAGAGCTGTTACAGGTTCATTATTCACCTCAATTTTAAGAAAAGGTACAGGTGCGGGGGAATATGCCGCAATCCTAAGACATTCCTGAGGGCCTTCAAAAGATAAATTTGAAGCGGGAGTTTTCCCTGCAATTTTGGTGTGTTTACTTAGGGCTGAGCCTCGGGAAGGTGGGTTCGCCGACTCAGCCGAAGCCACTAGTCACTTATTATTATTGGCATTTGTGGAAGTTGCACCAGAAGTTGAGCAGGAGGGGGTGCTATTCGAATTTGGGCAATTCTTGGCGATATGGGAAAACGCGCCGCATTTAAAACAACCTCGAGATGAACTGGCTCCATTATTTGTCCTACTTGATCTGATCAATGGACATTTGTTGCGAAGATGGTCAGGCGACCCGCAAGCGTAACATTTACGGAGTGTGATGGGTCGGCGAGGTGGAGACCGAAAACTACTAGAGGATGGAGGGGGTTCTTTCGCGACACGCAAGGTATCGGCGTATCTAACTCCTTCCGCTGAGACGGCCATAACCTCAAGCTCGGCGAAGGTTTGCGGACGCGACGCAAAACACAAGTATGATCTGTAAGGTGGTGAAATACCTTCTACAATAGCCTGAACAATTTGATCTTCAGGAAAATGAAGAGCAAACACCCTGGTATAAAATTTGATGTCCTGGATGAAGTCGGCAAGACTTTCGTCCTGACGCTGTACCCGATAGTAGTGTTTTTGAATAAGCGATGAGCTAGCTCGAGCCGGAATGAAGTTTGCGAGAAGGTGTGCATGAAAGTCTTCAGTAGATGACTGTTCAGCAATTGCCCTGACTATTTTGTCTGAGAGAACCCCAATTGCATAGGGATAAATGATCTGCAAAATCTGACACGGAGAAAGAGAAAAAACAAGGGCATGATCCTGAAATTCAACCAAAAACCTTAAGAATGAAATAACTTCACTGGTAGAGTTAACCGAAAACTTAGAAATACCTTTGAGCAACATTGCTAATGGATGAGGCAAGCTGCTGAACCCGAGTGACATAGTATGTAAAGGTTAAAGTGGCAAAGAAGCTAATTCAGAACGTACATTATTCAATGAGATACGTCGTTCAGATTCATGGTCTAATGGGGCAGAGGTTTGTTGAACTCCTATCGATTTAGTACTTTCTTCCCCGGTGGGAGAACGGTCTTCGCTGGCTACGTTTACCGTAGCGGGTTGGTCGGTTTTGGGAGGAACTTCCCCAGTTAACAATTGGATAACCTTACTGGACAATTCGGAAAGGTTTTCAAGAACCACACTAGCTTCCTTCCTCTGAATGTCATTCAACTTCAGAGACAACAGATCGTTAACTCTATTAGAAAAATGAAATTACCTGGCTTGCACACGTTTAATTTGATTAGGAGAAGGGTCATCCTCTTCAAAAAAACTAACTACAGATGCTAGCTCAGTAGTATTGTCAGTGATCGTGGAAAGAGAGTCGTCAATTTCTTTCTCTCCCAAAGTGGGGATGGAAATGGGCAAATCAAGGGACTCTCTAAGCTTATTTGTGCCTACCACAACCGTGCCTCCAGATTGCACATTTCTAATTGTTAATTCATAGATCAACTCCTCCTTGCGCAAATAGTTGAGATGGAGGACATCGCGAGGGCCGGGCATGATGACAGAACAATTTTGAAAAAAAGGAAAAATCAAAAAATTCCAGCAACTGAGAAAATTGTTAGAGTTCGAAAACAAAGCAATGTTTAGCTGTCAAAAGGGGCTTAATTGAGACCCATTCAACCACGCTCTGCTACCACTTGTTACCGTGGTTTGGTGGATCAGCAGAGGTGAAAGAAGGTGCTGGGATGAATAGGTCTCAATCTACGAAATTAAAGTTAATTTAAAATTTAACAAGGTTATATTTTCTTTTCAAGATCAAGAAATAACAAATATAACAGGTACTTAGTAGCCTAGCAACAAATCGAGAATGTACAATTACAGTGGTTACAGGATTTGGGCTCCGAGAGCCAGACACACAATTCTTGAGCTATAAGCCCAACTTTACCCATATACAAGATTCAACAAAGGGGCAGAAGACCCCACTCATGCCCAGCAGCTCTTGCTCCCAATTACACAGTACTGCCTCCTCGAGGCACGCAGAAACAAATTTTTTGGGAAGAGCAACCCACTCTCGAAGTTCCAGCCTATCAAAGGCCACACCAAATTCCATCTTCAAGCTGTCCTCCAAGGACATAGACACAGGGGTAAAAATATCCAACCTACTGAGGCCTATTCACCAAAAAAACAGGACAATTACATGGCCCCAAAATACAAACTTGAGTGGAGGCATAACTTGCACTCCGAATATACTTTATTAAAAACTATTTGGCTCTAGGCCGCTTATGCAAGGGCTAATCCCATACTACAGAGGTGACTTATATTTAAAAAAAAATTATATTACATTGGGAAAGGAAGAAACGGTTGTGAAAATAAGTTCACCTCAAAGCAATAGGAGTGGGAGCTCGAGAGGGTTAAGCACTCTCTATCCCAATATGTAGTTTAAAGAGATAGAATTTTTACCAAGTGTCTTTTACATGTTAGAGGAAAGTTACATGGTAAAGGCTTCGAACCTGCCCCGAGAGTTAGACTGCTGAGCTAGCAAGAAAAGAAGTTATTAAAAGGCCATTACCTTATTGAAGAACTGCTGCCCGACGAAAGAGGCGCTTCCCGCCCCCTGCTACATAATTTACACAATGATAGATGTTACTGAAGTGGCCCGGAGACCCGAAAATCAGCAGTTTATATACCCTCGTGGAACATTCGAGACCTTTCAAGAATAAGAACACCCGCCCACAAGCTTTTTATTGGACGGCCAAAAGATTACATGTCAAAACTGAAGAAGAAAACCAGGATTGGTGGGAAATTAATTACAGAAATTTGCGATTGGCCTATTTCAAAACTGGCGGAAAGAAAGGGTTAACATTGCCAACTTAAACAATGGCAGAAAGAAATTTAATAAGGAACCAACTTATAAATACTAAATTTCTTCAAAAAAAAAAAAAAGGTTCCTACACTTTGCACTAGAGTGCACAATTGTAGTTCTTAAGAGGTGCCATCTAGAAGAGAATGTTCACACTTCTTGCTAGAGAAAAAACAAAAATATATCGAAAACGACACAGTTCAGAACACTTCAAAATTTACAAGTAGGGACATCTTCTGAGAAACTTGAGAATTAACACGGTAGTTAAAGTTCAGGCTTCCTCCAGTAGAGGAGTTTCAACTAGCACAATGTTTCAATTAGCGGAGCGGAGGTGTACTGCCCGGTTCAATAATAATAATAATAATAACCAACATGCTTTGAGGACGAGTCGGAGCGTCCTGGAACTACTAGCAATAAGATCCGATATAAGGAACATAACTATTTCGCCACATTGAACATCAACTCACTACTTAAGCTAGGCAAACTGAAGCATTTAACTGATACTTTGACTCACCACAAGATACTACTCACAGCAATACAGGAAACCAGGTATACAGATGAGAATGCCTTTGATTCGCAGGGGTACCGTATTTTTAAGGGAAAGGTAGGGCGCAGGAGAATGAAGAATGTGCCACACCTGGGGACTGGGTTCATTGTAAGCCATAAGATACTGGACTCGGTAATTGACTTCGACTCGCCCAATAGTCGAGTGTCCCTTCTAACTTTCCGGTGCACAAACAAGATATACACTGCAGTAAATGTTCACGCACCTATCAATGAGGACAATAAACGTAACCCTGAAAGTACCGACAAATTTTGGGAAGAACTAGAGGACATCATCAGCAAAGTCCCAGAGCGTCATACAATCATTCTACTCGGGGACTTCAACGCACAGTTAGGGAAAGAGCGCAAATTTAGAGACATTGTGGGAGAATACCCAGCTCACTTACGAACAAATAGAAATGGGGAGCGTCTAGTGGGACTCTGCAAAGCTTTCAACCTGGTAATGAAGTCAACGGCCTTTAAGAAACTACCAAGGAAACAGAAGACCTGGACGTCACCCAACAACCTCTTAGGGGAATTTCAGATAGATCATGTTGCCATTGCAAGGAAAGCCCATAGAGAGATCCAGAATGTAAGAGTGTTAAGAGGAGCGAATTTGGACTCCGACCACTACCTCTCCAAAATAAAGCTGAAATTTCTACCTAGGAACACTAAAAGAACCAAGTCAGTTAAACTTACTAAGTTTGATTTAGAAAAACTTGCAACTTGCAAACAGTTTACAGAGAAATTGGAAAGAATAGAATGCAGAGATTGGGATGAATTGAGGAAAAATCTAGTAAAAGTAGCAACAGAGACTGCGCCATTACTAAAACAGAAGAAGCATGCCTGGTGGACAGCTAGATGTGAAGAAGCGGTAATGCAGAGGCAGATGGCCTGGTTAAAGTGGAACTCACAGAAGACACAAGAAAACAGACAGAAGTTCATAGAGCAACGGAAGATAACTGCCAATATCATCAGACAAGTGAAACGGCAATTCACAAAAGACCAACTGACACAGTTGGATGACGACTTCAAGAAGAACAATACCAGAAACTTTTACAGAGGCTTTAAACGGAACGTTAGTCACTACAGTCCACCCAGTCTCCATTTCCGTGGACCAGATGGGAAGATAGCCTATAATGACACTGACAATTGCCACCTTCTCGCCAAGTACTTCGAGGATCTCCTTAATTGTGAATCACCTGATACCTTTTTTGTTTACCAAGACAACATCAAGCAACCAAACTCGCAACCACCATCCAAAGAAGAAGTAATACAAATCATCCAGTCTCTGAAAAACAACAAAGCATCCGGAGAAGATTCGATAGTAGCCGAACTATGGAAGCAGGCTGGAGACAAGACTGTAAGCAAGCTGACAGAAATTCTACAAAACATCTGGGAGACCGAAACATTACCTAGTGACTGGACCACTGCACTGATTCATCCCTTGCACAAGAAAGGAGACTTGACTGACATCAATAATTATCGAGGAATCTCATTGGTACCAGTCACATACAAAATTTTCTCTAAAGCCTTATTAAATAGAGCCGAACCTCAACTAGACCCACAATTAGGAGAGTACCAGGCAGGATTTAGAAAAGGACGCTCTTGTACAGAACAGATACTCAATCTGCAATCAGTATTACATCAAGCAAAAATGGCCGGTAAGAAATACGTTGTCATTTTCGTCGACTTTACAAAGGCGTATGACTCGGTAGACAGACCTACTCTTATGAAGATTCTGCAGGAACTAGGACTTGATGAGAAGACCCATAACCTAATCAAACAGACTTTAAGCAACACCAGGTCACGAGTAAAGTTCAGAGGAGTCATATCAGAAAGTTTTGAAATTAAATCAGGAGTGAGACAGGGAGATGGTCTGTCCCCTCTCCTCTTTAACTGTGCCTTGGAGAAAGTAATAAGAGAGTGGCGAAAGGAGTTAGCTAGAATGGAGATTCCAAGTGGCATTTATTTGGGACATAAGCGCAATGAGCTCAATGTTGACTGTCTGGCGTATGCCGATGATCTGGCCCTGATATCTAATTCAATAGAAACTTCAGTGAAACAACTGAATGTTCTCAGACAACAAGCAGCAAAGGTTGGGCTACATGTGTCTCTCGAAAAAACACAATTCATCACGAACATCGGTGAATCTCCTTGTACGTTGCATCTGGAACAGGGAGAGATCAGGAAAACCAATAGGTTTAAGTACTTGGGAGAATGGTTGGAATCCAATCTCTCTGAAGGAACAGCTTTGTCAACTCGAGTTAACAGGCTTGAAATGGCCTACCAACTGACCAAGAATACGTATAATAAAAAGTGTCTCTCTCGTAATACTAAGATGAAGCACTACCAGACAGTCATCCGCCCTGAAGCCTTATATGCTTCAGAATGTCTAACATTCAACAGGAAGGGACTCATGGAAAAACTTGAAATCCAGGAAAGAAAGATAATGAGGAAGATACTGGGGCCAGTCAAGGAAGGGGACAGTTATAAAAGACGGCCTAACCAAGAGCTCTACAAGTACTGTGAAAGAATAACGAATGTAGCAAGGAAGAGACGCCTAGCATTCTATGGGCACGTCTACAGGATGCATCCTACCAGGTTGACCAACCAGATTCTCAGCTACTGGCAAAATAGGAAGACCAAGTCACCATGGTTGATGGAAGTGAATAAAGATCTACAGGAACTGGGAATAACAGAAGGAATCTTAAAGGATCGTACAGCACTCAGGAAGATGCTTAAACATAAGAAGTTCCAGGACAGATTATCAACAAAGAAGACTGGCGCCCTTTGGACAAAGGAGAGGAAGGAGCAACACAGCCTGAGGATGCGCAACTACTGGGCAAACATCAAAGCCCATTCCAAAATGCAATAGTTGAATGTCGTGGTCCTTAGCTGGCCTATACGAAACAACAACAATAATAATAATAATAATAATAGCAGCTAGTAATGATATTGTTGTAGCACGATCACTGAAAGGCCAGAAATTCACAGGTCACTCGCATCCTGTTATACCTCTTAACGCTCTTTTAAATGACACTGTAGTTGGTATTCCTCTGACGTCGTCCGGAAAAAGATTCCATTCTCGTGCGGCAGACACCGAGAAGGAGCTGTTATATGCGGCAGTTCGATGGTGAGGGATGATGAGCAGGTTGGATGTTTGAGCCCTTGTATGTCTGTCATGAACATTTCAGAAGTAATGGAAATGTGAAGAAAGGTAAGATGGGGAAGATGTAGTAAGAACTCGATGGAGGAGAGACAAAGTATGATGGTTACGACGAACATGGAGTCGCGACCACTCCAATTTTAGGAAAGATGGTGACACGTGGTCAAATTTTCTTAAAATGCATATATATCTCACACATGCATTTTGAGCGCGCTGTAGCCTTAGGGAAAATTGTGGCCTGACGTCATTGAAAACAACATCACAATAGTCAAAATGTGGCATTAACAAGGGCTTCAATTAATTTCTTTTTAAGCTTTATTGGAAATATATGTTTATATTTATATAAAGAATGTAAAGCTGAGTAAACTTGTTGACAGATATGTAAGACATGTGCAGACCAAGTCATGCGTTCGTCCATGATAACACCGAGATTCTTCACTTGTGATACAAAAGGAATTGGAACATCCTGCAGGATTACTCTTGGCAACGGACGTTTAGTTATACTTGTTATTTGACTTTGATGGCCAAGAAGGATTACTTGCGACTTTGTAGGGTTCAATTTCAGGCCGTGCGCAGCAGACCAATCACTAACAGACTGTAAGTCAATATTTAGTAAGTCGATATTTTCCTGGAGGTCTCGTGCTGTAGAGTCGGTGTAGAGTTGAAGATCGTCAGCGTACATATGGTATTTGCAGTGTCTTAAATTGGATGATATGTCATTCACAAAGAGTGCGAAAAGAAGAGGACCAAGTACAGAGCCTTGAGGGACTCCTCTCTTCACGTGGCGCCACGAGGAAACGATTCCATTATTACCTTTCACACATTGTTGACGTCCGTGAAGATAGGAATGCATCCAAGCAATCGTACTCTGAGAAAAATGTAGAGCCCTCAGCTTTACAAGTAAAATGTCAATGTCTACGCTGTCGAAAGCTTTACTGTAATCTAATAGTACCAGAACTGTGAATCGTCCTCTGTCTGTTGCTTGTCTAACATCCTCAGTCACTTTAAGTAAGGCTGTAGTTGTACTATGTCCTTGTCGGAAACTGGACTGGAGAGGATTAAGGAGATTGTGCGTTTGAAGGTACTCAGACATTTGTGTATGAACTACATATTCCAAGATTTTTGATAAAGCTGATAAAATACATATTGGACGGTCTCCCTCGTTCGAAGGTGTTTGACTTTTCGGAACAGGTAGCACAATAGCCTTCTTTCAGAGAGTTGGATATGTGGAGTATAAAAGAGAGAAATTGATTATATAAGTTAAGGTTGGTAATATACAATCAATAATTAGTTCTACCATGTCAGTCCCAATGTCATCAATTCCTTTTGCTTTCGTGCTTATTCTGAGGACTGCTTTTCTGACTTGGAGGGGCGTCACGTGACTGAAATAGAATGTCTCTCTGTCAGGAGTAGGGTGTGTACCATAATAATTCATAAGTCTCTGTTTGTCGTCATGTCGTACTGCGGAGCAGTTAGCAGTAAAGTACTCGTTAAGAGTCTCGAGAGGTACTGTAATTTCTTCTCTGGTCTTGTTCTTCGTAAGTCCAAGCTAATTAATAGATTTCCAAAATGTCGTCGCTGTTCTACCGTCAGGCGTAATTAAACTGTAAGCATGTCGCAGTTTAGCATTTTGTATTTGTTGTGTTGTCTTATTTCGTAACTTCCTATATTCGTCAAAGTTTTGTTCGGTTGGGTCATTTTTGTACTGTCTGTGAGCGCAGTCTCTTTGTTTCATAAGTTGTCTAATTTCGTCATTTAACCACGGGGAGGGTCCTTTCGATATTCTTGCTCGCCGCTTTGGGGCATGCTTGTCAAATAGTTCCGTTACTTTGCTATTAAAGAAGTCAACTTTGTCATCTAGATTGTTATAGTTCGTTATGTCATGCCAGGGTATTTTGCCTGCATCCTCTAAGAGTCTATCTTTATATTTTTCAATGGTCGATAGGTGATAAATTTCTGGGAGGGTTTCGGTGGCCGGGAAAGGGTGATAGACATAAAGCTGAAAATTACAGGCCAGTAAGTTTGACATGCATTGTATGTAAGCTTTGGGAAGGCATTCTTTCTGATTATATTAGACATGTTCGTGAAATTAATAACTGGTTCGATAGAAGGCAATTCGGTTTTAGGAAAGGTTATTCCACTGAAGCTCAACTTGTAGGATTCCAGCAAGATATAGCAGATATCTTGGATTCGGGAGGTCAAATGGACTGTATCGCAATTGACCTGTCTAAAACATTTGATAGGGTGGATCACGGAAGACTACTAGCCAGATTTTAAAAGTTTTTTTTAAACTTTCTTATTTTTAAACAATTTTAAAAGATGTTCACCAGATGAGTTTCGGCAATAAAATGCTTGGACTGAAGAAGATTTTAGACAAAAAGTGTTAACTTACGACATAAAAATAAGAATTTAAAAAAAACTTTTGAAATCTGGCTAGTTGTGTTGATTCCCGTTGCTTAACTTGTATAATTGTCATTAAAACTTCATAACAGTATTGAATATTTTCTGCAGTTGATAATTGTCATTATGGTCGATAGACTTGTTCTCGTTGCTGGAGTAATATTTATAAAATGTATTGGTATTAATTTAAGGTTAAGACTATGGCTGATGATGCCTTCAGGGAAGGCGAAACATGTACCATTATTAGTTAACAAATTTATGTAAATCATCCAAGACGATTTTGTATTGATTAGGTGGTCTAATAAATAACTTAATGTTATTATTTCAATAAAATATCATCAATACGGACCAAAAATGATATTTATTACATTTAATAAGTTGTATGTGATACAATTCCTTTAGTTTTGCCAATTGCCACCTTTTCAATACAATAAAAATATATTACAAACTTACATATTTATTATGATGTTTACATGGTACATGTTTCGCTCCTTTTCATGAGCATCATCAGCCAAACTATCATTAATCTAAGATTGTGTAAGATCATATAACAATTCTTTTGGTTCAAGATTACTCCTATAAAACTAATTGACCATCTTATAACATTTTAAAAGTCACACAACAATAAAATTATGTCTTAAGTTAACACTTTTTGTCTAAAATCTTCTTCAGTCCAAGCATTTTATCGCCGAAACTTATCCGGTGAACATCTTTTAAAATTGTTTAAAAATAAGAATTAAAAAAATACTTTTGAAATCTGGCTAGTTGTGTTGATTCCCGTTGCTTAACTTGTATAATTGTCATTAAAACTTCATAACAGTATTGAATATTTTCTGCAGTTGATAATTGTCATTATGGTCGATAGACTTGTTCTCGTTGCTGGAGTAATATTTATAAAATGTATTGGTAATAATTTATATTATCAATGGTGTAAACACAAGAAGTGCAAACAGGATAACAAGTAGTTCTCAAGAGGCTAGGAGTAACACCAAACAATTACGCAGCAGAAAGGAAAATACACCTACGAGCCATTATGGAACGTTCGAGAACATTTTAAATCCAATATCACATCACAAAGTGTTTCATCAACAAGTTTGTTTCACGAACAATTTTACCCCATTGATAATATAAATTAATACCAATACATTTTATAAATGTTACTCCAGCAACGAGAACAAGTCTATCGACCATAATGACAATTATCAACTGCAGAAAATATTCAATACTGTTATGAAGTTTTAATGACAATTATACAAGTTAAGCAATGGGAATCAACACAACTAGCCAGATTTCAAAAGTTTTTTTATTCTTATTTTTAAACAATTTTAAAAGATGTTCACCGGATGAGTTTCGGCGATAAAATGTTTGGACTGAAGAAGATTTTAGACAAAAAGTGTTAACTTAAGACATAATTTTATTGTTGTGTGACTTTTAAAATGTTGTAAGATGGTCAATTAGTTTTATAGGAGTAATCTTGAACCAAAAGAATTGTTTTATGATCTTACACAATCTTAGATTAATGATAGTTTGGCTGATGATGCTCATGAAAAGGAGCGAAACATGTACCATGTAAACATCATAATAAATATGTAAGTTTGTAATATATTTTTATTGTCTTGAAAAGGTGGCAATTGGCAAAACTAAAGGAATTGTATCGCAAGTAGATCTTCAATACGGACAAGGAAAATGAATTTTATAACCTGCAATAAGTGGTATGTTCCGAGCTGTCAGCGGAGAGATGGCGTGGAATGACATTAGTAGACGAATAAGTTTGAGTGGCGTTTATAAAAGTCGGAAAGATCACAATATGAAGATAAAGTTGGAATTCAAGAGGAGAAACTGGGGCAAATATTCATTTATAGGAAGGGGAGTTATGGATTGGAATAACTTACCAAGGGAGACGTTCAATAAATTGCCAATTTCTTTGAAATCATTTAGGAAAAGGCTAGGAAAGCAACAGATAGGGAATCTGCCACCTGGGCGGCTGCCCTAAATGCAGATCAGTATTGATTGATTATCGAGGTCACGTTGCAGTTGCTCACAATCTTGTAACTTACTTATTACTCTATACAGAATAACATCATCCGCAAACAGCCTTACCTCGGATTCCACTCCTTTACGCATATCATTTATATTTATAAGAAAACATAAAGGTTCAATAATACTGCCTTGCAGAATTCCCCTCTTAATTGTTACAGGGTCAGATAAAGCTTCGCCTACACTAATTCTCTGAGATCTATTTTCTAGAAATATTGCAACCCATTCAGTCACTCTTTTGTCTAGTCCAATTGCACTCATTTTTGCCAGTAGTCTCTCATCATCCACTCTATCAAATGCTTTAGACAGGTCAATCGCAATACAGTCTATTTGACCTCCTGAATCCAGGATATCTGCTATATCTTGCTGAAATCCTACAAGTTGAGCTTCAGTGGAATAACCTTTCCTAAAACCGAACTGCTTTCTATCAAACCAGTTATTATTTCGCAAACATGTCCAATATAATCAGATAGAATGCTTTCCCAAAGCTTACATGCAATGCATGTCAAACTTACTGGCCTGTAATTTTCAGCTTTATGTCTATCACCCTCTCCTTCATACACAGGGGCTACTACAGCAACTCTCCATTCATCTGGTATAGCTCCTTCAACCAAACAACAATCAAATAAGTACTTCAGATATGGTACTATATCCCAACACACTGTCTTTAGTATATCCCCTGAAATCTTATCAATTCCAGCAGCTTTTCTAGTTTTTCAAATTTTGTATCTTATTTTAAATTTCATTGTTATCATATGTAAATTTTAATACTTTTTTAGCATTAGTCTCCTCCTCTACCTCGACATTATCCTTGTAATCAACAATCTTTACATTCTGCTGACTGAATCCTTCTGCCTTTTGAAGATCCTCACATACACACTCCCAATGTACTATGTACCTATACTGACCTGAGACTTGGACTTTGACTAGCAGGCAAGAGTAGAATTCGAGCCAGTGAGATGATATTCCTACGAAGTATGAAAGGAAGGAAAAGGAAAGACAGAGTGAGACATGAAGATGTTAGGAAGGAAGTTGGGATAAGAAAGCTAAATGAGAGAGTTGAAAAGAATAAACTAAGGTAGTTTGGACATGTAAAGAGGATGGAGGAGAATAGAATTCCAAGACAGATGCTGGAGGCAAAGTGCGAGGGCAAGAGAGCAAGAGGAAGACCTAGAACAAGATGGATTGAATCAGTGAAGGGCAGCATTAGAAGACAAAATTTAGACTGGGATAAAATCGTGGAAGAGGAATGGTGGAAGGAAAGAGGAAGATGGAGAAGTACCATAAATACCCCGACCCACCAGGAGTTGGATAACGGCAAATGATTATGATGGTGATGTGTATACGGTGTTTTTAATGTGTTAGACTTTGTTTGAAATGATTATTATGTTTGTGCACATCATCATGTAAAAAACGTCTTATTTATTTGAAACAGCCGAAACACGTACTGTGTTTTTTGTAAATATAATTGATTGCAAGGCTGTATTGATTTGGTGGATCTCCCCAACCATTATTATTTAAATTTCGGAGTCAATACGGAACAAGGATGAAGTTTTTAACTTGTAAGCGGTATGTTAAAAGGTTCCCTATGGGAATCAACATCTACATCATTTGATGGCCAGGCAGGCATCTATTTTTGGAAATGAGACATAGCTCTCATAGTGCATTGGCACTGCTGGTGGCTTCAAATAGCCTATGCAGTGGTCTCCACGGTATGCACTAGCCTTGCGTCTTGGGTGGTGTGCTAAGTCCCAACTGACGAGCCTAACTTAGCACACGAGGGCGAAACGCAGGCAACCAAGAATGAGTTAGCTGGAAAATTTATAATGTCCAATAACAGACTATTATATTGGTATTATGTTAAAAGTTGTCAGTGGAGAGATGGCGTGGAATGACATTAGTAGACAAGTATGTTTGATAGGTGTTTTTAAAAGTAGGAAAGCTGACAATATGAATATAAAGTTGGAAGTGAACACATATTCGTTTATAGCAAGAAGAGTTAGGGATTGGAATAATTTACCATGGGAAGTGTTCAATGAATTCCCAAATTCTTTACAATTATTTAAGAAAAGAATAGGTAAACAACAGATAGGGGATCTGCCACCTGGGCGACTGCTGTAAATGCAGATCAGTGGCGAATGATTGATAACTGACTGAACTTATTTTTTTGCTAGGGGCTTTACGTCGCACCGACACAGATAGGTCTTATGGCGACGATGGGATAGGAAAGGCCTAGGAGTTGGAAGGAAGCAGCCGTGGCCTTAATTAAGATACAGCCCCAGCATTTGACTGGTGTGAAAATGGGAAACCACGGAAAACCATCTTCAGGGCTGCCGACTTAACTTAAGTCCAGATTTGCATGTAACTAGTTCTTTACTGAGGTGTATGTTCACTCGCCATGCAGAAAGCAAGCAAACAAACTGAAGCAGTTAATACCAGCACAGCTTTACGACAAACTATAGTAGTTGCTAAGGGTTATGTCAGAAAAATATGCAGCAATGTTATTTCCAATGGTGGAGTATTTCACCAGATCTGAGAGCACCACAGGTCAACAAGAGAGAATCAGTTGACGAGAATGTTGACAAGAAGTCCACTAGTTTCTAAGTGAGGGGTGTCTACAGTCAAGAGGGTTGTGCTGAGTCGTCTGAGGTTGGCTACCACATTCAGTACAGACTAGAAGAAAGACATGCTTCACATATCTTAATTCTAAATGCTGTAAAGCAGTTGTCTTGCCGTGATATGTGCCAACATCAGCAGTAGTATCACAGAAATGAAGTGTATTCCAGACTTTATTGGTAAGAGTGGTGGAAGGCTCCCAATGTTCATATCTGGAGTTTATGAACCTGAACAGAATACGCCAGAGTCTAGAGACAAGTGCCCAGGTACATGTGACTCTGCAAAACCCTATAACAATAATAAATTAAATATCAAAGTATTCGACCAGGAAGTAATTTGCAAATATGTTTTAGACTTGGTAGACAAAGGCTGTGTTGTTATTCTGAAGAAAGAGGATATTGTGCTGAATGATCTTGAAAGCCAAGATAAAGAAAATTACTTCTAGGAGCTGACAACACTCATAAATTGATGACAAGAAAAATTGTTGTTTCAACTGAGACCACACTAGGATGGACACCAGAGTACTGCAATGATTAGCCTATTAAACAATGACCGGCTTGACAGTTAGATGTACTAGGAATTAAGGATGCAGGAGAACTGAGGTCAGAAACTCACGGAGGGCCACATTGAGTATCTACGCCATATACGTGCTAAAAAGTACAGGCATAAAATTATACAGTCCATACCAGGCGTCGAACAACCAGGGAGGAAAAGACAAGCAGTGGGCAGGTGAAGCCTCCCTGCCGTACACTGGGAAGATAACGAACAGAATAGGGAGGCTACTGGAGTCCCACGGAATAAAAACCATATAGCCTATAGGCGAAGGAACTGCTAAGACAAGTACCGTCGTCTCTATACAGCAGACACAGGCAGCTGAAGCTATCTCTTTTCAGTTTTGACTTGGTTAATTTATAATTGTTACATTCTTCAGTCTGCCAAAAATAATACTGAATACGTAAATAAACTACATGAGAAAGAAAACATATGGTAACAATTAAAATAGAATGACATGTTTTGTTCTTGAAAGAACATCAAATATTAGCATTTATGCTTATTTCTGTATAAATCCCACTGCTCTCCACGAGTCCAGTTGGCCATTCACAGCCCAGTGACTGTACTTTTAGTGCTCCCCTTCGCTATTACTACTATCATCATTGAATAAAAATTGTTTTGTAAATTATGCAGGGGTTCTTAATGAGCATTTATTGGTATGCTACATAATTATAGTTTGTGATGGAACATGCACATACATTACTCTGTGTATCTTATGTGAACAGTCCTCAGAATTACCAGAAATAAATTGATCTTTTCAACACAATATATCAAGTTAAGTCTTGGGACTAGTTTCAGCCATTTAGTGGCCATCTTCAGTCAAATCAAACTAAACAGATTATGTATAAAAGACAAAGACAATGTTGCAGGAATTATTATAACATTAAAATACATATAAGCAAAATTCATGGTTGTGATCTTCTTGTCATAATATGTCGTCTTTATGTAGAGTTAGGACCTCAGGTAATCTCTATGGTGAAATGTACAGTATATCTTAGGCCTGATGTGTACATATTCGAGGAAGCAATTTATTCTTATAATATTACTAAACAGTCAAAAAATTTAAATATTTAGGGGAATGCATACAAATAGGAGGATCAAACAAGGCGTCTAACATAGAACAAACAGAAAAACTCACATGGTCACATTATAATAAGAAAAGCATATCAAGACAGGCCAAACTTAGACACTACAACACAGTCGTATTACAGGATGCATTGTATGCGTCAGAAACGACCACAATTGGAGCATCGGGCATCGTAGAGACAGAAAAAATAGAACGTAAAATTCTCAGAAAAATATTTCGACCAATACACACAGATGGCACATGGATGAAACGACCTACCGACGAGCTGTACCAGCACGCTGACAGACTCACAGACATGATCAGGAAACACAGACTAACTTTCTATGGGCACATACAGAGAATGGACAACAAGACTTACAAAGAAAATCTTTTATGTAGTAAACAGTTCAAGCAAGAAAACAAATTTTTATCATGAAAGAGAGGAAGACTTAAGGCAGGTGGGGATCAACAGGCAAACGATGGGAGATAAAAAAGAAATCAGAAACAAAATAGGGAATACAAAATTTATAGTAAATGAAAAGAAGACAGGAACATTGTGGACAGAACAAAGGAAACAGGAGCACAGCCAAAGGATGAAGAGATTTTGGGAGAGAAGAGGAAGAAGGGAAATAAGTGAAAATTGTGTCATCGTGAGATATTCGAGTTCAAACACTGTCCATAAGGGCAAAAATTATATGAATGAATGAATGAATGAATGACTAAAGATGATATTATCAATTTTGGTGTGTTCTAAATGATCTAGGATGCCTGATGCTGGCATATCAGTGTGTGTTCCACACCAGACATTTACTTGATTTCCTGAGTCCTAACTCTACTTAAAGAAGACATATGCCAAGAAGATCACAACATTGACTTTTGTTTTATATGTATTTTAATGTTATAATTATTCCTGCAACACTGTCTTTGCCTTGTATATGTATGTTTTATTTGGTTGAAGATGGCTGAAACTAGTCCCAAGACTGATGTTATGTGCCAGCCCTATACAAGAACCTCATTTATCCGGCCCTCATTATTCCAGATCAAAAACAATAAAAATTTATTTTTACTTGTACAGTATTTCTTTTACGGCGTCGACTCTTCTTGAATACCTTTTCCGCCAAGGGTAGTTAAGGACAGGAACTGGAAGTAATTCGGCTACAGTCTATCAAAGGTACTGTCCCGGCGTTCGCCTGGAATTGAGTATGGGAAACCGTGGAAAACCATTCCCAGGACGGCTGAGGTGGAATGCGAACCCATGTTCTTCTGAATGCAACACACTATTAAATCACTGATGGTGAATTCGAAAATGAAACCGGCGCTTCATCATAAGAAACGATGACTCATGGAGAAGCAACAATGCAGCTGGACAAAGTGATGGCCTATTTAGAATCCTTGACTGAAACCACACCGGCAGGACTGTTGTTAGTAGAACGTCTTCGTGATCGTGCTGTGCGCAAATGCTATACAAATATAAAACAAAACAAAAATTTGCAAATTATTTTAGTGCATAAAACAGTCATAAATGTAAGAAAAGTGTTCTTATGTATTTTTTGTACAACTGAAAAAAGGTATTCTTTTTGTTTTTGTTTTTCGGATTATCTGGATTTTCGAATCTGTATCAGTTCTGGTCCCACTTAATCCGGGTAAATGAGGCTTGTAGGGTGCAGCCGGCCTTTCTGTGTATTGTCCTCGTCGGCCGGCTTACCTGCGAGTTTCTTGGAGATTCAACGGGAATGTTCTGCCTCTAGTGACATCGCAAAATTTCTGCCTCAAATCACCTGTGCTATAAAAAGAGAGCCTAAGCCACGGACAGTCAGTCAGTCAGTCAGTGCTGGACTCGGAGTGACAGTTGGGCTCTGAGATGGAGTCGGTGTGAGACTCTGTGTGCTGGGCTGAGGGCGACAGAGGTGTTGGCTGTTGCTAGTGTCCCACCCAGATCTGAACCAGGAGCTGTTGTTGTTGTGGTGTCGGAGAGACCAGTGAGTGTACGGACTGGAGACGACTGAACAGAAAACTATACTGTGTGTTTGTATATTTCTATGTGAGTCAGCGAGGGAAGCCACTGTCAAGAATGTGAAGGTAAATGGACCTGTGTTAATGTTTGCTGTTGCGGGTATCGTTCTGCTGTTGAACACTGTTTAGCTGTTCACTGCATGCGACTCTGTGAATTACTGGACTATCCGTGGAATCGAACCAACGAACAGTCATCATGAGTTGTGTAGCCAGTGGCACTGTGTTCAAATCCAGCAGTTTACGCACAGCTGAAATGGATATGGGAAAGTGAAAGTAAGGATTAAGCGTCACTAATCCCTGGGTAGAGTAGCGGGACGGACCTCCTGCTGTGCCATAAGGAAGAGAAATTTGCAAATAGACAGTAATTAGTAAGTGTGGCCATTCACAGCTAGTTAGAATTGTGTGTGTGCCTACTGAAATAGAGTAATGAAACAGATGGAGTTTTATTCGTAACATTATTTACTTGATATATTGTATTGAAAAGGTGGACCCCTCTTGTCAATTTATTCTTATAAATGCACTTCAATACGGAACAGAAATGAAATTTATAGCTTATAATAACAGTCGTAAGGAAACAAATCAAATACGACGTGCACAATACTTGTCAGGCATAATCCATGTATGACAGGCATATCAACACAAAAAAAATGCACAAGACATCAGTTAAAAGAAGTGACAAGAGTCAAAGAGACTGTACAATACAGCTGAACAATTTTTTTATACAGCCTTTTTTTTGCTAGTGGCTTTACGTCACACCGACACAGGTAGGTCTTGTGGTGAGGATGAGATAGGAAAGGCCTAGGAGTTGGAAGGAAGCGGCTGTGGCCTTAATTAAGGTACAGCCCCAGCATTTGCCTGTTGTGAAAATGGGAAACCTTGAGAAACTATCTTCAGGGCTGCCAACAGTGGGATTCCAACCCACTCTCTGTGATTAGAATTTGATACGGAAAATGAAGCTGATTACTTGCAACCCACTATCTCCCGAATGCAAGCTCACAGAAGATACAATAAAACTTTTGTACCCACCTATTCAATACATTAAAAACAATTATAAAATTTGGATCTCATCCTTATTTTATTGCTTAAATATTAAAACATAGGACATGTTTCGTTCATATTTTGAACATTTTCGACTATAAATATTCTTACAAGGTTAAATGATAACATTGTTTTAGAACTTACACTTATGGTTTGCCACTGACAAACTTATCCATAATAAGCTTTGAAAAACCTCTTAAATATTAAAATGTTTGTATATTACGTCGTCTTATTGAAAATAATAATTAAGTTTCAACCTTTAAAACCTTATTCTAATATTTAAAATACAGTGTCAATACATTTACAATCTGTTGAATTGCTTTATGTTTTCAAATTATTTGTTGTATACACATTCAAACATTTTGTTACTAATGGTGTAACTTTTCACATATTATACTGTATGGAATCTGTATATTAAAAAAATTCATGAAAACTAAAGTCAGTCAGTCCGGCCATTTTATCCGGTCGATTTCCTTCATTCTTTTCTTAACTGAAAGGTATTCATGCACAGATTTGTCATCAGGTACTATAAATCAATTAATTTCCGCCTTCCTCAAATTATTTGAATTTTTCAACTTTTTGTCTCTTTGAAGCAATCATATCTTTGGTTCTAATTAAGGTACGGCATTCGTTTTGACCTAAGAACACTCAGGGGATCGAGCTCTTTCATTTGAGCTCTTAACTATTCAAATTGGTTGATTCTGAGGAAAGTCATGAGTGCACATTCAATTTGACGTCTCATTTCTTCAACATTTTTTCTCATTGAAGCAATCATATCCTTCATTCTAATTGAGGTATGCAGTTCGTTTTGGTCTAAAAACACTCAGTGGATCAAGTGCTTTCTTTTGTAGTAATAACTACTTATATTGGTAGATTCTGAGAAAAGTTATGAGTACACTTGTCTCCATGACGAAGATCTTTGAAGGACTTTTTAATATTTTGGCGCGTAGTGTTGTTCCGAGGAATGTTTAATTCAATTTCTTTGTGTGATTTATTTTCAAGTGTTTTGTTGACATAATATTACATTCTATTCCCGCAGCAATCATGTGCTTTGTTTCATTAACTCGAAATTTTGCAAATACATCCGTGAGGATAGTAATGAACAACACCCTACTTTGTGCACTGCGGGCGGAGCCAGCGGGAAACTGCTAGTTGGAATCTTAACACACTCTCAAAACAAGTTGAAGAAACTAACAACTTTTAAATCATTCGGCACATTCATATGAAAATAACTTTCCTGTTACAGATATGTCAACAGACTTTCTTACGTAAACTTTGATGAAATTACCATTTGAATGTCACCAAAGCTTGTTTATCACAGAGTCCCTGCTTATGTCTGTACGATCGCCCTACACCGGTCAAGACTACAAGCCATTTATGAATTTGACAAATTTGAAGTTAAATATTTAATATAGGACAAAATTCATAACCTACAATCAACAGTGCACATCAGTTTTGTCACTTTTATGGACGAATAGTATAATACTTAAACCAAACCTCAGCTGTTTTGAGTGTGTAATGATTCCAAATCAATACAGTATAATATGTGAAAAGTTACACCAGTAGTAACAAAATGTTTGAATGTGTATACAATGAATAATTCGAAAACATTAAGTAATTCAACAGATTGTAAATGTATTGACGTTTTATTTTAAATATTAGAATAAGGTTTTAAAGGTTAAAACTTATAATTATTTTCAATAAGACGTTTAAGAGGTTTTTCAAAGCTTATTATGGATAAGTTTGCCAATGGCAAATTATTCTATCTATGATCATTATCAATGTTACCATTTAACCTTGTAAGAATATAGCTGAAGATGTTCAAAATATGAACGAAACATGTCCTATGTTTTAATATTTAAGCAATAAAATAAGGATCCTAATTTTATAATTGCTTTTAATGTATTGAATAGGTGGATACAAAAGTTTTATTGTATCTTCTTTAATAGACTTTCAATACAGAAAAATGAGGATAGTCTCTTGCAATGCAAGCTCACAGCCGCGTGCTTTATCGAATCTACTTTACGTCGCACACTGGTGGGTCTTATGACGACGATGGGATGGGAAAGAAATAGGAGTGGAAAGGAAACGACCAGGTACAGCCCCATCATTTGCCTGGTGTGAGAACAAGAAGCCAAGGAAAACCATCTTCAGGGCTGCCGACAGTGGGGTTCAAACGTAGTATCTCCCGAATGCAAGCAGACCGGCTACGTGATCCACATGGCGCAGCCACTCATTCAGTCAGGAATTCGAGAGCCGAGAGTTGCACAAATCGCAAACTTTGTTGAGAGGACACTACAATGGATCTTGAACCTGATGAATACAGGTGCTTGACGAGATCAGTTCATTCCAGAGCAAGCAGGCTTCTGTTCTGGAAAATCACGATGAGGACAAACAAATCCCACGTGTGGCCTTTATTGATCTAACTGTGGCACACAACACCATGAGTCACAGAATGCTCCTGACAAAAGTCTACTGCCTAACCAAGGACTACAACCTAATAAGGAAGAGCTTCCTCTCAAGACCAGCGCAGGAAGAAAATCACCTCTTAAAATGGAGGAGCAAGGTGGATGATCCTTTCCTCAAGAACTGGTCCCAGATGGAGAGCTCTCTTATCTGGTATAGAGAACTTAGAATCACCTGAGTGAGGGAGCATGGCGAATGTTAGTATGATGTTAGTGTTCTTTGCTCCAAGCAAATGACAAGATGGTATTAGCTGTTCACTACTGGACATTTCAAGTCAGAGTCAGATACAGAAAGAAGAAGAACGATGCTATAAATATTAGTTAATGTTTATTATTCTATCTATGATCATTATCAAATATTATGCTATACATCTGTCATTTACGGGACATTGTGAAATAAAAATCCTCAGAGATAGTTCCATTAAAATATTGTATTAAATTCTGGTGTTAATATAAATTCTGAGATTACAGTAGATGTCCGTTAGAGTGAGAATTCATAACGGCAAAAAATTTACTCCCTATAACGGATTGTTGTTATATCCAACTTTTTGTAAAAGTTGGGGTGAACCTTGCACACATAAAAATCAATATGAAATGGCAATCAGTTTGTTCAAAACTTTCATTTTTGCAGATTTCCATACTACAGCTTACTTGTTAGTTATTTTTCTAATTCTGAGACAATGCGAACAAGTATGCTCAATTTTACATTCCGAAAAACTGGAGTGGCTTCCATGGCAAACGTTTCAGTTTTCTTATTCAAACAGAGTCACCTAACGTAACCTAATATGTATCATGACAACATATATCAAGCGCCAGTAAGGTAATGATAATCTTTTCGCTATAAATTTACATAGGAATAGCCTTTCCAAAATTTAACCAGACACGATGAAATATAGTGATTAACACGATTTCTCACTTAGCACATTGCAAATTTAAAGTCTTGATTCAAGTCTTATTAAATCTAAATAAAAATACCTGGCTTATCGTGTCACAAACTTTCATAGGATATACACTTCATGATTTAGCCAAACTAGGTAAAGACATCGAATTTTTCAAACAGTGTATCGCTCACAATTTGACACCCAACTTTCTTAAAAGCAAATCTAAAAATCATTGATTTTCTTTTCAAATTACTAAAACCCAAACTAGAACAAATAAGTGGCTGAGAGACGAGATCAAATTTTTGTACAAGAAAAAATCCTTCCTTAACCATAGATAATACGACACTCACCTCAAAACTAAAAATTTACTTTTGAATGCTCACTGGAACCTATTTCAAGCCCAAGTTGACAACAGATTATCTACTGAATTATCAAAGAAGCAACAAACCCTAGAGAAAAAACTGCATACGTTAATGAACTCTAAACTTAACAACAACTATGCTAAAGAAATTAACAAAAACACTAGGCCTAACATACCCAACCAATTTCACCCTCCGATCACAAATCTGTCCAAAGTACCACTGATGGCCAAGTGCACGAACCCCGTTTAGCGTAATCAGCGTTTAAGATTCTTCTTAAACCTTGTTTAAATGAAACTGCGGAGCATCATTCCTGATTATTGTCGGTTAAAGTTAACCAGTAAAGTTCGAGCGGTTACCAAACATAAACAGTGATTAGCAGTGAAGGCAAAATGGCTGCCAGATTTGGAGATGATATTGAAGATGAACTTTTATATTTGGAATATCTGGAGCAGAATGGAAATGAGCGCGAAGGTATAATAGTGGAGAGAGGTGATCCTTTTGAAGAACTTAGTGATAGGAAATTTTTGGAAAGGTTTCGCTTATCTAAACAAACAGTTTCATTTCTTCTGGAAACAATGCAAAATAACCTACAGTTTCCAACGCAGAGAAATAATCCTATTTCTGCTATCAACAGACTGCTCACTGCATTGAGGTATTATGCTACTGGTTCCTTTAACATAATTGTAGGTGATACTACTAATATACACAGAACAGCAGCAGCTCTGATTATACACGACGTGAGTAATATCATAGCTTCCTTCAGGCAACGCTATATTTATTTCCCAACATCGCAAGCAGAAAAGAGGGAGGTAATGGAAAGCTTTTTTAATATTGCTAGATTCCCTGGTGTAATTGGAACCATCGACTGCACCCACGTTCGCATCAGATCTCCAGGTGGAGAAAATGCCGAGATATTTCGGAATAGAAAAGGTTATTTTTCCATACATTGTCAGACAATAAGTGACAGTAATTTACTCATGAGAGATAATGTAGCTAGGTGGCCTGGTTCTGTCCACGACAGTACAATATTTCAGAACTGCAGTAAGAGGGCACAATTCGAGAGAGGTGAAATACAACATGGTTATTTATTGGGAGATAGTGGATATCCGTGCAAGCCATTTCTCTTAACACCTCTACCGAACCCGCAAACCAGAGAAGAGCATACGTACAATAGGGCACATATTAAGACAAGAAATACCGTAGAAAGACAGTATGGTGAATGGAAGCAGAGGTTTCCTGCTCTTTCTGTTGGTTTGAGGTGTGAAGTCCATAAAGCTCTAAATATAATTGTTGCTACAGCAGTATTGAACAATATTGCAATTTCAACAAGAGAAGAAAACCCTTCGGATGATTTAATGGTTCAGCACATTATCGAAGAGCTCCAGCAAGCTCGAGGTCCTGATATCGAAGATGGCGAACAATTAAATCCAGTACACCAAATGTACAGAAATGATGACAATGCTGGCACAGCAGTGAGCCAGGCTTTAATAAATGGTCATTTCAGGTGAGTGAAATTTATTAACTTTTAGAAAAACCATACACTTTAGCAAATTAGTATTCTATCGACCGGTCACATTCCTCATTGTCCTAACCTACTAGCACAAATGAACTTGACTTTTATAGAAAATGAAAATAAAAGTACGCTAATCTTAACACTTGCTGCTTTACAAAACCACTTAGTTTGGCCTATCTTCGTTCTTGTTCATATTTTGCCAGTATTTTAGTTTTTCTTTCATAATGTTTAGTTTTAACTCTTATTTCCATTTCTTTCTCATGTTCCTTTCTCATTACTTCTAAC
Source organism: Anabrus simplex (assembly GCF_040414725.1). Taxonomy (NCBI): domain Eukaryota; kingdom Metazoa; phylum Arthropoda; class Insecta; order Orthoptera; family Tettigoniidae; genus Anabrus; species Anabrus simplex. The sequence goes on along the minus strand of NC_090271.1, from coordinate 342,721,265 downwards.
TGATAATCCAACACTGAAATTCTTCTTTCACAGGCATCTGTAATTTTGTCTCTGGGTGTTGACAGTCTACGCCGACGAGATTTAGCTCTATTTGATAATACAGTATCAGCTGATGTTGAAGGTTGTACTGCTGTATGTGAAGACGGTAGGCATGGTTGAGTCAATGAATTTATGGGAGGTTTGATTAAGGGATTCAGTGCTTCCGCTTGACCTTGACTTTGAGTACAAGTTTCTGCCGCGTCAGCAGATGGTGCTACTACAGCTGGCAGTGTTCCTGTTTCGTGTGCCTCAGTTTCGTTACATCTTTCTTCCAGTTCCACGTCCTCAAACGGAAGGACTAAAACTGAAAAAAGAAGAAAACGTGTAATTAATATGTTCAGTTGGAGGTTAACTGTTAAATGCCTGATACAAATTGCATTAGTGTACTCTGTGTCCATACACTTACCTTCATTCACATGTCCTTGGTATAAAGCATCTGAATCATGAGCGTTCATAAGTGGTGTGATAGTCGGTTGTATTAGGGCCATAACCTTTTCAGTAGTTTTAGACAATGTGGGCTTAAAGTTACCACCACCAGTTGCGTTCATCATCACTTTATTGTCTGCACATATTTTTCTTGTTTTCCTTTTCAAGTTCTCATAACAGGTCTTCAAATTTCTTGCACTCCTGCAAGAGACACCTGGAAAAAAAAAAAAAAAACAGAACTATAACATGCTGGAGTGACAACACTATTTTGCTTTCACTATTTATGAAATTAAGGAGCATCTACTCTTAATTATAGTTTTGAAGTACTGCTTTTGAAAATAATCTGAATTTAGAAGGCTATAAATCGCAATAGCACAGATAAATAGAATTATAATATTCGGGTGTATTAATATTGTTTTTTCGTACAATTTTACGGGAATAAATAAACCCAAGTACTTTTAGTTGTAGTTTTGTAGTACCAGTACTCGTATTGTACAGGAAATAATCTGCCATACTATATATTCTGTTGACCAATTTTCATAACCTAACTCGAAATACTGTATTAATTCACAATAGTACAGAGAAATATAATGCTTACCTGCAATAGAATTGAATTCTTCTGCTATTTTCTCCCATGTTTCATGTTTCTGCTTTACTGTAACTCCATCTGTCTTTTTATTTTCTATGACATCTTTGTGTCTGATCACTAATTCAGCCACAATATCGGTTTCAAAATCCGAAAAATTGGACGACCTTTTCCTCTTTTGTTCATCCATGTTTCTAATAAGTACTTCCAGCTTCCAGCAAAAAATAAATTAATATTCTTCCTTTTTCTTCTCCTTCCTGAGAGGTGTGGTTCTAACAAAAGAAACACGAAATCGTCGAAGCGCGTTCACTATTCTTCGCTACCAAGTTAAACATCAGGGTAGTGTTTAATTCTACTGCCAGCTAAACATGCTTAACTAAACATTGATTAAGAATGGTGCTCCACACTTCCCTCTAACCAGTCCTTAAATTTAAACGATGTTTACGTACACACTGGTTAGCTGAATCTTAAACGAGGTTTGTGCACTTGGCCATGAGTGAAGACGAAAGTTCCATTTTGTCCAAGGGCCCTAAACACAATGGGCCTAATTTTAACACTCTGAACACAGCCATCACTAGAACAGTGGAAGCAGAATGAGCCATTAACAAATTGCCAGCAGATAAACAAGACGAAGTAAGATTTGAAGTAAGAAGAAAATTAAACTCCATTCTCAACCCAAAAAACAATATTAACTCCAGTATTTCACCCCTTGCTCATAACGACAATAGCTACAAAGATTTGATTCTCATACAAAAGCTATACATGCTCTAAGAAAGAAAATCAATTATAATAATCTTATAATTACGAAAGCAGATAAAGGCAACACTACCGTTATAACGGACAAGAACGAATATGTAAGCAAAACAAATCAATTTTTTAAAGATAGCTCATTCTCTACAATAAAAAAAGACCCTATACCGAGAATCCAACATCAACTTAAACAGATCCTCAAGAATATTTCATGTCTTTTGACAGATCAGGAAAAAACTAAATTAATTAATATGAACCCAGGTTTACCCACCGCCAAAGCCTTCCCTAAAATACACAAAACTGGTGTCCCCATTCGCCCGATCATTAACTATAGACCGAGTCTGTTATACAAAGCATCACAATTCGTTCAAAAATTTTTAGGAAGAAACTATCATTTCTTGTCAAACAAATCTGTCAAAAACACTAAAGAACTGATCGTTAAATTAAAAATGTTTAACATTCAATCCAATCATTCTCTCCACTCATTTGATATTGTAAACATGTATCCTAGCATACAAATCTCCAAAGTATACCCCATCGTTCAAAACAATTTAAGCAAATACAGCGGCCTAAGTATATTAGAAATACAAGATTTCATGTCTATGCTTAAACTAGATATAAGCAACAATTATTTCACTTTCGAAAATGTTATTTATCAACAAGAAGGACTGGCTATAGGATCGCAGGCCTCAGGTATCTTAGCCGAGATTCACTCGGATTTTTTGGAACACACCAAAATTGATAATAATAATAACTTTAACAACATCCTTTTCTGGACAAGATTTGTAGATGACACTATAGTAGTTATGGATGAGAGCATCACAAACGCAGCTATCACCCTCATTAATTTAAACAACATTGACCCACACATAAAATTCACACCTGAATCAGAAATTGAATGGAAAATAAATTTTTTAGACCTAACTATTATCAGGCACCCAAGCTACTTAAGATATAAGATTTTCAGAAAACCCATCCAAACAGTCACTACAATCCGTCAAGATTCTTCACACCCCCAAATTCAGAAACGAACAGCGTACAACAGCATGGTATACCAAGCCTTCAGTGTTCCAATGTCTAAAAAAGAACTCAAAAATGAGTTGAACACTCTTCGTAATATAGCTAAATCCAATGGACACAACAGTTTTTTTATTGAAAAAAAAATAAATATAAACATTGCCCCTCTACGACTCTGAAAAAAGATAAACAAAACAACTCCTCCTTTTCTATATTTACCTTCAACAAACAAATCTACAAAGTCACCGTCTTTAAAAAGCACGATGTAAAAGTAGTTTTCAAAACCAACAATAGGAACGCACAAGTCTGACATAATGCCACATTCATAAACAAGTTCAACAGTTATTCAAAATCGGAAGTATACAGGATTATTTGCAACAGTTGTAATTCTTTTTACGTCAGACAGACCGGGAGGTATTTTAACATAAGGTACTCGGAATGCATCAATGCCCTGAAGTACAATACATTTTCAGCTGTAGGCTAGCATATGCATGACTATAATCACAAATTCACAGACATAAAACAAGATAGGGAAATTCTCAAAACCATCAATAAATGACCCCCCTCCTTAACATTACCAAAAGCTGCTTCATACATATAGATCAATATTTCAACCCGAATCATAATCTTAATGAAATTTCAGAAAAGCCAAATATCCTTTTTGACCTTCTAATTCCCATTTTTAGAAATGCCAAACCAACAAGTCATAATTCAGTTTTTCATAATATTCACAGCACCTTCCCACATCCTTCAGCCACGCCTTAATCCCCCCTCCCCTCCACCCCCCTTTCCTTCGCAACCTCTCGCCTTGTCCCAACCCTCTTCCCTGACCTGCCTCTCCCTCCTTGTGCCACCCCTTCCTTTTCCTTTAAATCTCACAACCGTTAGTATGAGGCACACACACACACACACACACACACACCACATGCCGCAATGAGAGATAAGTCTCATATTGTCATATAACCTATGCCATCTAACACGCTCTCTCCTTCAATTCATTAATTAAATTTTATCTAATTTTATACAGGTTAACTTCATGGACACCACAATGAATTGCAAATTTTATTCCAGACACAATGTATCTGTTTTAACCACATCTTTATATGCCATCCAGACAGTGTCCAACAACATTTCAGCACGATTTAAACAAGCACTATGAGAGCATTTCATTTTATTACGCTGATTGATGCTAGCAGTTCTGCGTCAGCTGGTGGTTGTTTACACCGGCGTTCAGTGACTTGCATACGGCTAACACCACTCAAGCAGATTTGGTGATTAACTACAGGATCAACATTTACCAGTTCCCGGTTTACAATTGAAATTGCAATGTTTAGCAGTGATGGAACTAATAGTTCTGTGAATATTGGTGTGTGAAAGAGTCTCGATGATGAACATACTCAAGATTCCAAGAATTTAGAGCCTAGTTTATTCTCATAATTTTAATATCAATTGTATACATTTGTTCATTTGTTTTCTGTCAATTATGTGTATGTACATTTCTTTAGTTATTAGATGTTTTATATTAAGGCTGAAGATGGCCAGCCCAGGTCGAAACTAGTCCCTAGTTAATGTAAATCAAAATATTGCACATATAGTAATGAAAGGAGGACCATTACAACATTAATTTAATAATTATTACTGTGGTCACAAACTGCTTACTGCTTAGTACGATCACATTTCTCCTAGCCCTGAAAATGTTCTTTGTCATCCCTCACCAGGATTACCTGATTCAAGAACTGGAAAAAAAAAAAATCCAAAGAAAAGCAGCTTGATTTGTTCTGGGTGATTTCCAACAAAAGAGTAGCGTTACAAAAATGTTGCAAAGTTTGGGCTGAGAAGAATTGGGAGAAAGACAATGAGCTGCTCGACTAAGTGGTATGTAATACCAATATAAATGGTCCGTTATTGGACATTATAAATTTTCCAGCTAACTCATTCCTGGGTGCCAGCGTTTTGCCCCCGTGTGCTAGGCTGGGTTCATCAGTTAGTACCTAGCACACCTACCAAGACGCATGGCTAGTGCACACCGTGAAGGCCACTGCGTAGGCTAATTGTAGCCATCGGCAGTGCCAATGCACTATGAGAGACTTTGTCTCACTACCAAAAATTGATGCCTGCTTGGCCATCAAATGATATAGAACTATATCATCTATATCATAAGTGGTTCCGAGCTGTCAGCGGAGAAATGGTGTGAAATGACATTAGTAGACGAATAAGTTTGTGTGGCGTCTTTAAAAGTAGGAAAGATCACAATATGAAGATAAAGTTGGAATTCAAGAGTACAAATTGGGGCAAATATTAATTTATAGGAAGGGGAGTTAGGGATTGGAATAACTTACCAAGGGAGACGTTCAATAAATTTCCAATTTCTTTGAAATCATTTAAGAAAAGGTTAGGAAAACAACAGATAGGGAATCTGCCACCTGGGCAACTGCCCTAAATGAAGATCAGTATTGACTGATTGATCCCTTGTAAAAGGAACATGATTTCCAACACAGATTATTGCCCTCACACAGGAGGAAGGCCAGGAGAGTTGCGTGAAAACGGGAAATGGCCTTGAATTTCTGAACTTTCACAGGGTAAATTACACCTTCAGGAAGAAAGCCGTTAGCCTTAGGAAAGTTCAGTTTTGTCTCCGGTCTTAACTGATATTGTTGAATAACACAGCAAGCATGTCTGACGAGGAAACGGTACGAAGTCAGACGGCAAATTTCAATTTGATTTTTACATATTCATGAAGGTATTTTTAAGCTGAAACAGGTAGTGCAAGTCTAATTTTTTGCTGGTCCTTTACTAAGGGGCCATTTGGGAGCTCAAAGTTGGCGGTGCGCGCAGTGAATTGTACAGTACATGCCTGCACACGTCATTGCTCACGGCCAGCGACTGCCTTGCCTCGCCTTCTCTCTCCACTCCTTCAGTTCTCCTCTGTCCCCCACAACATACGGCTGCCTACAGTTGTGCACACGGGATTGCGGGTCAAGACTGACGTTAGTTAGGGCATTTTATTTACAAAGATGAATTCATTATGGAATAAATAAACAATAAAAATTGTTTACAAGTCACTACTTAACATACAAATAATACATAATAAAATCATTTGCATCATCATGACATTCAAAGTGTTCAAGAAATGACTTTATTCTAACATAGTCTAGCATTGGTTCATTGTTCATGGCATGATAGTGAAAATCTAACACAAAATGAGAATAACAAAACACAAGACAGCAATGTGCGCACCTTATAAACGAAAAATTGGTACAATCATTTCCAGCACACCTTTTATCAGTCAAATAATGAAAATTAGTTTGCGAGACAGTATGAGATTGTGCTATATTGTCAGTAATAGAATAACCACCTGCTTTCCAACCATATTTCGGCATTGGTACAAAACAATCAGCTTGTAATTGGTTATGTGCTAGAGTAGAACACAGCCGGGAAGGCGGTTTCAAGAGGGTTGCGCAGCAACATTCCCGCACTTTGTAGTGTGACGTGTTTTTTGCTGAGCCAATAGAATCATTTCAGCAAGAGGTGCCTGTTTGTGCGGGTCACGAGTGAATGTTTTGAGTTTTATTTGTAAATATCATAATCAACGAATTTAGGGAACTATTTGCGTGTGTACGAAAGATCCAGGAAGAGCAAAATGACAAGTATTCCATTGACAGGCGAGGAAAATAGTATTTAGAGTGTGTTTGTATTTCCTAAGCATGCAGCAGCAGGCATTCATAGGCGGGGAAGGCGAGGAACGCCATGTTGCCACGCTTCAAAAGAAGACAACACTCGCGTATGGTATCGGCCTGCAAACAGTACAGAGGATAAAACAAGCTACGGAAATAAAAACAATGCAGTGTTCAGGTCGCCAGGGAAGAACCCTAAGCCAGTGACGGACCTCAGTGATTTCAATAAAAATGTTCTCCGTACTACAAAATTTGATATGTATAAAAATGGCGAATATCCTATGGCATTGAAACTGGGCCGTCCATTTACCTTCCTTAATATCTCGAAAATTTTCCTCAACAATTTCTTGGGGTTTGATGTTAAAATTAATTTAGACTTTCAGGAAACATTTAAGCCCACGAAAAGTATAGGTCATTGCTTTGGATTTCAAGATATAACTGAATGAAAAAATGTTTACATATTCATGCTGTTATGCGCTCTGCACTTCTTCGCCTTTCATTTCTCTCAACTTCCACTTACCTTCTTTAATATCTCGTAAATTTTCCTCAACAATTTCTCAGGGTTTGATGTTAAGAATTAATTTAGACTTTCAGGAAACATTTAAGCCCATGAAAAATATAGGTCATCGCTTTGGAATTCAAGATATAACTGGATGAAAAATTGTTTACACATTCATGCTGTTATGAGTAGACAAATTGGCATCACGGCACCTCATACTTCTGTCTCTCTCTGCGCAACGAAACCGCCTTCCGGGCTGCGTTCTACTCTAGTATTTGACTAGTTATAATGAAAAGTCTGTTTTTTGGTTTTAATTTTGACTGGCCGTGTAAATTCTTTACCCAGCAAATGTTGTCCATTCGACAGACTAAACATTTTAGTTGTCGGAAGAGTCCAAGATCACACGACTGGTAAAGGTACGTAATTCCTTACGGTATGTATTCAATTTGTACATGTTTGTTCGTCAAGGATTCAAGTTGTGCACTTTTGCCCTGGCCACTGAATGAATCTATGAGAAGAAGATTTCTTCAGTCTTCCTGTAATTGCTGATGAAAAACGTTTTGAAGCCAGTCACGTACATGCCCTTTCTCCATTTTCCCGGAAGACGAACAATCAATTATGACATATTTAAAGGCATCCATGTAGGCTTTGAAACTTTCTTATACTCTAGGTCCGAACTTTCCATTAATTCCTTGGAAAATGATCAAGAACAAATGTCCCATTTCTCCGGCTTTAGAAATGTTATATTGCACTGTGTGGGAGTGCGTAAAACTATTTCGGCAAACAGGCGTAGCAAGAACATCTTTTACACCACGAAAATCATAACTTCTCTGTGTTGCTATTTCGTTCTCAAATCGGGACTGGTCTGAATTCCAGATATTGGCAACCGGGATCTCTTTCTTTTCTTGCAATTCATTAATGAATGTTAGAAACTTTTTAGCCACTTCGTGTCGTACTTCTTCGTCTGTTTTAAACGTTTTACTGACTAGTTTGATTACTTTTCGGAACCGAATTTTCAAACACCTTTTAATGTTTGTCAATTATGAGTCGCTTTGGAGAGAGCGTTTGGGGCAATACAACTTTCTACCCTCACCAATCCAACGCTCAATGTCCATTTTTGTGACATATAAATAACGCATCCTAGTCTTGGTGAACACTTCTTTCACATAAGCTCGAACCATTGCAAATTTCCTAATTTCTCCATTGTGTTCAATGTGGTTGACGATTCCATAAATTTGTCTCTGAGTCTTCTTATACTTCCGTACAGCATACATAATTCCTCGTTCCTTTATTTTTGATACATGTCCAACAGTGATTCGGAATCATAATCTTCCACTGACTTACACAGTCTTCCTCAACCATCACAAGACTTGTTATCTTCGTTAAACTCATCTCCGTGTTTGCGTTTTTTCAGTAATGTTGTCCCCTCCTCAACGCCATCTTCATCTTCTGAATCAACGAAAACGGCTTCTTCCTTCCAAAATTTCATCAAACGTTATCTTTATTTGTATATACATGATTTGCTGTTCATCAGAAAGCTCTATAGCTTCCTGAATATTAACACTGTAGGCATTAATAAGAGCTGCAATAATGTTGCAAGCAGCCATAACAACGTAAATAATCCAATGCGATCTCCTGTATGTGGAATAGCCATCAGTCGCGGAGAACGTGCCGAACACAATAGGACTCGCCGTCCCAAGGTGGGAGATAGAGGAGAACTGAAGGAGTGGAGAGGGAAGGCGAGGCAGGGCATCCGCTCTCAGTGAGCAGTGATGTGTGCCAGCATGTACTGTACAATTCAGGGCGCGCACCGTCAACTTTGAGCTCCCAAATGCCCCCTTAAAAAAGACCAGCGAAAAATTACACTTCCACTACCTGTTTCAGCTTAAAAAGACCTTCACGAATATGTAAAAATCAAATCGAAATTCGCCGTCCGACTTCATACCGTTCCCTCGTGAGCTCATATTTTGCATTCCATTCAGAAGTTAGAAGTTTATTCCGTGTTGAGTGATGTAGTGAAGGGTAGCAAATATTTGAGTGAATAGACTACGTAAAATTAGGAATAGAATCGTGTGAAGTTGACTAGCACGGAGCACATTTGTTTTGTGCAGCCCAGTTATGAATGCAGAACAAGTTGTGAAATCGTTTACAAAATTAAAATCCATGAAGTGGACAGGCATCCGCATCTTTCAACAGTGGTGCGTATGTTTAAACTCGTACGTTCGAGTTTCGACTCGAAGAGTTGTCACATTCAAGATGACGTCAAAAGTCACCCTCACACATGGCCGAGTTTAACCTCCAAATAATTCATGGTCGAAAATTGTACCCAGAAAACAATGTAATAATCCACTGGTCCAAAATATAAAGCTTTGAAAGAGTGTGATCTGCAGTAAAGCGCTGATACTTTTACTGATCCCAGTGCGAGTGTTTTTATATTTTGTTGTCTGGTGTTTTACACACCTTTTAATACACTGTTGTTAATATAAGACCCAGTGGAAAAGGTTTTCGTATTTGTTCCCTCGTCTTTTAGTACTCTCATCTCATCTTTAGAAACGGTAACGGACAGCCTATTGTATTGTAGTATTGTAGTGTAGTCGTATATTAATTACCTTATTGTTGTGTACTATCCCAGACAATATATCCCTCCGTTCATTTATTTTTTTGTAAATAAGTTATTTTTTAATTTAAATTTTTTCCCCCGTAAAGAATGGCTAAGGAGCGCGAGTGTACTTATTGTGGGTGTGGTGAGGCATTGAGGGGTATGAGGGAGGAGTTGGAAAGTTTGAGGGAGATAATTAGGATTCTCACAGAAGACAGGAAGGAAGATAGGACTCCCTCAAACAATGTACAGGTTACAGTAGGTGTACAAGAGGGAGGGGAAGGAAAGGGAGGAGTTGTAGAAGACAGGTGGTCTAAGGTTCTAAGGGGAAGGAGATTGCAGGCTAAGGGCTCTATTCAGGATCAGAATTCAGGACAGGTGTCTGTGCGAAATCGGTACGAGTCACTCCAGGTAGAACAACAGAGGGAAGATGAGGGACAGGGAACTGTTGGTGAGATGTGTAGAAGTAGGAGGAAGGGAAAAGGTAGGAAAGGGAAATGTAGATTAGAGGATAGGAAAAGACAGGTGGAACAGGGTCATGGGAAGGAGAAAAAGGAGGAGGAAGTAGCTTCTGCAGCTATCAGGAAAGATAGGGCTGACCAGGAGGGGAGGGGATCAAATGAGGTGGGTAGGGTTGAGGCTCTGGTCATGGGGGATTCCATCGTTAGACACGTGGGGAAAGTGTGTGGAGGAAAGGGAACCAGGGTAGAATGTTATCCAGGAATTAGGTTGAGGCAGATGTTGAGGAAAGTAGAAAAGAGGGAGGAGGGGAAGGAGAAGGTGGTAGTGTTTCACGTTGGTACCAACAACGTAAGGCAAGCTGATATACGTACCAACATAGTTGGAGATGTGTGGGATCTGGTAAATGCAGCACGGGTGAAGTTTAAGAAAGCGGAGATTGTTATTAGTGGAATACTGTGTAGGAGGGATACTGACTGGAGGGAGATTGGGGATTTAAATGAGACTATGGAGTGGGTATGTGGGAAACTGGGAGTGAAATTTCTAGATCCTAATGGGTGGGTAGGAGATAGGGATCTGCGCTCAGATGGCCTTCATTTAAACCGCAGTGGTACGAATAAGTTAGGAAATTTGTTTGGAAGGGTAATAGGGAGGTACATTCAGGGAAACGGGATGGCCTAGGGAGCGGTGATAAGGGAACAGGGAACTGGAAATCAAGTAGGGATGACATAAAATTGTTAGTGTTGAACTGTAGAAGTATTGTAAGGAAAGGAATAGAATTAAGTAATTTAATAGACATATATTTACCAGATATTGTAATAGGAGTTGAATCATGGCTGAGAAATGATATAATGGATGCAGAAATTTTCTCACGGCACTGGAGTGTGTATCGTAGAGATAGGATAGGAATGGTGGGAGGGGGAGTGTTCATTCTGGTGAAAGAAGAATTTGTAAGCTACGAAAAAGTTAAAGATGAGACACATGAAATTGTATGTGTAAGGCTCATTTCTAAAGATAATAGGCAACTTGATATATTTGGAGTGTACAGATCGGGAAAGGGTAGCACTGATGCGGATTCGGAATTATTTGATAGGATAGTCAGCTATGTGGGAAACGACATGGAAAGAAATGTGATTGTAGCGGGAGATCTGAATTTGCCAGATGTAAATTGGGAAGGAAATGCGAACAACAGGAAGCATGACCAAGAAATGGCAAATAAGTTAATATGGGAAGGACAGCTGATTCAGAAAGTGATGGAACCAACCAGAGGGAAAAATATCCTGGATGTGGTGCTGATAAAACCAGATGAGCTCTATAGGGAAACTGAAGTAATAGATGGTATTAGTGATCATGAAGCTGTTTTTGTGGTAGTTAAAAATAAATGTGATAGAAAGGAAGGTCTTAAAAGTAGGACTGTTAGGCAGTACCATATGGCTGATAAAGCAGGCATGAGGCAGTTTCTAAAAAGTAACTATGATCGGTGGAAAACGGTAAATAAAAATGTGAACAGACTCTGGGATGGGTTTAAAGAAATTGTTGAGGAATGTGAAAACAGGTTTGTACCATTAAGGGTGGTAAGGAATGGTAAAGACCCACCTTATTATAATAGAGAAATAAAGAGGCTAAGAAGGAGGTGCAGACTGGAAAGAAATAGAGTTAGAAATGGCTGTGGAAGTAAGGAGAAATTGAAGGAACTTACTAGAAAATTGAATCTAGCAAAGAAGGTAGCTAAGGATAACATGATGGCAAGCATAATTGGCAGTCATACACATTTTAGTGAAAAATGGAAGGGTATGTATAGGTATTTTAAGGCAGAAACAGGTTCCAAGAAGGACATTCCAGGAATAATTAATGAACAAGGGGAGTGTGTATGTGAGGATCTTGAAAAGGCTGAAGTATTCAGTCAGCAGTATGTAAAGATTGTTGGTTACAAGTATAATGTCGAGACAGAGGAGGAGACTAAGGCCAAAGAAGTAATAAAATTTACATATGATAACAATGACATTTACAATAAGATACAAAAGTTGAAAACTAGAAAAACGGCTGGAATTGATCAGATTTCTGGGGATATACTAAAGACAATGGGTTGGGATATAGTATCATATCTGAAGTACTTATTTGATTATTGTTTGGCCGAAGGAGCTATACCAGATGAATGGAGAGTTGCTATAGTAGCCCCTGTGTATGAAGGAAAGGGTGATACACATAAAGCTGAAAATTACAGGCCAGTAAGTTTGACATGCATTGTATGTAAGCTTTGGGAAGGCATTCTTTCTGATTATATTAGACATGTTTGTGAAATTAATAACCGGTTCGATAGAAGGCAATTCGGTTTTAGGAAAGGTTATTCCACTGAAGTAGGATTCCAGCAAGATATAGCAGATATCTTGGATTCAGGAGGTCAGTTGGACTGTATCGCGATTGACCTGTCTAAAGCATTTGATAGGGTGGATCATGGGAGACTAGTGGCAAAAATGAGTGCAATTGGACTAGACAAAAGAGTGACTGAATGGGTCGCTATATTTCTAGAAAATAGATCTCCGAGAATTAGAGTAGGTGAAGCTTTATCTGACCCTGTAATAGTTGAGAGGGGAGTTCCTCAGGGCAGTGTTATCGGACCTTTATGTTTTCTTATATATATAAATGATATGAGTAAAGGAGTGGATTCGGAGGTAAGGCTTTTTGCGGATGATGTTATTCTGTATAGAGTGATAAATAAGTTACAAGATTGTGAGCAACTGCAACATGACCTCGAAAATGTTGTGAGATGGACAGCAGGCAATGGTATGTTGATAAAAGGGGCTAAAAGTCAGGTTGTGAGTTTCACAAATAGGAAATGTCTTCTCAGTTTTAATTACTGCGTTGATGGGGTGAAAGTTCCTTTTGGGGATCATTGTAAGTATCTAGGTGTTAATATAAGGAAAGATCTTCACTGGGGTAATCACATAAATGGGATTGTAAATAAAGGGTACCGATCTCTGCACATGGTTATGAGGGTGTTTAGGGGTTGTAGTAAGGATGTAAAGGAGAGTGTATATAAGTCTCTGGTAAGACCCCAACTGGAGTATGGTTCCAGTGTATGGGACCCTCACCAGGATTACCTGATTCAAGAACCGGAAAAAATCCAAAGAAAAGCAGCTTGATTTGTTCTGGGTGATTTCCGAAAAAAGAGTAGCGTTACAAAAATGTTGCAAAGTTTGGGCTGGGAAAAACTGGGAGAAAGAAGACGAGCAGCTCGACTAAGTGGTATGTTCCGAGCTGTCAGCGGAGAGATGGCGTGGAATGACATTAGTAGACGAATAACTTTGAATGGCGTTTTTAAAAGTAGGAAAGATCACAATATGAAGATAAAGTTGGAATTCAAGAGGACAAACTGGGGCAAATATTCATTTATAGGAAGGGGAGATAGGGATTGGAATAACTTACCAAGAGAGATGTTCAATAAATTTCCAATTTCTTTGAAATCATTTCTGAAAAGGCTAGGAAAGCAACAGATAGGGAATCTGCCACCTGGGCGACTGCCCTAAATGCAGATCAGTATTGATTGATTGATTGATTGATATATTTTTTCACCGTACCCATACATACACAACGTAAACATAAAATGCATGTATGCCAAAAAATCATATCAAGTGTTTAAGACTACATTTCCCTGCTGGTTAGTTTTTATTTGTGCATTCAATAATATTTTTCTCGCTTGACACATTCTCTTTCCTTGTTCCCTACAGAAACATCCCAACAATGTTTTTCTGAAGAAAAGAGTGACTGAATGGGTCGCTATATTTCTAGAAAATAGATCTCCGAGAATTAGAGTAGGTGAAGCTTTATCTGACCCTGTAATAGTTGAGAAGCTCCGAATATGGACGAGTACAACCGCGATCTGATTGAATGGAAATCAAAGTTTTCTGAAAACCTAACAGACGACCACTTCGACGAGGCCGTTAATGACTTTGTCCAATTCTTAGCTTCAGTACCACATATTCTTCCCGGGCCGAAACACCCCGCCCAGAAATATTACGAACTGAGAAAGAATGGCCAACTAAATTCTACCCAACGTTCATATAGGACCTCTTCAAACCCTGAAAGATCAACGAAAAGGGGAAGAGAGAAGAGAAGAAGGAAGTACATGTATGAATCCACTCAGTTCTACTATTACAATCAGCGGCGAAAAGCCATACGCAATGTGTTTACAAACGAACAACCAATTTGCAGCCTGAAAGAAGATGTATTGCACACATTCTTTTCGGACATATTTTCTAGGCCTAACGACCACAAAAGACCAGAATACCCTCAAAAATTCACTGAGAGTGAAATCATGGAGACTAACGACCTATACAATCCGGTCATATCTAAAGAAGACATTATTCAGGCAACACAGAACATCAAGATAGACACCGCAAGCGGTCCTGACCACGTAATCGTCCGAGCTATTAAAAACAGCACGATTTCAGAGATAATCGCAATCATCGCCACTAGAATGCTAACAACAGGGTTAGTACCATCGACTTTCAAGAAAGCCCGTACAATTCTGGTTCACAAAGGAGGCGACGTAAACGATCCCAGTAACTGGCGTCCAATTACTATATGCTCAGTTATTAGACGAGTCATCGAGAGAGTTCTTGACAAACAGCTTCGGAACTACATTGGGTTTCATGACAACCAAAGGGGTTTCACCAATACACCCGGTACTTACATAAATACCTCAATTTTGGAAGCCGCTTTACAGCACACTAGGCAAGAAAAGAACGATGCATGCATTATATTTCTCGACGTTTGCAAAGCTTTTGATAACGTCGGACATGCGCACCTCCAGAGCACACTGGAGTCGGTCGGAGTTCCCGAAAAACTGACGAGACTGATAATTGCTCTACAAGAGGGAAACGTAACACAGATAGAGACATGAAAACAGGGAACAAAACCGATCAAAATTAATCGCGGTGTGCTTCAAGGCTCCCCTTTGTCACCGGCATTATTTAACATCGCTACCAATCATATTGTGGAAGAACTTTCTGAAGATTCTTTAGCAAGGAATTACGGTTACTCGATTGCAAACGAGGAGCCTAACCTCACTATAATGTGTTTCGCCGACGATACGGTAATATTTGGGAAAAACACTGAATCTGCTGCCGAACTAGCCAGGATCGCCATAGAAAGATTTAAGGAACTCGGCCTGCACATCAGCGCTTCAAAATCAGCTTGTCTTTCTATCAAGAAAGGTCGGCTAACGGAGGAGAATATCATCATTAATGACGACTGTGAAATTAAATCACAGTGCAACGGAAGTGCAATTCGTTACTTAGGTGTGAATTTCATCAATGAAATTAAACTGGATCCACAAGCCGTACTTGAAAAGACGCGAAACAAGATTGACACCCTTGTTAGCTCACCATTGCTGCAATCTGACCAGAAATTTTCAATTTTAAACAGTTCAATATCACCTACTCTTATTTATCCGCTCCAAGTTACTCCCCTAAACAAGATACCTCAATCTTTTCTATCAGATGCGGATAAAATATTAAAGAGTGGAACTAAAGAATTATTACAACTACCAGCAGACGTTCCGGATCACATGGTATACTCCGAAAGGAAGTATAAGGCCTCGGTTTGTTTCGCGCGACTTGGGAAGCCTAACTACAGCATATTAACATCTGTAATAAATTATCGCTTGCAAATAACGGCTACATTAATGCAACTAGAAACTTGGAACAAGAGCGTACAATTTGTTTGCAAGATCTAGGCATAGAAATGAATGATCGAGTTATGTCCAAAAATAGCCATCTTCCCAACGTAAGGAAGGTCCGACAGACACTACGAGACAGAGAAGTTCAGTCATGGACGAAGTTGCCGCACAAAGGAAAGGGCGCCGGACTCTTCCAGGAATACACGCCAGCGAACAAATGGATAAGAGATCACCGAGGCTTATCCTGTGCGGAATGGAGAGAGGCCATCAAGATGACAGCGAACGTGTGCGCCGTTCACTCCGTGCCAGGAAGGTCCCAGGACAACACCCTCTGTCGGCGTTGCCACAGAGAGCACGAAACCCTTGCCCACGTCCTGGGAGCCTGCCCTCACGGGGAGGTATTGAGAAATTCCCGCCATCATACAATACGACACATGATTGCGACCTCGCTGAGGGATCACGGTTTCACGGTGCACGAAGAGGTCTCTGGCCTAGCTACCGACGGGAGTAACAGACGTATTGACATGATAGCCTTTCAACCAGCTAGCAAGCAAGGACTAATCTTAGATCCCACAATACGCTTCGAGTCGCACGTTGGCCAGGCCGAAGAGGTGGACGCCGAAAAGAAGTCAATTTACCAGCCAACTGTAAACTACTATAAAGATAAATATCACCTAGACAATATTTCCGTCCATGGACTCATGATCGGAGCTCGAGGCACAATCCCTAAATTTCTTGTACAGCTATGGGATTCTCTCGGTCTCAGCCGGACACGACTCCACGACATCGCTATCGCCGCAATACGAGGTTCAGTGACCATACTCCGCAATCATCTATATAACATCTGACGAACCGTATTGCAAATCTATTCCTGAGCCTTTGGGGAATCTTCTACCTGGCACACTAGCAAAGTCAACAGTAACTTAGAAGACAAAATACTGTGTAGTCGACATACTTTGTCCTTGTGGCAGCCTCCGCATGGGGGAAGTTGTAATAATAATAATAATAATAATAATAATAATAATAATAATAATAATAATAACTAATCTACAAAATCAGTCATCCAACCTGGACCTTTTTTTTTTTTGTTGAGATATTAACTTGTTAATGGTTATGAATTTCATGTTTTTGGTCCGTATTGAACTGAGAATAATATATAAGTAATAATAACAACGTAAACGTTTCCACCTTTTCAATACTAAAATATATTCACAAAATTATAAATTACACGGTACTAGTTTCGACCCATCTAGGGGTCATCATCAGCCGTATTGGAGCAAAGATCACTTTTGGCGAAATCCTAAGAAATGTTATTTTAAAGAATAACAAGTGAAATGAGATGTTATTATGGTAATAGTTAATAATACAAGGAATATACATACTAAGAGGTTTTTAACAAAGAATAAAGTATAAATGGGGTGTTGTAAAATTATAATCATGGAAATCAGTAAGTTCTTGTATTGAAATGACATATATAAAATTATATATGGCTTAGGAAGAGGGCTTATGGTGGGGCTGAAGGGTGCGGGAGAAAGTGTAATTGTCTTGGAAAAGTACCTTTGATTAAATTTAGGATTGAGTTTAGGTTGGCTGCATTATTGTTTTTGAAGAAAGTGATAAATAGATCGAAGAGTATGTTGGGTTTCTCTGAGATTTCATTGAGATTGTGACTGGCATTAAAGTATTGGTCTAGGTGTATGTAGTAATTTTCATTATGTTGAGTAAAGGGCCCTTGTTTGCTAATACGAGGATGTCCATGTCTTGTTCAATATTGGTGAAATTATGGTTATAATCTTGCATGTGTTGGCCGATGGCTGAAAACCTGTTGTATTTTATTGCGTTAGTGTGCTCGTGGTATCTGATAATGAAGTTTCTCCCGGTTTGCCCGATACTCTTCGATCTATTTATCACTTTCTTCAAAAACAATAATGCAGCCAACCTAAACTCAACCCTAAATTTAATCAAAGGTACTTTTCCAAGACAATTACACTTTCTCCCGCACCCTTCAGCCCCCCCACCATAAGCCCTCTTCCTAAGCCATATATAATTTTATATACTGTATGTCATTTCAATACAAGAACTTACTGATTTCCATGATTATAATTTTTACAACACCCCATTTATACTTTATTCTTTGTTAAAAACCTCTTAGTATGTATATTCCTTGTATTATTAACTATTACCATAATAACATCTCATTACACTTGTTATTCTTTAAAATAACATTTCTCAGGATTTCGCCAAAAGTGATTTTTGCTCCAATACGGCTGATGATGACCCCTAGATGGGTCGAAACTAGTACCGTGTAATTTATAATTTTGTGAATATATTTTAGTATTGAAAAGGTGGAAACGTTTACGTTGTTATTATTATTACTTATATATTATATTAACTTGTGAAAATCTTTACAACAAATGTTCCACCTTTACGATACCATAAATTGTCTTTATTGACAAGATTACTTAAAATGCATTAGTGATACATATTTCGTTCCGCTTTCGAGACATCTTCAGTCACACACAAAGTCATTTAAAAATATGGTAAGGACACAATAAAACCAGTAGATAAAAAGTCTATAGATCTTGTGACGCGACGTATTGATGTCTTGTCAAGTCTCAAGTCATAAAATAATACTAACACGAATGTGCTGTGAAGCAAAATCCTGCTATTGCACGGATTAAAATATTGCTACATACGTGGGTTGCGCAGATGTAATATAACATGAGTGTCTTTGTAAAATGAATTAATCATGTAGATATCCTAACATTGTAAACTTACTGATGTGTGTACAGACTGTGCAAGATTAATGCCACATTTAATTAATAATAATAATAATAATAATAATAATAATAATGTTATTTTGCTTTACGTTCCACCAACTACTTTTACGGTTTTTGGAGACACCAAGGTGCCAGAATTTTGTCTGCAGGAGTTCTTTTACGTGCCACAAAACATACCGACATGAGGCTGATGTATTTGAGCACCTTCAAATGCCACCGGACTGAGTTAAGATTTAACCTGCCCAGTTGGGGTCTGAGCTTCATACAATGAGTTAGAGAAAGGTGGGCACACAATTTACAATTCACATTGCGCTTATTCACTCGTTCATTTATATTTTCCTTCCTCTTTTTAGGCCCATATTGTCAATAACGTGATCTATGATGAGCTCGTGTTATTCAACAAAAGCCCGCCTTTCTCTATCTCATCGCATGAAGCTAATTTAAATGTGACATTAATCTTGCACTGTCTGTGTACACATGTCAATAACATGTGCAATATGTTTACAATGTTGGGATATCTACATGATTAATTCATTTCACAAACCCACTCATGTTGCATTACATCTGTGCAATACACGTATGTATTGATATTTTAACGTGAGCAATAGTTGGACTTTGTGATTCATATCACATTCATGCTCATGTTATTTTATGACTAAAAACTTGACAAGACGCCAAAACGTCGCGTCACAAGATCTATAGACATTTTATCTACTGGTTTTATCACGTGCTT
Source organism: Anabrus simplex (assembly GCF_040414725.1). NCBI lineage: Eukaryota > Metazoa > Arthropoda > Insecta > Orthoptera > Tettigoniidae > Anabrus > Anabrus simplex. The sequence continues at coordinate 342,702,023 of NC_090271.1, read as the reverse complement.
ACCATATTTTTAAATGACTGCATGTGTGACTGAAGATGTCTCGAAAGTGGGGCGAAACATGGATCACTAATATATTTTAATGTAGTCTTATCAATAACAATGATTTATGGATTGTGTTACGGAGTTTTCCGTGGTAGGTAGAGGTGAAAGAAGGTGCGGGTGTGAATAGGTCTCCAGCTACGAAAGCAAAATTAATTTAAAATTTAACAAGGTTATATTTTCTTTTCAAAAACAAAGAAATAACAAGCATGGCAGGTACAAAGTAGCAAATCAAAAAGGATAGTTACGATATTTACAGGAATTGGGCTTCGCGCCCTGATTTTACACTACTTGGGCAATCAGCACAGTTTTACCCCAAACACGAGTTTTAACAGAGGGGCAGAAAACCCCATTCATACCTAGGAGCCCTTGCTCCAAATTACACAGAAAAGCCTCCACGAGGCATACAACACTCAATTTTCAAAAGAGCCACTCGCTCTCAAAATTTAAGCCTCTCCCAGGCCACACCAAACTCCACCTTCAAGTTGTCCTCACTGGACATAGACACAGGGGTAAAATACCCAACCTACTGAGGTCTATTAAATAAAAATGGGCAATTACATGACCTCTAAAATAACAATTTGAGAGGAGGCGATCTTGCACTCCTAATACACTTGTTTTTTAAAAACCTAATCTGGCTCTAGGCCACTAATGCAAGGGCTAATCCCATACTACCGAGGTGACTTTAGAAAAGAGCAATTTGTTTTACATTAACGAAGAATAGGTTGAGAAAATAAGTTCACCTCAAGACAATGTGAGTGGGAGCTCGAGAGGGTTAGCACTCTCTATCCCAATATGCAGCTTAAAAGAGAATAGAAGAAAAGATCGTTACATTTTAGGAAAAGGTTACATGGAGGAACGCTTCGCACCCGCCCCGAGAGTTAAACTGCTGAGCTAGCAAAGAAAGAATTTATTAATCGGCCATTACTTTATTGATGACCGCTGCCGAGGAAAGAGGCGCTTCCCGCCTCCTGCTATGTACTTTATACACTGAAAGATGGAACAGAAGTGGCCCGGAGACCCTAAAATCAGCAGTTTTAAATACTCTCGCAGAAGGTTCTAGGCGTTAGGGGAATGAAAACACCCTCCCGCGATGATTTTATTGGTAGATCAATAAACCCCCTACACAATACTAAGAAGAAACACATAATTGGTGGAAAATTAATTCAAGAAATTCGGGATAGGCTAGATTTAAAACAAGGGGAACGAAGGGGTTAATATTGCCAACTTAACCAAAGACTGAAAAAAATTTAGCAAAGAACAAACATTTGAAATAAAAATTTCTCCAACAAAATAGTTCTTTGACTCCGCACTAGGTTGCACTATTGTTGATCTTCAGTAGTGTCCTCTAGAAGAGAAAGTTCACACTTCTTACTTCAAGCGAAACAAAACCACATCAAAAATGACACAGTTCAAAAACTCAAAATTTTCCACGTGGTGACATCTTCTGAGAAAGTAGAGAATTAATAGCGTAGATAAAGTTCAGACTTCCTCCAGCAGAGGAGTTTCAACTGGCGCACATTTTAAATTAGCGGAGTGGAGGTGTACCGCCCGGTACAGATTGTAAAGATGGAACATTAGTTGTAAAGATTTTCACAAGTTAATACTTATTGACAATACGGGCTCAGATATAAAATTTACCAAGTGTAATGTATTTTGAGGTGTATAATATTCTTATTTAATTAGTACATAGCATTAAAATTAAGTGATCGCTTAATTCAGCCAGTTAACTGGTATTGGCTACGTTATTTACACATTTATTACAGAAACATTCCCTTTCATTTCGAGTTGTGTTTACGAACACCAGTCTATTACTAATCGATTCCGACATCACCTTCGAGTTTGAATGTCGATGAGGGAGCTCGCTAGTGCACATAGCGAGAAAACTATACTGAAGATCATGGATTACATTCAATATAATCGCTGGAGTGCACAAATATCGATAACGTAGAAAAATAACGCACGCTTAATCGCTTGTAATAACAGATGAATCAGTGATAGGGTTCTCCAGGTAACTGAAGGATAATACACAGTTTAATACAGGAATTTTTAACGGACAGAAAAATGTGTCACTAAGGAGTTCTCGATATAGCAGACTTCTACTATATATTCAACTAGCCATGTGTACTACGTGTTAGATTTTGTAATTACAGCAACAATGTGATCCAACTGACAGCAGAAGAGATTAAGCACACATCAACTAACAACAATAGTCAGTGTAATTTAACTGTTAAGTTTTAGAGGCTTCGGACACTACAGGCCATTACATTTTGTTTTTAACCGGCTCTGTGACATTAAGAGGTGTTGATTTAAAACCTCAACTTTTGACCCTGATTTTGCGATTCCCTCCACACACACACAAAATCTCACTTTTTGAGTAATTATTCCTTCATGTTTTTCATCCGATTTTGATTATCTTCCTTATCAACAGGGGCTAATGACCACGCACATTGCAGATTACAAGTACCATCATTGACAGTTGGTTTGTTACCATGAAGACTGAACAATGCTTGGTGCTGATAGACTTGTTAAAAAAGGTCTTCATACAAGGTCTTCTGTGGCTAAATCAAACACTAGGAGTAATCTGGAGAGAAAATAAGATACCAGACGAACGGAAAAAATGACTGATTATACCAGTATTCAAGAAAGGAAGGAGAAGAAAGTGTACAAACTACAGAGGAATTACCCTGCTACCACACTGCCTCAAGATATTGGAAAAGATGTGAAGATATTAAGAACAAGGATAGAACATCAGCTTGAAGAACAACACGGCTTTAGAGGCAACAGAGGAACAGTAGACCTAATTTTTGCCGTTAGACAACTACAGTTAAACCCGACTTATATGTATATTAAGGGGACAAGAAAAAAACTACTTGTAAGTTAGAATTACTTAGAAATCAGACTTACACAATAGGTCACATATTTACTGAAAAACCAATGGAATAGACCTACATGTGTAAATCCTTGCAAATAATAAATACATTAAGACAGAAAATATTATTTTGAACCTAGTCCAGCCTTAAAGAAGTCAGATAGGTTGGCTTGTTTCACTTCTCTTGCATTAAGAGTATAAAACACCTTTTGCAAACTTAATAATGAATTCAGAGCATTTTCACTTCAACTTTTCGCACTGATGTAATGCCTACACACATTGATTGCACTTAAAACTTCACTCACTTCAGGTGTTTCAAGACTCAAGGCATTATCTCCATCTCCATCACTGTCACTGTCGCTTGTAGTTGGTCAATCACCACCGCGTTGTTGACATACATCAGCAATAATCTCTTCATCTGGTACGTCTCCACATACAGCCAGATTATCATTGAAATGCACAAAAGTATCGAATTCTACACCCTCCGGTGGCGTTAGCTCATTGCCAGACAAAATTTCGTCTCCATAACCATCATTAGAGGCAGCCTCTTCTAGTAAGACACTAGCCTTGCGGAAGCAGTTGTTGATTGTGGAGGATGATGCGTGCTTCCAGGCAGCCGAAATAAAGTCCATGGCTTGTAGCAAATTAATGGAGAGAGGTTCATTTCCTGCATCACTCAGTGTTTTCAAATGTTGTTTCAAATGTGCTGCACATCGATCCATAAGAAGAAGGATCTTCTTCTGTTTCTTTTTCATTTTAATGTCCAGTTTTTTCAACCACTGTTCCATTAGAAGCATAGTCATCCAAGCATTTCTGTGCTCAGAACGTGTATTAAGTGTTATATCAGGGTATAATTCTCAAATGCCTCCACATTTGTACACAGAAGAGGAAATGGTCTACATGTACGATAATTATGTGAAAAGAGAGTCCTGCAGGGAAGTCTTTAAGCGATCTGTAACAATTTCCAGGTATACGCCCTCCACACAGAGAGACCGTGTGCAAACTCTGAAATTGAGAGGAACTGGTTGTTTACTCGATAAGAAGCGAAGTGTTAAAAAAACATGTACTGAATGAGGAAAAAGGAAATGAAATCGCAGAAAGATTAGAACATACGCCTACAAAATCCCTAAGAAGACTTGGACAAGAAGCTGGGGTTTTGAAGACCTCAGCATGGCGGGCTACAAAAATGTTCAAACTGAAACCTAAGACGACGCCAGAAATTTGTGGATGCAGGAGAAGAACAGTTCCAACATATCCTGTCATCAGGTATAAGCTTATTTTCTTAATTTTAATTGTAATCTCATGTCATGCTGCCCTTGTTGCTAAGCTCAACCGATGAGAGAAACTCGCTGTACATTTCCACAGTCTTTTTTTGACCATAGTTTCCCACAGCTTTGCATTTGTTAGATCTATGACTGTTATAACCAGAGCCTTTCCATATTTCTAACTTTTTTCCATTAATTGCCTCATGCTGAAGAGTGAGTCCACTGTACATCTTCCACTTCTCTTCCTCTTGCCTACCTTTCTCTTCATTCTCCTCTCTAATATCCTTTCCAACATTTTTGCCACTTGTGAAGAGTATGCGATTCCTCTATAGTTACCACACTTTTTTGTTTCTCTTCTTTAAAACTAGTAACAAAAATAATAATCCCTTTCCCCAGTCTGACACACGTTTCTGTCTCCATATGCACTTTTACACCCATTGTAGTCCAACAAGCTCCAGCAGCCTTTATCATTTCCCCACTAATTTCACCCATTTCTGCTGCCTTCCCCATTTTCAATTTACAGATCTCTGACATGGTTATACCATCTTTTACTGTCAAATCGTCATACCATATTACTTACCATTTCCTCTGCACAATTTTTCAGTTGGCAGTTTATCAAAACACCACTTCCATCTTGTTTTTATTTCTTCTGGATGTGTTGTGTTATCACCTCTCCACCATCCTCTTTCATCAGCTTTGCATAAACACTTTCTTTCCTATTACTTCGTATGATTCCATACAACATTCTTTTGCTGCCAGCTCCATCTGTTTTCATCTTTTTGTGTAAATTCTTACAGAACTTTTCTTTTCATGTCAATTTCTACATTTTCTTTTATTATCAAGATACTTCCTTCTTTTTTAAAGATCTATATTTCATTCTTCTCATGCTTTCTCCTTTTCTTTCTCCGCTTCTCTCACCTTCTCATTCTTCCACGGTGTCTCCTTTTCTATCAATCTCGATGTTCTATCACAGGCACTCACTGTCCCACTTACAAATACCCTTTTAAAGTTGGACCATTTATCTTCCACATTTCCAACTTCAGTAGCTGGAATTTCTTGTTTCAGTCCCTCCAGAAAATTCTTTCTGTACACTCTTATCTTTTAATTTCCATGCTTTTATTTTAAGATCTCTTATCTCCTTCAATTTTTCCACTTTCTCCACTCTCATTTTTGCTATCACAACTCTACGACTTTCATCGAATCCTTCTCCTGGTAATGATGTTACATCCATCAACTGTCTGCAATTTGTGCGTACCATCAGAAAGTAATCAATATTCATCTGAAATCCCAGTCATATCTTGTAATTTTCGTGCTATTTTTCTTCAAAAATCATGTGATGTCCATATCATTCAATTCTTCTCACAAAACTCCACTAGTTTCTCTCCTTCATTCCTTTTCCCATATCCATATGGTCCAATTACGTCTTCCTTTCCTTGTCTTTCATTTCTCACCTGTGCATTTAAGTCTCCCATGTTAATCACTACCATATCAGTTATCTCATTTTCTAGTTTCTCCAGGAATTCCTCAATATCCTCCTGTTTGTTCCCTGTATGTGGTGCATACACTTTGTTCCTCATTCTCAGTCTAATTTTCATTATCCTGCCACTGATGTACTCTTAACATATCCACACACTCTTCCAGCTGTTTTCTAGTTATCAGGCCCACTCCATTTCTCGCCTCTCTGTCACCACTCCAGTATAGTGTACATCCTTTCCTCATTCTCTTCTTTCCTTTCCCTTTAACTTTGCTCAACCCCACCATTTCTATACCCTCTTTCATAAAATCCACCACTTCTGCCTTTCCTGTCGGGGTCAAAGGTTGATTATGCCCACCTTCATGATGTTGGCTGCGGGTCGCCCATTTTCCACAGTTCTCCTAGTGCCCAAGGAACTGCACATTGCTTGTAGCAACATTTTCCGAGGCAAGTTCAGAAGTACCATATCATGTTATGATGGGAGATGGCCACTCCCACAGACATTTTATACCTACTGCCAGGTGTAACTTAAGGCCGCTCCACAGGAGTACAGACGCCTTTTGCAACCGCTTCACTGAAGTACAGACGATGCTGACAGGAGAAAGTTCTCCCGTTTTATCTCCCGGTGGTACTGCGGTTCCCTTCTGCCATTTAAACCATTGACCATATTCTCCTTCCTGGTGAATTTGTGCGTCATTTCCTACACAAAGGCTTCACCTGGCCTCCTCTGCCCATAGCCATTGGTCCTTCCTTTCGGGTGTCAAATTTGGTAACGGCCATCTGACCCTCGTCCAGACAGTGGCAGGTAGTACCGCGTACTGTCACATATGGTTGACGCAAGTGCGATAAACGGATATAACTTTAAAACAATATTCTCTCACCCATGGGTAACTAATGCAAATATCGAGCTCGAATTATTATTATTATTTGTATGTATGGCTATGAAGTGATGTACATTCATTTAAGTATTATTATTTTTTATGTAGTCGAATGCCAACCCTCAACGGAAGATGTGTCTCCAGACGGACAACAGCGACTCCGGCTTAGGAGCAGTGTTATTCCAAGAGAGGAGTGACGGTGGAAGGGACATCATCGAGTATGCCAGCAGGAAGCTATCTCCCACAGAACAACGCTACTGCACTGCCGAGAAGGAAGCCTTAGCCATGGTGTGGGCCATGGGCAAATTCAGAGGCTACTTGGAGGGAAGGGAGTTCCAGCTCTACACCAATAACGCTGCTCTCAAATGGCTGAACTCTGTCTCTGGCTCAAAATCTGATTTGATGCGAAGGGCTCTGTTAATTGCAGAATTTGATTTCAAAGTGTGTCACATCTCAGAACCAACGAACCTAGGAGCAGACAGCTTATCTAGGCACCCGGCGATGGAACCTGAAGCTAGGAGCACCATTGTCGAGAGGGAGTTCCTACAAAAACACCTGAGTGAGCCTAAGGAAACTGTACTTATGCCCATCAAGAAGGAACTTGATCTGGGAGTGATCAAACAATGGCAGGAACAAGACAAGCCCTGTTGGACCATGACGCAGTGGAGTAGGAGACAGAACAACAGTCAACTTGTCCCGAGGGAATTCAAAATGTGCTACAAGAACTTCCGGGTTGATGGAGGACTCTCGATGTACAGGTCGCACCTCACCAACATGCCTGCAGTAGTGGTGATCCCCAGACAGCACACGACGGACATCCTCGAGAAGTTCCATGACAGCACGGAAGTTGGACATCCAGGAGGTGAAGAGACATATCGGTCTATCCGACGAAGATTCTTCTGGGTCAACATGCGGAAAGACATCATGGACTACATAAAGGGGTGCTACATCTGTGCCTGACCAAGGCAAGCAACAGGAAGGCAGATTCCAGCCAACAAGGAAGACTGTCACAATGCCCATGGGAGGTCATAGCCCTGGACTTGATGGGTCCTTACCTTAGAACACCACAGGATAAAACAGGACTCCTAGTAATCAATGACCTCTTCAGAAGATGGATTGAGGCCTTTCTGATACCTGAAGCCACGACGGTGCGCATCACCATCCTGCTACAAGAAGAGGTATTCAGCTGCTACGGTTATCCACGGTGCATTCTGTCAGACAACGGGAGTCAGTTCACGTCGAGGAAGTGGCAGCAAATGATGACGGAATGGGGTGTGGAGCATTGGACCACCCCTCTCTACAACCCAAGGGCAAATCCAACGGAACCAGGAGGTGAAAAGGGTGCTATGAGTCCACCTGATAGACGAAGAACATCGACTGTGGTCCTGTCAGATACCGCAATCACTCTTTGCTCTGCGACAACGCATTAATTATGTCACCGGCTATTCCCCAGCAGAGATGTTTCTTTGTCGACAACTGTACGGCACCGGGGATTGGGAGATTCGTCCACCACCCACTTCGGGTCAAGATGATGCAGCTGTTCTCCTGGCAGAGTGGCAGCAGCAGCAAGCTTTGGCCGAGAAGAGATCCCTTAACCAGGCCAAGGCTCAAGATGTCGAAGAGACCCAGATCTTCCTAACCTTAGAATGTTCTTCTAGGGAATGATACTCCCCAGCGAGATGTTGTGAAATAGACGTATGTTCCTTGGCAGTAACATGAAATCTGGTATTGTGAACACAGTTATGTCTACTCCCGAGAAAGTAAGTGTAACACTTGATGATAAGTGCGGTAAATGCCGTAAAACAGTTAAAAACGGCATCCTGTGTAAATTGTGCGAGCGTTGGTGGCATTTTAAGTGCAGGAAGAGGCCCAGGGAGGAAAAAATTAATGCAACTGAAGACTGGTTTTGTGATCAGTGCATTATGAGTGCTGTCATCAGTAATGGCGGCTCGAAATCTAGAGAGTATGAAAATGCGTTGAGAATTATCAATATTTTGTGAAATGACATTGAGGATCTTACTGAAAATGATGCACTTAACCCATGAGAACTTGTAGAGATATTTTTTGCCAGAAGTCGCGCACGGTCTTTTCGACCGCACAGAATCCATGGGTCATTATTTAATGCACAAATTATTTTTTCGAACACAATACACCGAAATGTCATATCATAGCTTTATTACACAAATGTATGTCTAATCAGCTGAGAAAATATTCTACAAGACACAAAATATATATTCATTTCAATTGACTACTTTGAACTTCTGTCCGTCAGAACTTATGGCTACTGATGTTTAAAAATTGAACTCTGGAAATGTAAAATGCAAACAATAATAAACATTAAAGAATGAAAACCCACTCAAGTCCCAATGCACCAGTCATTAATAATTTTCATCACCTATGGCTGCTTCAAAACAAATCTCAGAACTTAACACTGAGTGCAATACAGGAAAACCATTCAGAACTTGCCAGATCTCACAAATGCTGAAGAATTTAGTCATCATCCCCCTCCTCCTGTACGATTTCAACACTTTTCTCCGTGCACTGGACACATGATGGCGATGTGTGCTCTTTACATGTGAAACGTGAACATGAAACACATTTAGTTTTGGGTTTCCGATTCTTTTTTCTGTCACAATAAGCACAGAGACCATTGTCTGTCTGATTTACAGTTTGGTGACGTTGGTCCTCATTTTCAATACCCAAAATGCTACGCAAACGCATCTTTACATCAAGAGCAATGCAGTCATTGGATGCACGATGAATCATGTAACCATTTTGTAGCATCATTGAGAGCTCCTTCAAATATTTCCAGCGATTTATGCCACTTCCGTTAGGCCTGTCTCTAAAAATAATAAAACTGTTGATGGCAGCAATGTTCAAAAGCATGCAGAATAATGTTAGGGGCCAGCGATTGTGATTCTAGAGACAGAGTATTCAGACTTCATCCTGTCTATGACATCAACGCCCCCTTTCGTGAAGTTATAAAAAGTAAGCATCTCGGCTTTGTTCGCTTCTCCTGAATCTGGGTCTATGTTATCTCCTTCATGCATCGTAGAAAGAAGAAGTACATTTTTTTTTTGGGTACATATGACAGAAGTGTTTGCTGTCCTCTCTACGCAAACAGGCTAGCATTCGCTTTACAAGGCTTGGTTTGAACAAAAACTGGAGGAATTTGTGGTTTATTTTTCTTCATTGTTCCCACGATTGTAAGATTGTGATCGTTGAGCAATGATTCGGCTAATGGTACTGAGTGTACCAATTGTTCATGGTAATATTGCGTCCAGACCCAGAAATTGGTTGAACTAGCCGCTCGACTATACTTTTGCCACTGTTGTCAACTTGGTAAGGCTCTTCCGGTTGTTTTCCGACGTAAACATCCGTTTTATACGTACAAAATGTTCTGGTATCTACCATGGAAAATACTTTGATGCCGTATTTATCCGGCTTATTTGGATTATATTGCATGAACGGGCAACGACCACAAAACCCCTGTAACATTTCATCAATTGTGAGATATTTGCTAAGTGAATAATATCTCATGCATCGGTCACAAAGTCCTCGAAGATCTTGCTGATGTAATTTATCAACTATCACCCTATTACCTCGATCATTTATATCATCAAACCTGAGTGCACGTAAGATAAACTGGAATCGTGTTCTGGACATTGTTAGGCAAAAAGCTTCAACACCTATCCCATCTGTAGCCCATAAGTTCTTCAAGTTCAAATGTCTTGATTTGACTACACCTGCCAAATAAAGAAGGCCAATCACAGCCTTAAATTCTACAATATTTGTATTGGCAGCATCACGTGGCCGGCTATAGTTAGTCCGATTTTTGTCAACCCACACATTAGTATATGCTACAATTTCCTCCAGTACACCGTCAGGGAAATAAAACTGCCAGGCTTCTAATGAAGATTAGACATGTCTTGCCTCCCTTATTGCACCTGGTAAATGAGAAGGTTTCACTATATTCAGTTTTCTTTTACGGCCTGTTTTACACATTACATGAGCATCCCACTTTGTTTTATTATCCTTACCAATGTTACGACCGTTCTACGACATCTTACCTTCTGCCATCTGTTGCATTCTACTGCTCGCTCACCCAGCTGTTTACTGACTGGCTTGTTCTCCGGCACGGCTCTTGCTGCCTGGCTGTGACGTCACACCTACATGATCTTCGTCGAGTAACTTCTCGAATCTCTTCACTTCGTATATAAGCAAGCCATTCCTTCGTTTCGACGGTCAGACATTTAGTGCATATTAACTCAAGTGGAGAGGAGAGTGGAGAGAGCTGGTGGCTGGCCCGTAGCGATGTTTTATTTCCTTTTAATTGGTGAATAGCTGCATCGAGCTTCAACAGACTGGGTGAGCAAAACTTTATAAGTTGTTGTGGTCCTTCGTTCTTTTAAATCAAGAATTGAACTTTGAATGATTCATCATTTTGTGGCTTCTCGGTCTCCATTGTAAAAGAGTCCTTCTGACCGAAAATCTCAATCAATTTCATAACCTTAAAAGACTAATTGTGCTTGGACGAATGATAGAAGTGTTGCCACCTTTTGGACATTTTCTACAGGCCCGAGTGGTCGCTTACATCACCGAAGTAATAGTGTTTAAGCAGTCTGGAAGGACCCCCCCCTCCTCTCTCTTCTTTTCTTTCCTTTCGTACTCACTTTGTCTCCTTTTTCTTTCCTTTATTCTGATATTGAGTAATGTAATTCTCTTTTCTCCCGATGTGTTTTAACTTTCTTTCCCTCTTTGAGGTTTCAAATAAAGATTGTAAGAGTGGTCTTCAATTTGTATTTTTATTGGAAGTCATGTAATCTATTAGGTACTAATTGTGTTTTCTCTTTTGAATACGGGTCTTCAGCTTTAGCTGAATATTATAATGGGTATCTCCAAGAATTCTTAATCATTATTTGTCTCGATTGTATTCTGGTCGTCAAGTGGGCTGAGCCCTTATCATATGTTTGTATTTCCTATCCTTCAACTGATTTATATATTACCTGTTTTAGTCATTTATGCTTAAAATATAGCTTGTTTTAAACTGATTCTTCACTCTTGTATTCGGTTCGATCTATGTATCCTCTGTCCTCTCACTCCTTGCTTATTCTTTTTTTTTTTGGAACTCGGTACCTACCACGGACAGCCCTCTCAGTTAGCCCGCTAAGCTTCCGCTGCCTCTGTCGATTGGATAAAGCTAAGCCTGATATACTAATTTCTCTTGGTGTCGTCCCAGTTTATCGAGGTGACGGGCATATGCCTTTCAGTGGTTTAACAAGTTTCCATCAGTGAAGCAATATTTGCTCGCCTCAACCGTTCAGCGGCCCTCATACTGACCCAATACGCCACAAATGGTAGCAGACAATTCTTTCTATTAACTATATGCCATTCCTTTTTTTACTTCTAGCTATGACATGTTTCTCCGATAACTTTCCTCTGGGTGACAGTTCAAATTCTTCACCACTTCCTTCATATCATAATTGGTCCTTCCCCAACCCTTCTGTTGGGAACTTGATTTCTTTCTCTTCTTCTTCTATTTCATCAATGCTTTCCCCTGATGACATAAAACCTCCTCCAGTCTTTTCTCAACATGCAATGTTTCCGTCGCCACCATCCCATTTCTCTTCCTCCCCTCACCCCAATTCTGTTGATAGTGCACTTAATATTCAGAGAGTTAAACAGTCATTGCTTCTTGTACCTCAACTACAGGCTACTGATCCTCGAAGCTTGACCATTTGGCTTTTTTCTGTAAGAAAATTTTAAAATATTACACTTGCTTCCTTCCCTCAATTAATCGGCCTTTTGTCGGAAAAAACTACTGGTTTCTTTTCAAAATTTTGGCTTGATAATATGTCTAATTTCTCTTCATGGTTTCACTTACAGACTATAATACACAATTATTTTTTGCCATATGAGATTCGTTATAAATTAAGTACTGAGTTTGTCCGTCACCACCAATTACCCACTGAATCTACACATGACTATCTTGATTCTCTTACCACTTATAGTGATGTATTAAACATCGCTTATAATACGTCTGAGTTAATCTCAATTGTCCGTTTTTATGCTGCTCCTTCCTTTCGTCAGCTCATTGATGCACTTAACCCCCCCCCCACTACCATGCTTCAGCTATATAATTTGGCTCAGTCTCATGTCATTAATTCTTTAGGAGACCTTTCATATTATTCATCTACTCCCCCACCTAGTATCGCCCCCCCCCCCCTCCTTCACCTACTTCATTACCTTCGCCTTCCATCTCCCCTTGTCCATCCACCAATCGTTCAAATATAACATGCTTCCGTTGTAAAGGTCAGGGACATATTTCTAAGTATTGTACTGCCTCACTTTCGGGAAACGCCTTCCACCCACGTCGTTAGGCAGTCGTCATATTATTGGGGAAAACCTGCCTTCATCTACCTCTTCTCCTGCTCAAAATGTTCCTCAATTTTCTTCCACTATAAATAGTGCTTTCTTTCTTCCATGTACTTCTCATGTGTTGATAACTGTGAATAATTTGCCATCGATTGCTCTTTTAGATTCAGGTGCGGCTGTATCCCTTATTAGTTTACCATTTTTTGAACCATTAAAAGCTAATTTTCCTCATTTGCAGTATATTCCATCCTCTCGACAATGTATTTCCGCATCAAACCAACCCCTTCATGTCCTTGGCACTGTATCTTTAAGCATTAAAATGCAATACTTTTCCTGGCCTTTTACCTTTCTTGTGGTTGAACATTTATCGTCTCCTCTTATCTTCGGTTTTGATTTTTTTTTCTCACACTGGTCTCATTCTTGATTCAGTTAACTCCCAGAGGTTTCCTTTCACTTTTCATCTAAGTCTGTTCCATTGATAAACCTGTTTGATTATCCCTTTTCCCATCAGTCTTCCTCCCTCACAATTAATTCCCTTTATTCTGATCAGGTACAGTCGCTGCTCCACGAATTTTCTGATGTGATCACCCCTAATTTAGGTACTGTTAAGAACTTCACTGCTCATATCGATCTGACTGACACTACTCCGGTTCGTTCTTCTCCATATTTTCTCAGCCCTCCAAGGATGAAAATTCTTAATGAATTAGTTGATAAGATGCTTCGTGATGGCACTATCGTTCCTTCATCCTCCAATTACGCTTCTCCTGCCTTCATCATTAATAAACCTGATGGATCCTTTCGATTTATTGTCGATTATAGAAAATTGAACTCCCGTATACTGTACGATGCCTATCCGATGCCCAAATTACAATCTGCTTTTCAACATTTTTCCAATTCCCATTATTTTACTATTTTTTATTTCAATTCCGCTTACAATCAGATTCCTCTTGATGACATTAGCTCTCGCTACACTGCGTTTATTATGCCAAATGGTTTATATCAATTCAAAAAAGGTCCTTTTGGTTTTAAATCTTGGATCCCAGATCATGCAGCGTTTTGTTGATTCGTTATTTTCCGATCTTAAGTACAAATATTTATTTCCTTTTATTGACGATATCCTTGTTTATTCTCCTGATTTTGAATCTCACCTCCTGCATGTCCGTGAATTTCTTACACGTCTTCGTTCAGTTGGTTTGACTGTTAACCCTTCCAAAGTTCTTGTCGCTCAAACATCTATCAAATTTCTTGGTCATATCCTCAGTTCACAGGGTGTCGCTGTTGATCCTGACCGTGTTTCCGCCATTCACAAAATTCCCCCTCCTCAGAATTTGAAACAGTTGCGCTCTTTCTTAGGGAAGGTTGGCTTTTATGCCAAATACATTCCTAATTTCTCTCAAATCTCGGAACCTTTAAATCTCCTTAAAAGAAAAGGTGTTAAATTTCATTGGACTAATTCTCAACAAATTGCTTTTAACCCTTTGGATGCCGACGCATAATAGGTCATCATATGCATAGAATGCCAAGCATGTTTCAATGGATTTTGCATCAATGTATAAAATATTTTATTTACGTCTCAGTTTAAAAGATATTGAGGTAAAATTTGATATGTGAGCTTGATATACTCCAAGGAATATAAACATGTGACTTGCATTTCAAAAAACAAAATTTCGTGGAATAATGTGCACAAAAATATTATTTTTTATTTAAAAAAGGAAAAACATAATTTGAAATTAATTAGCACATTTTACACTAAACTCAAAGTGACTAAGTGAAGATATTTAATCTTAACTCATATCTGCGATCATATATACCTATTTATGTTGTTAATGTAGGTCTACTTTACAATTTATAAACTAATTTCCAAAAACATTGAACATGTGGAGAGAAAGACACGAACAGTGTAACCTGTCAACGATTGAATATTTTATGAATTTTGAGAGAGTAATAGTTATCATTTGAGAGAACTGTGTCTAGTAGCAGTATTTGTTACTACAGAACAGTTCAGAAGATCAGAACAACATACAAAATCAACTAATAGTGTCAGAAATGAAAGTGTAAAGAACAGATTGAAATATTCTATGGGCAGAGCATCAGATTGAGGTAGGCCTACGTGTTTAGGCCCTGGGATTTGATAAAAATGGTGAGGATGGACAACATTACTTTCAGGGAATATGCATTCTGTCCAAGTATCATCTAATTCACTGTCACTATAACTCTTTGACATTGCACGAAATGTTGTAAGCCCATTAGCCAATGGCACGGCTCCATCATTCTCTGGTGCGCTACCTGACGACCCCAAAAATATCATAATTATCACTTTCGATAAAACTAGAGTCGCTTACATCTTCAAAGCAACCCAAAAGTTCCTCAATTTCTTCTCCCGAATTAGGCCTACGTGACGACATGCCTTGTTGTGATAATTGTACTATTTACAACTTTACTACGACCTAAATAAATTGCTAGGTAATTATAACTGCAGTATAAATAATAATAAACTTAATATATTACGATAAATAACTCAAATACATCAATTAGAATGTAAAATTATTGAAAACAAGTCACAACAAGCGGACATAAACAAACAAGGAGGCTGCCATATTGGATCATAGATGTCAAGCGCTCACAGATCATACACTCGCAATCGACGAGTAAACTAGCAAAAATGAAGCTATGTCAGTGCCATCTAATGACATAGGAAGGAATTACAAACATTCTACCTTCTTTTTACTTGATCTGTGATGCAATCTAGCGCCTTACTACATAACTACACCACTTATAAGAGGGTGCCGATGGAATCGGCATCCTGGCATTTTTCGTACAGAATGTAAGTGCCGATGCATCGGCATCTTGGCACTGTAAGAGTTAATACCTTAAAATCAAAACTCTCTCATGCCGCTCTTCTGCAAATTCCCGATTTTCCCCTCCCCTTTGAACTCTCAACTGATGCCTCTGATGTCGCTCTTGGTGCTGCGTTACAACAAACTTCTAATGGCCAAACCTTACCCATTGCCTATTTTAGCCGTCTTTTATCTCCTGGCGAACGAAAGTATTCTGTCTATGAAAGAGAAGCTCTTGGGCTTCTTCTAGCCATTTAACATTTTGCCAAATACTTGGACCATCGGGAATTTGTAGTTAATACCAATAATCAAGCTTTATCCTGGTTGCTTCATAATGCTCCTAAGATAGGTCGTACTGGTCGTTGGCTCCTTCGGTTATCTCGTTTTAAATTTTCACTTAAGTTTGTATCAGGTTTTCATAATTCAGTTGCTGATGCTTTATCCCGCCTTTTTGAAGATAATCAATTCCATGAACCTGAAATTGATTCTTTGCCGGTTAATGCTATTACTTCTCTTTCTTCTCTTACCAATTTTCCCCTTTCTTTTCAGTCGTGTGTAGACCATCAGAAACAAGATCCGTATTGCCAACAGTTGATTCATGACCTTTCTCTTCCAAATTACTCTGGTCCTTCCTGTTTGCAAAATCATCTTCTCGTCTTTAAACCTACTCCACGTGCTATTTCTCGCCTCGTTCTCGCTTCAAATTTACGTCCTATGATTTTTCAGTATTTTCATGGTTCCCCTGTTGGGGGCCACTTTGGAATGGCCAAAACTTATGCTCGTCTTGCCTCTTTATTTTTTTGGCCACATATGAGAAAAGACATATATTCTTGGGTTCGTTTATGTGATTCTTGTCAAAAACATAAGCCACTCAACCACCAACCCTATGGTACCTATGCCGCTTCTCCTGCCACTCATTCCGCTGAGAAATTCTATATTGATATTGTTGGCCCATTAGTTAAATCTTCAAAAGCAAATGCTTATATATTCACCTTGCTCGACGGTTTTCAAAGTTTCTTATTGTTCGTCCGCTACGAAATATTTCTTTCCAAATCATCATTAATTTATTATCTACTCAGATTTTTCCTATCATTGGCCTTCCTGAAGTATTAATTTCCGATAACGCTTCTATCTTTACCTCTAAGGCCTTTTATAATTTTTGCTTCTCTCATGGTATCAAGAAAGTTTTTACCTCCCTATATCACCCTCAGGGTAACATGGTAGAACATTACCATCGAAATCTCAAAACCTTTCTTTCTATTTTTCATTCTACCGACCATAAATCTTGGGATTCTGAACTCCCCCATTTTATTTTGGCACTAAATGCTACTATTAACTTTTCTACCTCCTTTACCCCTGCCAAGTTGTTTCTTGGCAGAGTTACACACACCCCTTTCTTTATCTTGGAACTTACCCTCATTATTGGATACACCCCCCCCCCCCCCTCATCTTCTCACTAATACCCAACTGAATCACGCCCTTCAACAACTTCTTCACACCAGAGATCTTCACCGTAAGGCCTGTAATTCCCGAGTCCGTTCTCCATCTTTTCAAGTTTCTGATTTTGTATTACTAAAGAATCACCCCATTAGTTCTAATTCTCACAATCTATCTGCTAAGCTCTCCCCCCCCGGTGGATTGCCCCTTTTCGTATCCTCTCCTCTCCCTCCCCGACTACTGCCCTTCTCCAATCCCTTGACACTCCTACTGATGTTAAGAAGGCTCATTTTTCTCAGCTGAAGAAATTATTTCCTCTTTCTGTTCCTGAGGGTCACGGATAGGGATTTCTTCCAGGCTATCTTTATTGTGTCCTTTGGTTAGGTTATTTATCTTCTTTCATTCGTCCCTTTTTGAGTCTTCTATACTTGTATATTTTTTTCTCTCTCTTTTCCTTTTGCTCACCCAGTTTTGCTCTCTCCACTTACCCTTGCCCCATGTCTGACTCTCCCATATACAATTTTTGGGGTTTTATATCCCATTTTGTTTTCAATATGGGAAATTTTACTTGAAAATCACATATATCCTACTGAAACATCTATCTTTATTGCATTTGTTAATTTATACATTAAGGCCACTCCCTTTTTTTTATTAATATATATATATATTTGTAATTTTCTCTTTTCTATCCGCATCCCTTTTCTCCTCCTTTTTCCTTATACCCTTTTTTTTCCTTTTTCCCCTCTATCCCACCCTATCCTAAACATTTTTTTTCTCCCTTTTATTTTTTTCTTGCTGTTTATGCCTGTTCGGTTTTTGCTTTCCGTTTCTGCTTCATCGTTCTACGAGTTCCTGCGGTGCTACCTTCTTGGGTCAACATAGGACTTTCTTCTTATCTTCTGGACCGTCGTCGTCATCTCCCCCATCCTTCGGATTCGCCGCGTGGAGGGAATATGTTACGACCGTTCTACGACATCTTACCTTCTGCCATCTGTTGCATTCTACTGCTCGCTCACCCAGCTGTTTACTGACTGGCTTGTTCTCCGGCACGGCTCTTGCTGCCTGGCTGTGATGTCACACCTACGTGATCTTCGTCGAGTAACTTCTCGAATCTCTTCACTTCGTATATAAGCAAGCCATTCCTTCGTTTCGACGGTCAGACATTTAGCGCATATTAACTCAAGTGGAGAGCAGAGTGGAGAGAGCTGGTGGCTGGCCCGTAGCGATGTTTTATTTCCTTTTAATTGGTGAATAGCTGCATCGTGCTTCAACAGACTGGGTGAGCAAAACTTTATAAGTTGTTGTGGTCCTTCGTTCTTTTAAATCAAGAATTGAACTTTGAATGATTCATCATTTTGTGGCTTCTCGGTCTCCATTGTAAAAGAGTCCTTCTGACCGAAAATTTTAATCAATTTCATAACCTTAAAAGACCAATTGTGCTTGGACGAATGATAGAAGTGTTGCCACCTTTTGAACATTTTCTACAGGCCCGAGTGGTCGCTTACATCACCGAAGTAATAGTGTTTAAGCAGTCTGGAAGGATTTCCCCCCCCTCTCTCTTCTTTTCTTTCCTTTCGTACTCATTTTGTCTCCTTTTTCTTTCCTTTATTCCGATATTGAGTAATGTAATTCTCTTTTCTCCCGATGTGTTTTAGCTTTCTTTCCCTCTTTGAGGTTTCAAATAAAGATTGTAAGAGTGGTCTTTAATTTGTATTTTTATTGGAAGTCGTGTAATCTATTAGGTACTAATTGTGTTTTCTCTTTTGAATACGGGTCTTCAGCTTTAGCTGAATATTATAATGGGTATCTCCAAGAATTCTTAATCATTATTTGTCTCGATTGTATTCTGGTCGTCAAGTGGGCTGAGCCCTTATTATATGTTTGTATTTCCTATCCTTCAACTGATTTATATATTACCTGTTCTAGTCATTTATGCTTAAAATATAGCTTGTTTTAAATTGATTCTTCACTCTCGTATTCGGTTCGATCTATGTATCCTCTGTCCTCTCACTCCTTGCTTATTCTTTTTTTTTTGGAACTCGGTACCTACCACGGACAGCCCTCTCAGTTAGCCCGCTAAGCTTCCGCTGCCTCTGTCGATTGGATAAAGCTAAGCCTGATATACTAATTTCTCTTGGTGTCGTCCCAGTTTATTGAGGTGACAGGCATATGCCTTTCAGTGGTTTAACAAGTTTCCACCAGTGAAGCAATATTTGCTTGCCTCAACCATTCAGCGGCCCTCATACTGACCCAATACGCCACACCAAGCAGATGTGGTACTTGATCAGGCTCCACGCAAGGATTGTCTATATCATCTTCAGATTCGCCAGACTCCTCACTTTGCGTATCATGTTCACTTTCATTCGCTGAATGATTCTCATCATCAGATGCTTTAGTGTCATCAAACGGTTCACAATCACTATCGTCATCTTCAAACAAATAGTGCCTTGCAGTACGCTGTTGTCGTTGAAGAGCTCAGTTCACTGATTCTTCTTTTTCTATGCTTCGCAGAAGTTGATCAATCCTCTCTATTTCCTTCGGATCCATGTTTTCTAACACGAAACATAACACTACATGCAAAAAGAACTATTAAGACTATCGTCGCCATAAGACCTATCTGTGTCGGTGCGACGTAAAGCCCCTAGCAAAAAAAAAAAACTAT
This sequence comes from Anabrus simplex, assembly GCF_040414725.1. Lineage (NCBI taxonomy): Eukaryota > Metazoa > Arthropoda > Insecta > Orthoptera > Tettigoniidae > Anabrus > Anabrus simplex. Next base: position 342,682,184 of record NC_090271.1, on the reverse strand, counting down.
TACGACTCTGAGTACGGAGCACAAACAAAAGCACAACGCCAAACGCAAGGCCTCGTGCGCGGTGGAAAAGACCGCAACTTCTGTTGAGGTCAGAGTTTCTTCCTCCCGGTAACAATGGACAACAAATTTAGAATAACTGTTACTGCACTAGCGTTGTCAACTCGCCAGGGGAGGATAAGAGAAGCAGGAGCAAGACGAGATGTAAGTTCATTGCAGATTACAAATGAATAAATGAATGTGCGGTAGAAAAGACCGCGCGGCGAGGCCTCGCGGGTTATGGATAAGATTAATGTGATAGAGTGTAAGTATTTGAACTGTCGATTAGAGCTCGAGTTGGATTCAAATTATGAACCTGTGCGAACTGAAACAACTAGGCCTAAAAACTATAGATGATTGGAATTGGTGCCGGTAAAATACACGGGCTTAAGAAAGCGGATAAAGGACGATTGTCACTTTCCTGTTTTAAATAGCTTTGAACCCCTTGCAAGTGGCACTCATGAATCTGTAGATAACAGCTCTGAAGTAAATTTGTTGGATGTTCGAAGTAAAAGTAACAAGGATATTGTAAAACAGTGTTGCATAACCTGAGAAAGTCAAAAATATACTGTAAACATTTAGGAGCTACGGAGGTTGCTGTTTATCTAGCAGGGACTAACGACGTGGGAAGATAATAATGCAAGAGGAATGATCTCTTCCCTCAGATCAAGACTACAGGAGTTGCATCACACCAATGCTGTGGTATTTTCGGTTCCTCATAGACACGATCTTCCGGCATGGTCTTGTGTTAACAAGGAGGTAAACAAGGTTAATGAAGAACTTTTGAAAATATGTAGGCACTTTAAGAATGTAAAATATGTAGATATAAGTAATTTAGGAAGGAGATTTTATACCTGGCATGGTCTGCACCTAAATAGGTTGGGAAAAAGGTATGTTGTAAATAGTATATTAGAGTTTGCTAATGCAATTAAAGATGTAAAGTGTAAAACTTTTCCCATTCCTCAAAAAAAATTAGAGAAAGGGACCGATGTAGGTCGGTCTGTTGTGTTAGAGTCAAGTAATGGTATTAATGCTTATGGTTAGATACTTTTAAAACTGTATTGGGGAATAGTGTTTATGTGCAAGGTAGACAGACTAGGTCAGGTTCTCATCAGTTCACTAAAATCAATGAACCTCATGATCAACATACTTATTTTTCACAGTCAATTAGAAATAAACTGGACGAATTAAATGTAATACTCAATAAAAGGTCTACTGATATTTTGTGTGTAAATGAGCACTGGCTGACTAGAGATGAGACCAATCTATATATACCTCATGATTTTGAATTAGGAAGTATTTTCACTAGAGACTTCCCACTAATGCATGGTGGAGCTGCAATATATGTTAGGAAATCACTTAAATTTGAAGTAATAGATATTTCTTCCTTTTGCATTAATAACCTATGTGAATCAGTAGCTATTAGATTGTGTGAATATGATTTTGTTGTAGTATCTGTGTATCGTGCCCCTAACACCAACGTAAAATTATTTATATCACAGTTAGAGAAGTTGATTTCTTATTTAACTTGTAAATATGATCAAAAGATTGCTATAGCTGGTGACTTCAATATAAATATCTTAGAGGTATCACAAAATACTCAAAACTTCCTTAATATGTTAAGATCGCATGACTTATATCGCATGCCTAGATAATGTTGTAACCAATGTACACAAATCATTTTACAAATGTTCGTTTCTAGGACAAGATGTATTGTCAGACCATGGTGGTATTTGGGTTGAATTTAAAGTTAACTATTAGAGAAGAGTTATTGAGCCATCGAAAGAATTAAAATGCATCATACATGTCATATCAATCTAAGGAGTTAATGAATTCCAAGACAAATTAATAAGAACAGACTGGACTAGCCTTTATGCCACAAGTGATGTCAACTTTGCATTTTCTTGTTTCATTAACAGGACAATTACATATTTTAATTCAGCCTTCCCTGAAAAAGTTGTAGCTATTAAGGCAAACAGCTCTAAACCAAGAAATAGAGTTAAAAACTTGTTTATGCCTGATTTGGGTAAAATGTAATGACAGGCATATCCAAAGTGCGAACAATAAATGCAAAGCTGCATGGTCTATCATAAGAAGTGCTAGTCAAACTTCAAATAACAAAGATGTGATTCCTCTAGAACCTGATCAGCGTAATAGGTATTTTATCAATGCACACGAAAGCACATGTGATGAGGATAATAGCATTTCATCAGATGGAGACGCAAGTAAACATAATCTTAGACGGTTGCATAACTTTGATCTTCCATCAAATGTATTGAATAATGATTTTAGGTGGGTGGAAGTAAATCTGCAAACAGTCAGAATTATTGTCACAAATCTGAATTCGTCTAGTACCCAAGACATTTCTGGTCTCTCCAACAATACAATCAAAGCAGTTATTGACATGATATACCATTGACATTTTTAATAAATTTAATGATTAGACAATGTGTTTTTCTTGAGTGTTTAAAGATGTCTAAAGTGTTACCTATCTTTAAAAAGGGGGATAGAATGTGCCCATCAAATGACCGCCCTATAACAATAGTACCCCTTCTGAGCAAAATGATTGAATCCTGTATAGTTATACAACTGGACGAGTACTTTTTCAAAAATAATTTGCTTTGCAACAAACAGTTTGGATTTAGAAAGGGCCATTCAACGATAAAAGCAGTTATAATAATAATTTCGTGTGGCTATTTCTAGCCGAGTGCAGCCCTTGTAAAGCAGACCCTCCGATGAGGGTGGGCGACATCTGCCATGTGTAGGTAACTGCGTGTTATTGTGGTGGAGGATAGTGTTATGTGTGGTGTGTGAGTTGCAGGGATGTTGGGGACAGCACAAACACCCAGCCCCCGGGCCATTGGAATTAACCAATGAAGGTTAAAATCCCTGACCCGGCCGGGAATCGAACCCGGGACCCTCTGAACCGAAGGCCAATACGCTGACCGTTCAGCCAACGAGGATAAAAGCAGTTGAATGTGTCATCAAAGACATATTAAATAATTTTGAGAATAAAACAGTCACAGGTGCTACATTAACTGACCTGACAAAAGCTTTTGATTGTGTCTCGCATGAAATCTTAATTCATCAGCTCAGTTATTATGGAGTAAGGGGTCATGAACTGAAATTAATGGCATCCTATCTTCATCACAGGAAACAGAGGGTGGTAATAAGTGATAAAAAATCTGGTATGGAAACGGTTAAAGCAGGTGTCCCACAAGGGTCTGTTTTGCGACCTTTCATGTTTTTGGTCTATATCAATGACCTAGCATGTAATGTTCCCTGCACATCAGTTCTATATGCTGATGATACAACTTTCCTAAACAGTAATGTTGATATCACAACACTACAAAACCAAGTCAACACATCTGTTAAAATTGCTGAAAACTGGTTTCATCACAATAAATTAACTATTAATGTCACTAAAACAGAAAATATCATATTTACCTTGGATCACACTGTAAATAACAGCTGCCATAATTCTGTTTAATTATTAGGCCTACATGTAGATACAAGACTGACCTGGGAAATACATACATCAGAACTCTGTAAGAGATTAGCCAGGGTGTGGTATCTGTTGCAGAAACTGAAAACCTGCATCAACTGGGATATGCTAATTGCATCCTATCATTCTTTCTTTCACCCTCATGTATAGTCCTCTCCGTGTAATGACGTACCCTAAGGGTGCAACCTTACCCTTTCTCCCCTGTAATATTAAGATATTGATTTATGGTTACTTTTCTTGCTGTTGGGTCTTTTTCAGTGTCGGTAACCATACAGTTTAGGGACCCTACTTGCCGATACGACGTCTTACATTTACCGTTAATCTGGCACGTTGGCAACGTTCAATCACTGCTCTAGCGTGAAGTGCGTGTTGCCACCGCATCGCCGTTAAAGTCACTAGTGATACATTTGCGACAATATTTAAAGCATATTTTCTTTTTCTGTGGGATTGTAAATCTATTTGGCTAATACCAGGTAAGTAGGATTGTGGCATGTTCGGATAATGCATTTAATAACATAGTTTGTGTGAAATGATGAAAGTGCTCAAATACGTCAGTCTCATGTCTAGATCTACCGGTACATGAAATAACTCTTGCGGGACGAAATTTTGGCAGTAGAACTTATAACATTATTATTTTCAAATCCGCAGTGAACTTGAAAGCTGACCTAAATTCTGTTCACGGAGCTTGGCACATTAGTATTCCTATATGTTTCCTGATAAGCTTGAAGATATAACCAGCCTGCAGGCTGAAAATATGTCCAATAATCTCTCTCCTTACTGGTTACCGGTATTGAAGAGAGAAGGAAATATTCGCGCAAAAGAAAGGGAAGTCATTGGATGTCTGGAACTTTCGAAAATCACACTGCAAAGACTTATTAAATAAACTGCATCGTTTAACACGCCCCTCTTTTCAAGAATATGGTTATAGTACGCCTACTGTATATCAAAATAAAGACAGATAATTTAAGTGAGAAAGTGTGTTTATTTCCTTAATTCCTCATTGAGGAGATATTCATAATTATCTTGATTTATTTCATCTTATCTTTTATCATTTACTAGGGTAGGGAAACCTTCATTTTCGGTGTTTACATTGAGGTTAGTTTGTTATGGTTATGTCTGATGATTTTAATATGTAACCAGGCAGGTTGGCAGCAGTGATCAGCCATTACAAAAAAGAGAAAAGAAGAGCATCGGGCGGCGATATTTACTTTTTGGGGTATTTCCTTACGTGGCAATTACTATACTGTATGGGATCAGAATATGGGGCAATTGTCCTACAATGTATTTATTTGGCAGAAAAAGGCAGTCCGTCTAATTGCTGGATTATAATTTAGAGACTCCTGTAAAACTTCCTTTGCGAGCCTAAAAATTATGACAGTTCCCTGTTTATATATTCTTACAAATATTATGCATGTGAAAGAGAATCTTTCTGAATTTAAAGAAAGATCTACAGTTCACATGCACGACACAAGACACAAGAATAATCTAGATACTCCTTACTCCAGGCTTAGTGAAAGCACAAGCAGCCACTGTTATCAACAGCTTAAGATGTACAATAAGCTTCCACTATCTATTCGAGCAAGGAAAGCAACGGGAAACTACCTCACTCCTCATTTCCCTAGTACGCCTTTTCAGTGATGCTTAGGCCATCTATGACAGCTGATGGCAGAGCTGTTGAGGATCCCACCAGCGGAATCGCTGACGGACTAAACATACATACATACATACATACATACATACATACATACATACATACATACTGTACCATTACGTTACATTAGCGGCCGTCAATGTAATGAATACAGTGGACAAAGATGGCGGACAATAACTTCAGGTGCAAGTACACAGAGTAGTGATCGAATAAATCGATATCGCCCGGCCGCAAGGGAAAAGAATTTCAAGAGTTAAATAATGACGGACGGAAAAATTTGAAAGAGAACGATTCTTGACTACTTTGTGACTGATGAAAGATACAAGTTTAAGGGAAGCTGCACGGCTTATAATAAGATTATTAAAGGATCAACTCAACGTCACATACGGAAATATTGATATATTAACGGAATAGAAGACTCTATCTGCAAGAATACAATACGGAAGAGGAGTATATTTGAAAGAAATATTCGTCACTGTGAGATCTGAAGTCAGAATCGGGGAAAGAAAGCTTCAGCTGAATTACACGTTGCCGAAAGTAGTACCATAACGGCAAAATTTATTGTTTCCAGGAGGGAGGCAATAGCTGTTTAAGCAAAAGAAAGAACAAGGAATAGGCCAAATTAGAGAACATTATAAAGTTAAAGAAATGAATATTTTCGTCTAACACGAGTTTCCAACAACAAGTATTGGGAATTGAATTGCCTATTTTTCACCAGCATACTATGTACTATACCATGTATTTATTCTTTTATGATTGCATGATGACTGGTGACATGGACTCAGCTTAAACAGAGGAATTGTTTTGCTCAAGACTGATTAGCTCAAGCCAAGACCCAAGATGAAGCCGCAGATGACGTAGTCTTCGGATCGCAGCGATTGCCTGTTCCATGATGCCGTAGTCCAGCTGAGAGCCAGCAGAAATCCAATTACGAGATAAGTATTACGAGTTGCATCGTAATGAATTTCAAATCAATTAATGAAAAATATTTATAGGAGTACAGGAGTGCTAGATATAAGAGATCAAGTGCCAATGAGAAGATATATGAATACAAATGCGATTTACTAGCCGATGAAAAGTGCTATTTTGTGCTATATAACTGCAATGCTAATGTGATAATGTTAAGGTTATTGGTAACTAGATCTGACTGAGTATTTATGCATGTTTTGTGCCAATTAATACGTATAGACCGTGAAGCGTTTAACCAGTTGTGGATGTATAAATATAAGCGAGATATAAGACGTAACCTAGAAATTCGGGTCAATATGTATACCAACCATGGCCAGTATGATAATAATATGGTAAAGAAGTGTTTGATATTACGAAGTTGCAGTGTATAAAGAATAGTCAGGTTATTGAATACTGCGTCCGTAACACAGGGGTTATTTTAGTGGAATTGAGTGATGATATATTTTAAATATGAAGATATATATATATTTACAGAGGAAATGAAATGTTAATATGGCATGTTATAAGTAGAATGAGGAGATATGTTTCGGTTCGTTGTTAAAGAATGGGACAGATAATTAGAATGCGGATTCCTGTGTTACGTAATATATTTAGATTTGGGTTAGCACTGCAAGTAATGAATATAGGCCATGTTGAGTTGAATGCATGTTTCGATCCATGCTGTTTTTGTGTCGTTGTAACTTTCGGAAGAGGATATGGTGAGGTTACGTGTTTGTTACGTATTACGATATATATATCTTTAGGAGTAGAATGAAATCTCGCTCATTTACGTATTTGAAGGTCAGCATGTTAGCGCTTACACGAAGTACGGTCTGCTTTATCGAAACTATGGCACAGCGAAGAAATATTTGGGAGTATGTAAATATTTTAGCACATGACTTGCACTGTATGGCACGATTTTCGCAGATTAGAATGACGTACCGTCAAATCTATGGCACTCCGTACTAGATGTATTTGGTTTATGTTGTACAGATGGTGATGTACTGAATTAATCTATTCATTTGGGTTATGATAGGAATTTTTGATAACTGTATGGGTGTTTTGAACCCATAATTAAAAATGCGAATGCTTATCTCGTAACGTGGAAAGTCACTAACAAGAAGCCAAACGTATATATTTAAATTGTTGGTCAAATAGACCGGAAACCAAAATAAAACTTAACTTATGCCCCAAAGAAAATTCCAAACAACATTAAATGAAAGATATTCCATTCCTCCTTGATTTAATAAAGTTCTGATCACTATTTGTTCCCTCATACGAATTTAATCATGGAAGATATGGTATAATTTGGTTATTATCAATTATGTAAACAAATGTATTGAAGATTTGAACGTTTTTTCAAATATGTTTATTCCGGAATCCAAGCACTTTGAGGATGATACTTAAAAATATTACGATTTTCCTTTCCTTATTGCCAATGAATATATATGATTCATTGTAATTATACGTTAGCATGCTAATAAATTGTATATAGATTTGATTTTGCATTTATAACCCTTAAGTAGGTAGTAGTAGGATAGCATATGGAATTATTGAGCTAGCTTACGCTTAATATTAGGTGAGGATCTGATACCTTCTTTTAATATAAGGATATATTATAAATATTTCAATGGATGGCGACTCTTCAACGGAATCCGCGATTTATTTAATGCATTTAGGAACAACGAAGCGAGTTTTACCCTGAGAAATGATTATATGCCATCTGTTAGAACTTATGCTCGTAAATACAATTCCAGTTTGGAATCTGTGTGTGACTTGCGACCCGATACTTGGAATTTGGAGGCCGGAGCAATATTCACATATGTGTATGCACAGGTAATATTTCAAAAACGTAAGACAGATATGCTGGTAAAGGTCGCAACTAAAAATTATGGCATATATAAAAATTGGCGCCCATACGTGGTGCAAGTTGAAGAGTAAGGTACCGTAGTCGCCAAATATTATTAAATTTTGTCCCGACCGTGAGGCAAGTTTGAAGAGGTCGGATGATTAATTGAATTCTGGGTGTACAAAAATTTTATAATTTGACTATGGAGCAGATATTGAGGATGAGATATGGATGATTGGATTGGACATGGGTTATATGATGCCGTAGCCTCAAGCAAGTTGAAAAGGGTACCCTGGCTATTCTGTAATATTCTGAGCTTTTATTCGTGAAGTGAGCCGTTGAAAGAGGAATGAGGAGGAAAATATATCGCGATAAAGGAATATTGAGAAGACTGATTATGGATGACATGAAGATATATGAGGTCAGATTATAGCGGTGAAGAGAAATAATAGAAAAAGAGGATGGCAAACATAATATGGTATACCATGATCAAGAAGAAAGCTGCACATTGAATTAGAATGTAACTATGAGGCTGTATGGAAGAATGAGATGAAGCATGATGGATTGCGGATGCAAATATGGCATGCGATGAAGGATGATTTCTTATACTAGGAATAATGTAGGAAAAGGATTGAATATGCATTTATTTAGATTGTTCCGAGAAAATTTCGTTAGGTACTTAGGATAATGGAAATGTATTAATGCAATGTTAATTTTATTTATTGTATATGTAGGCTAAGTAAACAAGGGATAAACATAATTGAAAATGATTATTATTTTAAATGTTTGGATTCTTGTGTGACTTGGACAGGCTGGTTTGGGTTGAGCTAAAGTAGTCTTGGGTGAACATTCCTAATTAAGAAAGAATTTATTGAAGTGCTAGAAGTAGTAGAATAAGTGTATAATTAAGTCTGTCAGACTGTGTTATAGTAATATTTAGAGATTGAATTAGCTGAGTTAAGGAATACATAGAGAAAGTTAGGTTTATAAAGAATTTAACAGGTACATTAGAGAATTATAAACAATATTGAGATGTCGAATTTAGCCCAGTTGAAATCCCAACTTGAGGGATACCAAAAGGTAACTGAGGAGGAAGTCAGGAAGAGAGACGAAGCGATACAGGAAGTTAGGGATAATCAAAAGGGAATTTTGGAAAAATTCCAAGAAATAATGAGCAGGCAAAATGAAAAATTCCAAGAAATGATTAACAAAATGGAAGGAAGAGAAGAAGAAGCAAGAAAACGGAATGAGGAAGAAAGAAGGGAAAGACAGGAAGAGGCAAGAAGGCAGAATGAGAAATTTCAAGAGATAGTTAATGGACATAATGAAGAAACAAGAAGGCAGAATGAGAAATTTCAAGAGATGATTAATGGGCACAATGAAGAGGCAAGAAAGCGAAATGAAGAATTCCGAGAAATAATTAGTAGGCAGGAAGAAAGATTCCAGCAAATGATTAATGAGGACAACGAGAAAACAAGAGAGCAAAATGAAAAGTTCCAAGAGATGATTAACGAGAGATTTCAAGAAATGATTATCAGACAGGATGAAAAGCAGCAAGAAGAGATTAACAGGCAAAATGAGAGGCAGCAAGAAATGAGGGAAGAAATGAAAGAGGTCATAAGAACGGAAATTGAGAAATTTGGAAGCGAAGTCACGCAAATTAAGACAGATATCGATGAGCTGCGTAATCAAATGACGGAAATTATGGAAAATAGGAGTGAAGAGGTTAATAAAAAAATAAATGAGGTCAGCAAGGAATTGAAGGAAAGTAGAGAGGCTATACGAACTCTAAAGGAGAAGGAGATGAGGAGTTTGACGGAGAATTTGGAAAACTTGAAATTAGATTCCACAGAGAGATGGGAACAGTATCAAGAAAGGATGAACAAGTTAGATGAGGTAATAGGAAATACAAATAAGTCTATAGAAGTAAATTTTATCTTGGCGAGAGAACAGGTATCGAATAAAATAGATATAATCCGAGAGGAAGTAGAGCGGAATAAAAATGAGGTTGACAGTAGAGTTAACAATACGGAAAGGGAGTTGCGGACTATCAGAAAAGAGATACAGGAATTAAGGGTGCATGACCAAAACACAGGATCCAGTATGTTAGGGAATATGGATGTTCGAATGAATGAGAGAGAAACAACACCGACGATGACGACGGATTCCAACCAAGTTATCAACGGTGGAATGATTGGAAACGGGAATTGTAGCAGTGGAGGTCCAGCCGTAATAAATATTATTAAGACAGTTGATGATAGACCAAAACATTTTGATAATACCGCAAGTTTATCACCTAAGCAATTTCTTCGGGAAATGGAGGATTATTTTAGGGCTAATCAGATTCCGAATGAAAGAAAGCTAAAAATAGTTGAAAAGCACTTGGATTCTAACCCTGGCATATGGTACCAAGCATTTAGGTACAGCTTTCATGATTATGAGGAATTTAAAACAGCATTCTTGCGAAGGTACTGGAGTTCAGAGGCACAATTACAGCTTAGGATGGAGCTATACTCCCGAAAATTCGCATTTAATGGGCAAACAAGATACTCAGACTATTTCGCATTCCAATTTCAACGATTTCAAGATCTGGACGCCGCACCAAGCGAATTGGAAGCAATAAAAACAATCCAGAGGCAATTTCCGCCCGAGGTGCAAAGGCACTTGGCAGTAGCAAATGTTCAGACTGCTATAGAAATGGAAGACCGGCTAAGGCAGCTAGACATGGCAACTGCACATCCCACAACCAGGTTAATGAGGAATGCAGAGAATGAGGCATCGATAAATGTGATAACGCCGGATAATGTGGAGAATAATAGATGGAGAGAACTTAAGAATGGTGTTAGAAACCGGGAAATGGATGGAAAGAAAGAAGCGAAGGAATGCCAATGCCAGAAAGGATATGTAAATCGACGAACATATCAAACGAGCGATAGATATGTACCATATTATAGGACAAATAATAGATACGCAGGAAACGGAGCTCGGAATAATTTTCGAAGAAGACAACCCTACGAAGGAAGAAGAGAACAAAGTTTCAGAGGTAGAGAATTTGCCAAGAGAAAATATATCCAAGAGTTAAGGGAAAATTCAAGCAATAAGGATAAATGGGAACAAGCGATTAAGGACAAAGAAGTGGTAGGTGATATAGAAGGTGCGGAGAGCTTAGAACTCCAGGAATACAAGAAGATGGAGGCAGTGAAACGAAGATTGAATCCGAACGCACAAAACTTTAGTGCAGGGATAGATGTTTCCGAGAAGAAAAAGAAAACCATGGATTTTTAAGAATTAGTTATGACAGCTGCAATAAAGAAAGGAAATCGAATGACAAAATTTTAAGTGAAATTAATGCCAAATAATACCTTAGAAATCACTGAGAAAGAAAATGATCCATATATTGAATGTCAGACAGATAACGGGAATAAAAACGATCAGGAGTGACTATACGGAAGAAACTTAGAAATAGACAAACATGAAATGAGATACAGAGAATGAGGATAATGTAACGTAAAGGTCCATTATACAAGTGTATGGAACAGCGGATTAAATATGTTGTATCCAACATATTTAATGTTAACGTGGAGGTGAAATGTACCATTACGTTACATTAGCGGCCGTCAATGTAATGAATACAGTGGACAAAGATGGCGGACAATAACTTCAGGTGCAAGTACACAGAGTAGTGATCGAATAAATCGATATCGCCCGGCCGCAAGGGAAAAGAATTTCAAGAGTTAAATAATGACGGACGGAAAAATTTGAAAGAGAACGATTCTTGACTACTTTGTGACTGATGAAAGATACAAGTTTAAGGGAAGCTGCACGGCTTATAATAAGATTATTAAAGGATCAACTCAACGTCACATACGGAAATATTGATATATTAACGGAATAGAAGACTCTATCTGCAAGAATACAATACGGAAGAGGAGTATATTTGAAAGAAATATTCGTCACTGTGAGATCTGAAGTCAGAATCGGGGAAAGAAAGCTTCAGCTGAATTACACGTTGCCGAAAGTAGTACCATAACGGCAAAATTTATTGTTTCCAGGAGGGAGGCAATAGCTGTTTAAGCAAAAGAAAGAACAAGGAATAGGCCAAATTAGAGAACATTATAAAGTTAAAGAAATGAATATTTTCGTCTAACACGAGTTTCCAACAACAAGTATTGGGAATTGAATTGCCTATTTTTCACCAGCATACTATGTACTATACCATGTATTTATTCTTTTATGATTGCATGATGACTGGTGACATGGACTCAGCTTAAACAGAGGAATTGTTTTGCTCAAGACTGATTAGCTCAAGCCAAGACCCAAGATGAAGCCGCAGATGACGTAGTCTTCGGATCGCAGCGATTGCCTGTTCCATGATGCCGTAGTCCAGCTGAGAGCCAGCAGAAATCCAATTACGAGATAAGTATTACGAGTTGCATCGTAATGAATTTCAAATCAATTAATGAAAAATATTTATAGGAGTACAGGAGTGCTAGATATAAGAGATCAAGTGCCAATGAGAAGATATATGAATACAAATGCGATTTACTAGCCGATGAAAAGTGCTATTTTGTGCTATATAACTGCAATGCTAATGTGATAATGTTAAGGTTATTGGTAACTAGATCTGACTGAGTATTTATGCATGTTTTGTGCCAATTAATACGTATAGACCGTGAAGCGTTTAACCAGTTGTGGATGTATAAATATAAGCGAGATATAAGACGTAACCTAGAAATTCGGGTCAATATGTATACCAACCATGGCCAGTATGATAATAATATGGTAAAGAAGTGTTTGATATTACGAAGTTGCAGTGTATAAAGAATAGTCAGGTTATTGAATACTGCGTCCGTAACACAGGGGTTATTTTAGTGGAATTGAGTGATGATATATTTTAAATATGAAGATATATATATATTTACAGAGGAAATGAAATGTTAATATGGCATGTTATAAGTAGAATGAGGAGATATGTTTCGGTTCGTTGTTAAAGAATGGGACAGATAATTAGAATGCGGATTCCTGTGTTACGTAATATATTTAGATTTGGGTTAGCACTGCAAGTAATGAATATAGGCCATGTTGAGTTGAATGCATGTTTCGATCCATGCTGTTTTTGTGTCGTTGTAACTTTCGGAAGAGGATATGGTGAGGTTACGTGTTTGTTACGTATTACGATATATATATCTTTAGGAGTAGAATGAAATCTCGCTCATTTACGTATTTGAAGGTCAGCATGTTAGCGCTTACACGAAGTACGGTCTGCTTTATCGAAACTATGGCACAGCGAAGAAATATTTGGGAGTATGTAAATATTTTAGCACATGACTTGCACTGTATGGCACGATTTTCGCAGATTAGAATGACGTACCGTCAAATCTATGGCACTCCGTACTAGATGTATTTGGTTTATGTTGTACAGATGGTGATGTACTGAATTAATCTATTCATTTGGGTTATGATAGGAATTTTTGATAACTGTATGGGTGTTTTGAACCCATAATTAAAAATGCGAATGCTTATCTCGTAACGTGGAAAGTCACTAACAAGAAGCCAAACGTATATATTTAAATTGTTGGTCAAATAGACCGGAAACCAAAATAAAACTTAACTTATGCCCCAAAGAAAATTCCAAACAACATTAAATGAAAGATATTCCATTCCTCCTTGATTTAATAAAGTTCTGATCACTATTTGTTCCCTCATACGAATTTAATCATGGAAGATATGGTATAATTTGGTTATTATCAATTATGTAAACAAATGTATTGAAGATTTGAACGTTTTTTCAAATATGTTTATTCCGGAATCCAAGCACTTTGAGGATGATACTTAAAAATATTACGATTTTCCTTTCCTTATTGCCAATGAATATATATGATTCATTGTAATTATACGTTAGCATGCTAATAAATTGTATATAGATTTGATTTTGCATTTATAACCCTTAAGTAGGTAGTAGTAGGATAGCATATGGAATTATTGAGCTAGCTTACGCTTAATATTAGGTGAGGATCTGATACCTTCTTTTAATATAAGGATATATTATAAATATTTCAATGGATGGCGACTCTTCAACGGAATCCGCGATTTATTTAATGCATTTAGGAACAACGAAGCGAGTTTTACCCTGAGAAATGATTATATGCCATCTGTTAGAACTTATGCTCGTAAATACAATTCCAGTTTGGAATCTGTGTGTGACTTGCGACCCGATACTTGGAATTTGGAGGCCGGAGCAATATTCACATATGTGTATGCACAGGTAATATTTCAAAAACGTAAGACAGATATGCTGGTAAAGGTCGCAACTAAAAATTATGGCATAATACATACATACATACATACATACATACCCATTCAAACATTAGACAATAGTGCATTTAACAGGGTACTGTCACAATTTTTAAGGAAAAAGGCATTTTATAGTGTAGAAGAGTATCTAGAATGTGGTATTTCAAAAACTAACCTAATATAGGTAGCTAAAATAATTTTTCTGACGACTCAGGCATATGGCTAAGATATTGTCTATAGATTATTTTTATCAATACTGACAATACCTTGCTGGTATTGCTCCTTGTAACCTCAGGAGAGAGGTCGCTGCTAATAACAAAAGGCCTAAAACAAATTTAATGCCTTCACATCCACTCTTTGGATACCAACCTGCCCAACGAAGACTGAAGTCCTGGAAAGCCTTTTTAACATCATCAGAACACCTGGAAGGATCATCAGACAAAGTCAGGATTACCAAATGGACCCCTGGCCTTTTGAAATGGATGAAACTACGGGAAGTGTTGCCTCCTAGTCACACCGAGGACTGGTTGACATGGAGGTCCTTGAACAGACTTAAATCTGGAGTGGGTACAACCAGAGCGAATCTAAATAAATGGAACTTCCCCATCGATACGGCCTTTTGTGACTGTGGTGAACTTCAGACAACCAAACACCTGCTATGCTGCCCCTGTGTCCATCAAACTGCACAATGGAAGACTTTGTGCTGGCCAATCCAAATGCCCTTGAAGTGGCCAAATTTTGGGCTAAATCGGTGTGACATCTGTATGACATATTATTGTAGACCTTTTACTTGTATATATTTGTGTTATATAGTTTGTTTCTTTTAAATGTAGTATTATTCTATTGTACTTCTGATTAGAATAAAGAAAGATACCTAGTGTACATTTTCTGTACTTGATGGTGGAAGCAATAAAATATCTAAAGTACTGCGACATAACCACCCAGTCAATAATAAGATTGCACGCAGGTCTCGCACCTAAGAGGGTTGGTCCCATCGAGGTGGATAAACAGATGGGCCATGGGGTCTACTTACTGAACGCCAAACTTCTTGTCAAGGTCCATGCATCAGAGTTGCGGCGAGTCACCCAACCGCTGCGCATACAGAGTAAGCCTGGAGGAGAGGCTACTAATGACAGAGCACCACCTGGTCATTGTGAGAAAAATGCATCGATTATCATTGAGGAAGAGGCTAGCAGCAACGCAACCCTGACCCGGCACATGCTGGTCAAGAGGAGGAGAGCACATCCAGCGACATCGAGGAAGAAAGAAGACACAATTTATGTCCAAGGTAAAGTCGACGAATGTGACAAAGTATGGAAATTGTTTCAAGTTAGAGGGAGGTTAGTGATGCAAGTGCGATAAACTGATACAACTTGAAAACAATATTCTCACACCCATGGTAACTAATGCAAATATTGAGCTTGAATTATTATTATTATTACTTTATGTATGGCTATGAAGTGATGTACATCCATTCAGTATTATTATTAACTTTTATGTAGTCGAATAATCATATTGTGTGTGAGGTTATGTCATAAAAGTATTATTATTATTATTATTATTATTTACATAGTCGAATGATAGTATGGTGTGTGAGGTTATGTCATGAAACATGTGCTGTACATAGACATTTATATCAGGTCAATTAATGTAAGAACCTGTATATAGTTCATTCTTACCTGTATATATAATTTGTAATCCATAATTGTGAAACACATTGTAACTTCCAGAATGGTA
This sequence comes from Anabrus simplex, assembly GCF_040414725.1. Classification (NCBI taxonomy): domain Eukaryota; kingdom Metazoa; phylum Arthropoda; class Insecta; order Orthoptera; family Tettigoniidae; genus Anabrus; species Anabrus simplex. The sequence goes on along the minus strand of NC_090271.1, from coordinate 342,666,164 downwards.
ATAGGCACTAGAACGATTGAGAATATTCTGTACATTATAATCTATGTATTAGGCACTCTAGAATTTTCAAGAAGATTTTTTTGGTAACGTATCTTTCTAGAAGCCTGGCCAGATACATATATAAGGAGATGGTCTTGATGGTAATGAGATATTGGTTGGAGAGTTACTGTTTAGTAAAGTTATGGTGTAGTAAGAGTTTCACTGGTGAACACGTGTTAACTGCCATGCCGGGTTAGGCAGTCAATAGTCACTGTTTCAACTGTGTTTCAAGGTTGTAATCTCCATGTGCAGCAATTGGCAGTTGCTTTTAAAATGGTGGCTTTGTTGATGTTCTCGGAGTGAAGTGTTCCGTTTGTGGTACTGTGATTAAGGTTATGTTTGTGTGTTAATTTGTAAAGAGACGTGTTTAAATAATTGTACCAGCCGACAGCATCTCGTGTGCGTCTTCGTGGATATGTTACGGTAGCAAGATGATCCTGACCTGATCGAGATGAAAACGTATCAGGCAAAAATTGCTAAGTGTAGGTCCACATAAAACTATACTTTTAAAATATAAATAATGCAGCAATGATTGAGAAAATAAGATTGTGACTTTCTCCTTTGATAAGACATTTACTCATTCCTTTCCCCTTCTATGCTTGACCTCAGTACTGTACTCATGTCTGTCTCCTTGGCTGAATGGTCAGCTTCAAGGTTTTAATTCCTTTGTTTGTTTGTTCCAACACACACAACACATTCATGTCAGAACTATGTAAGTCCACACACTCTCAATCCCACCAGGGAAGAAGCAGACTTTTCGGGATCTTCTCCTTTAAGACAAAGAATGTTAGAAGTGTTTATTAATTTCCACCTATTTAATACAAAGTGAGTTCTTGTGATTAAGAATTCTATTTTGTCATATTAAATACAGGGACATGTTTCGCCTATTATATGGGCATCATCAGCCTTAAACTCATACCTGTAGGATAAAAATCAGGATCCTGATTACTATTAAACAAGGTTTTGAAGAGAAAATTACATATCATGAGTTGAGGATACTTTTTTAACATTTATGTGCTAAAATACATCTAAAAGATGAAAGAGTAAGACGAATGTTACAACACTCTTACAATAAAATCTTTTTTAAATCTTTCTGAATGAATGAATGAAAGACTACAACCTGTTTTCCAGTCATTGACCGGGTCAGGGATGTAATGAATGAAACTTATATAGGCTGTTATTACAATGGGGTCGCCACTCCCAAGGTGATTTATTAACGAGTGATAAATGCTATGAAATGACAATGGAGAGTGTTGATGGAATGAAAGATGACAGGGAATACCGGAGAACCCAGAGAAAAACCTGTCCTGCCTCCACTTTGTCCAGCACAAATCTCACATGGAGTTACCGGGATTTGAACCACGGTATCCAGCGGTGAGAGGCCAACGCGCTGCCGTCTGAGCCACGGAGGCTATTTAAATCTTACTATCAGCCCTTATTTATAACTTTTAAGATTGTCCATGGCTAAAAGTGTTATATCAAGTTGTATGTTATAAGCTCTATTTGAACATCTTTTAGTGCGTTAAATGGAACCTGGTTAAAGGATCTAAAACACATTTCTACATCATTATCTAAAGATTAAGCTTTTCATATTCTTTAACATTTTACGCCTTCAACCATTATGGGGCGCCTTTAACCAGGTTCCATTTAACGCACCAAAAAAGTGTTCACATAGAGCTTATAACATGCAATTTGATACCACAGTTTTAGCCATGGACATTCTTAAAAGTTATGAATAAGGACTGATTGTAGGGTTTAAAAAATATTTTATTGCAAGAGTGTTGTAACAGTCATCCTACTCTTTCATCCTTTAGACGTATTTTAGTACATAAATGTTAAACAAGTACCAACAAGTATCCTCAACTTCATATGTACTTTTCTCTTCAAAATTTTGATTAAGAACAATCAGGATCCTGATTTTTATCCTACAGGTGTGAGTTTAAGGCTGATGATGCCCATATAATGGGCAAAACATGTCCCTGCATTGAATATGACAAAATATAATTCTTAATCATAAGAACTCACTTTGTATTGAAAAGGTAGAAATCAATAAACACTTGTAACATTCTTTGTCTTATCGTGCATTTCAATATGTACCAAAATGAGAACTGTAACATGTAATCTTCTTTTTTGACGAGATCTTTCCGTAACCGCATCTGCAGCGATTTCTTCTTGCCGTTCATTGGAAGATTTATCTTGGCGAGTTCATCTTTGAGTTGTTGAATGGACATCATTTCTAGTATTACTTGCATTTTGTTCTATTTCGTACTACACTCATATTCATTCGTAAATTCTTACGTCCTGTCCATGGTCGTTAATGATGTAGCCACAAAGATGCACACAAAATGCTGTCACTCATGTACACGGATTTTATTTGCAATTATTTACTGGTTATACATTAACCACACAAATCAACAAACCACCATCTTTAACAACTGCCTATCACGAAGCACATGTAGGCTGTAACCTTGAAACAGTTGACTGCTAACTGCTTACATTAGCATGTCGGCCTAAACATCATAAAAATAACATTACATACATACATTATCATTATAGACTGTTATGCCTTTCAGCGTTCAGTCTGCAAGCCTCTGAGAATTTACTAAACGTCGCCACAATCCTCGATTTGCAACTAGTGTTGTGGCCTCATTTAGTTCTATACCTCTTATCTTTAAATCGTTAGAAACCGAGTCTAACCATCGTCGTCTTGGTCTCCCTCTACTACTCTTACCCTCCATAACAGAGTCCATCACTCTCCTAGGTAACCTATCCTCCTCCATTCGTCTCACATGACCCCACCACCGAAGCCGGTTTATGCGTACAGCTTCATCTATCGAGTTCATTCCTAAATTAGCCTTTATCTCCTCATTCCGAGTACCCTCCTGCCATTGTTCCCACCTGTTTGTAAGAGCAATCATTCTTGCTACTTTCATGTCTGTTACTTCTAACTTATGAATAAGATATCCTGAGTCCACCCAGCTTTCGCTCCCGTAAAGCAAAGTTGGTCTGAAAACAGACCGATGTAAAGATAGTTTCGTCTGGGAGCTGACTTCCTTCTTACAGAATACTGCTGATCGCAACTGCGAGCTCACTGCATTAGCTTTACTACACCTAGATTCAATCTCACTTACTATATTACCATCCTGGGAGAACACACAACCTACATACTTGAAATTATCGACCTGTTCTAGCTTTGTATCACCAATCAGACATTCAATTCTGTTGAATTTCTTACCTACTGACATCAATTTAGTCTTCAAGAGGCTAATTTTCATACCATACTCATTGCACCTATTTTCAAGTTCCAAGATATTAGACTGCAGGCTTTCGGTACAGTCTGCCATTAAGACCAAGTCGTCAGCATAGGCCAAACTGCTTACTACATTTCCACCTAACTGAATCCCTCCCTGCCATTTTATACCTTTCAGCAGATGATCCATGTAAACTATGAACAGCAAAGGTGAAAGATTACAGCCTTGTCTAACTCCTGTAAGTACCCTGAACCAAGAACTCATTCTACCATCAATTCTCACTCAAGCCCAATTGTCAACATAAATGCCTTTGATTGATTTTAATAATCTACCTTTAATTCCATAGTCCCCCAGTATGGCGAACATCTTTTCCCTCGGTACCCTGTTATATGCTTTCTCTAGATCTACGAAACATAAACACAACTGCCTATTCCTCTCGTAGCATTTTTCAATTACCTGGCGCATACTGAAAATCTGATCCTGACAGCCTCTCTGTGGTCTGAAACCACACTGGTTTTCATCCAACTTCCTCTCAACGAATGATCGCACCCTCCCTTCCAAGATGCCAGTGAATACTTTGCCTGGTATACTAATCAATGAGATACCTCGATAGTTGTTGCAATCCTTCCTGTTTCCTTGCTTGTAGATAAGTGCAATTACTGCTTTTGTCCAATCTGAAGGTACCTTACCAACACTCCACGCTAATTTTACTACTCTATGAAGCCATTTCATCCCTGCCTTCCCACTATACTTCACCATTTCAGGTCTAATTTCATCTATTCCTGCTGCCTTATGACAATGGAGTTTATTTACTATCCTTTCCACTTCCTCAAGCATAATTTCATCAACAATTTTCCTCCACCCCATGAGCTTGGCTGTTTGCAACACCACCATGATGATTTCCTTTTACAATGAGAAGATGTTCAAAATATTCCCTCCACCTCTCCAGTGATTCCCTGGGGTCTATTATGAGTTCACCTGAATTACTCAAAACACTGTTCATTTCCTTTTTCCCTCCCTTCCTAAGATTCTTTATTACTCTCCAGAAAGGTTTCCCTGCTGCTTGACCTAGCCTTTCCAGGTTATTACCAAAATCTTCCCATGAATTCTTTTTGGATTCAACAACTATTTGTTTCGCTCTGTTTCTTTCATCTACGTACCAATCCCTGTCTGCCTCGGCCCTTGTTTGGAGCCATTTCTGATAAGCCTTCTTTTTACGTTTACAGGCTGCTCTCACTTCACCATTCCACCAAGATGTTCGCCTTTTCCCATCTTTACACACAGTTGTTCCTAGGCATTCCCTTGCTGTTTCTACTACAGCATCCCTGTATGCCACCCATTCACTTTCTATATCCTGAACCTGCTTACTGTCTACTGTTCGAAACTTCTCACTAATCATATCCATGTACTTCTGTCTAATTTCCTCGTCCTGGAGATATTCTACCCTTATTCGTTTGCAGACAGATTTAACTTTCTCTACCCTAAGCCTAGAGATATTTAGTTCACTACAGATCAGATAGTGGTCTGTATCATCGAAAAATCCGCGAAAAACTCGTACATTCCTAACAGATTTCCTGAATTCAAAGTCTGTTAAAATATAGTCTATTATGGGTCTGGTACCCCTAGCCTCCCATGTGTAGCGGTGAATAGCCTTATGCTTGAAGAATGTATTCGTAACAGCTAAACCCATACTAGCACAGAAGTCCAGGAAACGCTTCCCATTCCCATTAGCTTCCATATCTTCCCCACATTTACCAATCACCCTTTCGTATCCTTCAGTTCTATTCCCAACTCTCGCATTGAAATCGCCCATTAGCACTATTCTATCCTTGCTATTGACCCTGACCACGATGTTACTCAATGCTTCATAAAACTTGTCAACTTCATCCTCATCTGCACCCTCACATGGTGAATACACGGACACAATTCTTGTCTTAATTCCTCCCACTGACAAATCTACCCACATCCATTTACGTGCCTAACAGAAACTATGTTGCGTGCAATGGTATTCCTGATAAAGAGCCCTACCCCAGACTCTGCCCTTCCCTTTCTAACACCCGTCAAGTACACCTTATAATTTCCTATCTCTTCCTCATTATCTCCCCTTACCCAAATATCACTTACTCCTAGCACATCCAGATGCATCCTCTTTGCTGACTCAGCCAGTTCTACCTTCTTTCTTCCATAAGCCCCATTAATATTGATAGCTCCCCATCGAATTCCATTTTGTTCGCCAAGTTGTTTCCAAGGAGTCCCTCGCCTGTCAAATGGGAGTGGAACTCCATTACTCCCATAGGTCCGAGGCTTGCTTAAAGTGTTCTGAGCTCGGTAAATTCATGAAGCATGGATGCTGCCCTACTTGCACTTAGTCCAAGTGAGGATCTCTCCTCTAACGGGTTATGGACCACCGGTGAATTGTATAGTCCTAGCCGCCTGAGCACAAGGAGGGCCACGACTCAGAATATGTCCGAGATGCCCACTCCCATTCCATAGCAACTGGTATCCCGACTCTCAGGACCACTTACTAGGCCACTCAGCCGTTGCCCATGGTTCACGAACTAGGACGTGACTACAGTAACCCACAAACATGAACCATAAATAAAAATAATAATAAAAATAATAATAAAAAAATAATAATAATGCTGTTGAGTCATCAGTCCACAGACTGGTTTGATACAGCCCTCCATACCACCCTATCCTGTGCTAACCTTTTCATTTCTACATAAATACTACATCCTCTATCTGCTCTCATCTGCTGGTCATATTCGTACCTTGGCCTACCCCTACCATTCTTACCACCTACACTTCTCTCAAAAACCAACTGCACAAGACCTGGTCGTCTTAAGATGTGCCCTATCATTCTATCTCTTCCTCTTGTGCCGGTTGGCACATGATTTTAGCCTTTCCCTACTACATTTTAGGCCTAGGTGACTCACCTTTCAAATTTGTTTCACTTTAAAATTTTATGTCTACTCTTTTAATTTTATTTTCTGGGCGACCTACGTCGCTAAGTTTAATTGCATCTACTCCGTCTGCGGAATTGTGCTCTATCGTCCATATACGATGTATTCTGCTCCTATTCTTGTTATCTGGTCCGGTGTTGGACCGATTCTGAAGCGAGTCTGTCTCCCGGGGCTCGTTTGCTGTCCAGCCGGGCTCTGCTTCGCGTTGCTTATTGGCGTGAGGCGAGTTGATTGTCGCCCGCCATGAGTGTTGGAAGCTTGATGTGGTGGCTTCTCAGAAGAACGTGTATTTATCTCAGCATGCCTGGATAGCGTGTGAAGGATCAGGTCTAACACCCTGAAGAGTTTATTAATCTTATATTCTTATCTGGAGTGGACATCCGCTGCTTATTCTAACTAGTTTTATCTCTATGGATTTGTAAGTAATCAACATCCCATTTGACGCCATGCGTTAGATTCTACTCAAGGGCAAAATGTAAGTTATCTACTTCAAGATATTATTATTTTCCCTTTCCTGGAGTTGGATTGCCTCGTCTCAAAATCTTAATTATGTTTGCGGATATTATTCTGTCCTACAAAAAACTTTTCTGATTGATTTTCGATCGAATGGACTTGGAAATTTGGTAAAGTGAAAAGTGTTTGGTGTATTTACTGCACTTTTTCAAACTCCGTACTGCGGGAAGAACTCTCAAAACCTGTTTGTCTCTGCATTATTCTGCGAGAAACAACTTCTTTGTAAATCTTAATTTTTGCATCATGTAAAGAATTTGTTAATTTGAAGAGAGGTAAATTTACTAACGGGTAGTCATTTGCTGTAAAATTGAGACCACGCGATTTTCTCAGGAAACCCGAATATTCATTAATTTCCATTCTCCTATTCCCCCTTTTGAATGCTTATTTATTCTATATATTTAAAAAGGTATTGTTTGGCTCTTGCTCTTGTTTGTTTCTGTTGCAACCGTTGCCCTTAGTGATGTGTTGTTGGTATGATGTTGATGATTATTTACAAAAAAAAAAAAAAAAAAAAGGGAGAAGGAGGTGATTGAAGTTGTAATTTGGCAGTTGCATCATGTTTTATCTGATGCCTTGTTTTTTTTTTTTTTAAACTTGGAGTGCTTTCGCTCTGTATTGAAGATATTCGTGCTTGTGCTGATTTAACCCGTGTTTCTGGTGTTTGTGTGTTTTACCCCATTTCTTCGGGGTTTGATGAATTAATTGCGAAGGTTGTCCCCCAAATTTGGTGGTACTTGGCATCCTTGTGATGTGCGGTGAATTTTTGGGTCCTGTTGGTGACCTGTTTGACTTAACCTTCGTGTTTATTTCGGGTTTTGAACTAGTTCTTTTTCCCTGTCTTACTCTTTTCCGGATTCGCCTTGTGTTCTGGTTTCTTCGGGAGAATCCGTGGCTTCTCATTATTTAGTCTGTTAATTAATTAAAGGAGAAGAAAACCTGTGATACTTCGAAAATTAACCTGTTGGAAAACTGTTTATTTTAGGGGCTTTCTCCCAGGAAATAAATTTTCTCTTAATTGTTTTATTCTTTATGTTAATGTTATCTTTAATTTTGAGGGCATCCCTCTTCTCAGTGGAAAACATTTTGATTTAATCCATTCTTATTTTATTTAATTTCTAACTTTTGAACTTAAATTTGATTTAGACGGTGCACCGTGCATTTAAGGAAGATTGAACAAGGTATTCTTTCAAAACGTTGTAAGGTTCTTACAAAGATTATTAATTAAACTTTCGATTCGTTCAAATAAGATTTTTGGGTTTTTCTTTCACATTCTCTAACATTTACCACTGCGAAAACTGCTAGTAACGATCTGTGTTGCCTCTGTTAAATGGTCCAGTCGGTGTTCTTGAGGGTAAGTATTTTGCTTCCACTCTAAATTTTCTCTTTATTGGTTTAATTTTTTTTGCTTGTTAACTTGTGCTAGTTATTGCCGGTATGGCTGGCACACTGGTCAAATTTAGCCAAATCGATCACCTCTCACCAATTCGATTCAGTATCTCTTTACTCGTGATTCTATCTACCCATCTCACCCTCAGCATTCTTCTGCAACACCACATTTCAAAAGCTTCCACTTTCTTTCTTTCTTTCTTTCTTTCTGTGCTAGTTATCGTCCATGTTTCACTTCCATACAATGCCACGCTCCAGACGAAAATCTTCAAAAACATCTTACTAATTCTTATATCAATGTTCGAGGGGAACACATTTCTTTTCTTAAGAAAGGATGTCCTTGCTTGTGCTAGTCTGCATTTTGTCATCCTTACTTCTGCCATCGTTAGTTATTTTACTATCCAAGTAACAATATTCATCTACTTCCTTTAAGACTTCATTTCCTAATCTAATGTCCGGCTCCATGGCTAAATGGTTAGCGAACTAGCCTTTGGTCACAGGTATCCCGGGTTCGATTCCCGGCAGGGTCGGGAATTTTAACCTTAATTGGTTAATTTTGCTGGCACGAGGGCTGGGTGTATGTGTCGTCTTGATCATCATTTCATCCTCATCACGATGCACAGGTCGCCTACGGGTGTCAAATCAAAAGACCTGCATCTGGCGAGCCGAAGATGTCCTCGGACACTCCTGGCACTAAAAGCCATATGCCATTTCACTTTTCCTAATCTAATATTTCCTGCATCACCTGACCTTGTTTGACTGTGCGCCATTACTTTCGTACTGGACTTATTTACTGTATTTTAATCTTGTATTCCTTCCCCAAGACTCTGTCCATACTATTCAGCAATTCCTCTACATCTTCTGCACAGTCGGATAAAATAACATTATCATCGGCAAATTTCAGGGTTTTGATTTCCTCTCCTTGAACCTTGATAACCTTTCCAAATTCCTCTTTGATTTCCTTTATTGCCTGTTCTATGTAAACATTGAAAAGGAGAGGGGACAAACTGCAACCTTGTCTCACTCCTTTCTAGACTGCTGCCTCTTTTTCATAGCCCTCAGTTCTTATCACTGCAGACTGATTATTGCATAGATTGCTGATAATTCTTATTTCTCGGTATCTGATCCTGATCACCTTCAGAATCTCAAATAGCCTGCTCCAATCAACATTATCGAATGCCTTTTCCAGATCTATGAACGCCATGTACGTGGGCTTGTCTTTTTTAATTCGGTCCTCTAAAATCAGACGTAAAGTCAAGATTGCTTCATGTGTTCCCACATTTCTTCTGAAGCCAAATTGATCTTCTCTCAACTCAGTTTCAACTTGTCCTTCCATTCTTCTGTAAATAACACGTGTTAAAATTTTGCAGGCGTGAGATACTAAACTAACGGTGTGGTAGTTTTCACACTTGTCAGCACCGGCCTTCTTGGGAATACAGTGAAATCTCGATACAACGGTACCTTGCGGATGAAAAAAAAAATTGTTGTAGAGGAGTTACCATTATAAATAGAATTTGGAATAACACCTTCTCGTGTCAATTGGTGAACAGATTAAAACCTGGAAATTGAATTACATTAATTACTTACCACATGGTACCATTTAATTTAATTTAATTACTACAAATACAGTGTATACGATTTGTGAGAATAGAAACACAGAAAGAAATATGAAATTACAGTGCTGTATCTTAGCTACTTTCAGCAGAGTACAGTCATGTTGACAATGTGCAGTAATTACATTTTCGTATACTTGCATCACCTGTTATTCACACTATGCAGCACTTCACTATTGTAAACTACTTCACTTAAAGAAATCTGAAATGGTAGTCAGTCTGACAGTTTTCTTTACAGAAAGTGAAACACACAAAGACCTGATTATGTCGAGGTTCATTAAGTGATTTTCCGGAACACATGGAACACTCGATAGAAAATTCTGCAGCGCTTCACAAGATGCAATAGCTTGTGGAAGAGTAAGCAATGGTTTGCTACATCGTTCTTCATCCTCTCCTTCTTCTTCTCCTTCATCTACCGCCTGGATTCCCTGAAATTCCTCCATAACTGTTTCATCCGTGAGTTCAGAGAACCCAAGGATTTTGTCATCAACCGAACGGTATTCTTCCGCTGCTGTAACATTCTCATTCTCACCAACCTGTTTGCCGTAGTTAGCACGCCATACTCAAAATCATCGCAGTCAACCTCTTCTTCAGGTGAACATCCTACCTTTCTCCAACCATTCCTCATGGTCTCCAGTTTCACTTGTTGCCAGCTTGCAGCTATCATGTCACATGCTTGTTTTATATTAACCTGTTGCGCATTTGACAGATTTCTTTCTACGTTTGTGATAATCCTCTCAACCAAGTTGGTTCTGTAGTACCCTCTAAGACACTTTATTATTCCCATATCTAAAGGTTGCAGGATCAGGGTACAATTTGCCGGGAAGTAGAAGAGCTTCACATGTTGTAGGACCGGTAGTTGCTTGTGAGCTGCACAATTATCCACGATGAGTGTGATGTTCCTTTTCTTCTTCATTTCAGCATCCAGTTTCAGAAACCACTCTGAGAACATAGTAGCGGTCATCCACGGCCTCTTGTTTGCATTGTAGTCAACTAAAGTTTGAAATGAGAAAACTCGTATTGAGGCACAGTGTACAGTACAGTACACATTTAAAAAAGAAACAGAAAATTTGACAGATGTAATTTTGCAAAGTGATTTTAAAATGACTTACCTGACAAACTTTTAATTTTTGAAACACCTAGGCTTAAGACTTCTTCCTATTATGAATGGCCAAGCTTGTGCGTTCCTGTCTGGTTCACACACAGGAGAGCAGTTAAACGTTGCTTGGATTTTTTGCCTCCACTGCATTTCTCTCCTTTCATAGACAAGGTTTTCTCAGGGAGAAGTTGATAAAAAATCACAGTCTCGTCAGCATTATAGGTGTGTATTTCTCTCATTGAATTAATTCGCCAATGATCAGCATCACCTGTCGCATAAGACTACTCTTCTCCTCGAATTGATTTTAAAGTTATACCATGACGAACTCTAAACCTAATAAGCCACCCATTGCTGGCTCTAAAGTTGTTTACACCCAGCAGGTTAGCAAACTTTCTAGCTTGGGCACAAAGTAGTGGCCCATTCTCATTGAACCACTTCAACGTTGCAGCATCAACGTCACTGTACGTCGCAGTTTTTATGCGCTTTCTTCCAAGATTTACAGCATTTGATTTTAACGTTTCCTCAATCTCTCTTCTTCCAAAACATAGCCACTGTCAATTGTGAAAGGCTGTGTTTACTTGCTACGTCTGTTTCATTTCCCCATCTATTTTGTTACTTTCTGCCGTAGACTTATTTGTTTCCGGGAACGTAAAGCCATGCTGTATATGTAATGTACGTACAATACAGAAAAGAGCACTTCAAAACACTTGCGCTATCTCTTCAGGGCGAAACATGACTGCAGCAATGACAACAGTACAGTACACTAATGAGAGCTAACAGCTACAATATTATTGTTTAAATCCTAAAGGTATGCAATCCTTCTAGACCTTCTTGGAATCCTATAGCTGGTGAATTCCTAGAGTTGCACAACAAACCTACCCTCAGATAAGCAGCTACCATACAGTATACAGTAATCACTTGCTTCCTTTGCTTACACATTCGTTCTTCATTACGCAGTTGCATATGATCCTGATAATTTTTGTGCTTAAATTATCGTAGTACGGCGGGGATGTTCGTCGGAGGGAACTGAAAAATGGATCGAAGTAGAGATATTTTATGTTATACAGAGTACCATTGCATCAAGAAAAAAATAACATTGTATCAATAGGTTTTATGCCGGGACCACAATATTTTATCGTTACAGAGGGGATAATCGTATCGATAATTGTTCTACGGAGATTTCACTGTAGGTACAATGACATTCTGTCGAAAATCAGATGGCACTTCTCCTGTAACATACATCTTACACACTAAACGGAATAACCTCTCCACGCTGGTTTCTCCTAAGGCAGTCAGTAATTCTGAGGGTATGTCATCAGTTCCCAGTGCCTTGTTCCTATTTAGGTCTCTCAAAGCTATGTTGAATTCTGATCTAAAATTGGGTCTCTCATGTCATCAGCATCAACAGCCTCTTCTTGTTCCAGAACACTATCATCAACTTCTTTACCTTGACACAACTGTTGGATATGTTCCTGCCATCTTTCTGATTAGTCTTATTTTCCTAAAAGTGGTTTTTACATCTGAGCTTTTAATATTCATACACCTAGATTTCCTTTCTCCAAGGGTTTTCTTGATTTTCCTGTATGCAGCATCTACCTTTCCTAGGACCATACAACCTTTAACATCCTTGCACTTCTCTTTCAGCCATTCTTCCTTACCTGTCCTGCACTTTCTATCTACATTCTTTATTCGCCTGTGTTCTTTTCTGCCCTCCTCATTTTTTGCATTCTTGTACTTTCATCGTTCATCAATAAGGTCTAGTATCTCTTGAGTTATCCATTCTTTCTTAGGCGATCTTTCTTTTCTTCCTAACTTTACTTCAGCAGCCTTACTGATCTCATTCTTCATGACTGTCCATTCTTCCTCTACTGTGTTTCCTTCGGCCCTTTCATTTAGTCCCTGTGTTACATGTTCCTTGAAACAATCCCTCATAATATTTTCTTTTAACTTGTCTAGATCCCATCTACTTGCATTCCTTCCTTTCTTCAATTCTTCAACTTCAGATGGCATTTCATGACCAACAAGTTGTGGTCAGAGTCTGCATCTGCTCCTGGGAAAGTCCTACAGTCCAACACCTGGTTTTGTGGTGTTTGAACGAAGTGTTAGCTAGGACTAAATTGTGATCGGTGCAGAATTCAATCAGCCGGCTTCCTCTTTCATTCCTTTGTCCCAATACGAATTCTCTCACTGTATTACCTTTTCTTCCTTGGCCTACCACTGCATTCCAATCTCCCATCACAATTAGATTCTCGTCACCTTTAACATACTCTATTAAATCTTCTATCTCTTCAAATGTTCTTTGGATTTCCTCATCATATGCTGAACTAGTAGGCATATAGACCTGCAGTTTTGTGTTGGGCATTGGCTTGGTGTCTATCATAACCGCAATAATCCTTTCACTCTGTTGGTCGTAGTAGCTTACCCGCTGCCCTAATTTCTTACTCATTATTAAACCAACTTCTGCATTTCTCCTGTTTGATTTTGTGTTAATTCTGTAGTCGTCTGACCAGAAATCCTGCTCTTCCTGCCAACGTACTTTACTTATACTAACTACATCTAACTTTAGACTATCCGTCTGCCTTTTCAGATTTTCAAACCTATCACAGCGATTCAAACTTCTAACATTCCACGCTCCAACTTGCAGAATATCAGTATCCATCTTCCTGATGATTGCCCCCCTCTCATGTAGTCCCCACTCAGAGATCCGAATGGGGGACTATTTTACCTCTGGAATATTTTACCCGGGAGGAAGCCATCATCAGTACATCATTCATACAGACAGAGCTGCATGTCCTCGGAAGTAGGTTACGGTTGTAGTTTCCCGTTGCTATCATCCGTGAAGCAGTATCAACACAGCTAAGCCATGTTAAGTATTATAACAAGACCATATCAGTCAATCATCTAGACTGCCGCCCCTGCAACTTCCGAAAGGCTGTTATCCCCCTTTCGATGAACCATTCGTTAGTCTGGTCTCTCGATAGATACCCATCCGATATGGTTGCACCTACGGCTCGGCTACCTGTTTCATTGGGACACGCAAGCCTCCCCACCGCAGCAAGATCACATGGTTCACAGGGGATGAATAATAATAATAATAATAATAATAATAATAATAATAATAATAATAATAATAATAATAATTCAAGGTCGATATTGGCATTATTCACCCATGGGTTAGAATATTGTTTTCAAGTTATATCAGTTCATCACACTTGCCTCACTTTCAGGACAACTTCTGGTACACCGTTTTCCAACATGTGAATCCCCTTTGTATGACAGCGAGAAAGTCTATTTTTTCACATCTAACTAAAATGGAACGGCAGAAGAATGTACTGTATTTAGATCTGGATGGAGGAAAAGGAGTCTGGATTCAAATTCTGCATACTGATTGGCCTTCAGCCAAAACCACTAACTTGGGGCTTCACCGCCTTGTATTAGTAAGCTTGTACACGATACGACGCTTGTCATGGAATCGTTCCTTGGATGGGTCTCTGGTGAGATGGACTGAAGTCAATGCGGGCTCCCACTGGGAGCCAGAGGATGGTTACCCAGTTGAACTTCATCTTAAAACCACCACCACCACCACCACCAGGCAATTGTCCTTTTCTTAGTAATTACGAATCTTAAAATGTTATTTTGGCTTTAATATGCTGAACTAATTATATTTCAAGTTTTGTGCACGAAATTCCAGACTTTCCTTTGTATTTAATTAATCAGTAAACCACAAAGCGTTATAAAGCCTTTCGTTATTTAACCAATTGTATATTTTGCACTGCTAATCTTTTTCTTTCTTTCTTTCTTTCTTTCTTTCTTTCTTTCTTTCTTTCTTTCTTTTTTTTAAATTTAGGCCCTTCTGGCACCAATCATGTAGAGTTTACATTTCTTGTCATGAAAATTTAACCTATGTTAACTTCATTTCTCCAGGGACTTATTTCTTGTGCCCCTTATGTGTTTTAATTTTTATTTAATAAATATGTTCTCTGAAAACTGTATAAATAATTAGTGGAACGTAAAGCAAATAACATTATTATAATAAATATGTTATAGAGGAATTATGACTATTCTTTGTGTCTTAATTTAACCTTGCAAATGTCTCCAATGCTCTCACCCATGTTCTTTGTTCTTGGTATGGATTGTATGTAATTCACTCATAATTCTTCAACAAGTGTAACCGTACGTATGTACAATCCCCGAGTTTTTAGGTTAGGAAATTTTCGTATATAGTTTGTAAGGTTAAAATCCTGTAATTTTGTTTATTTACCATGTAAAAAAGTAATATTATAAGAAGAATGTATAGTTAGGGAATATTGCAGATGTTCATCATTATATTTTGTATAAATTTCCGTTTGGGTAAGAGTCTGCAAATATGGCCTAGCCGTAAGGATTGTGCAACTGGGAAAACTGCGACTATATCGGGAAGGACGGTTGAAGTCAGTTGGATGTGTTGCAAAAAGTGGCTTGAAAACACGGGGTACGGCAGGTTGTATCGGTTGAAGAATTGGAGTGAATCAATGTGGACATACATGAGTGGACGGTCTATGTCACATCATATACTCGATAGCCAATGCGAGGGCTTTGTTTTGAGCGAGGTTTGGGTTGACAGAGTGACGCGGGAAGAAGTGCCGGTGTGAGCGTTGCTACCAGTGAACTTTTCAGGACGCTATAACCACGTGTAGCAAGCATATATAAGTGGGTACGCGTGTGCGGCGAGTCATTCTGATTCTGATTCTCATTCTGTTCTGACTCTGATGCTGATACTGCGTGTTTCTCATTTGTACTGGTCTGCGGGAGCGACGTATTTGCGCAGTTTGCTATACGATCTGCTATTGTTCGTGAGTATCTGATACCGAGTGAACATGGTATAATCTCAACGACTGACCGGCTTTGCAGTGGACTTTCTGTAAAAGAAAGTATTTGTTTGGAACTTGTCAACCGAGTATGCAGCTTCAGTTGATGGAGAATTTTGCTGTTTGCTTGCCTCCGGACATGTAACGCTTTCTGTCCAGCCAGCAATTGGAAAGAATTCAAGACGACGAAGAAGTGTAAATAAGATTAGGGATGCTGTTAGTAAAGAAGGTTGCATCCATATGTAGAGAAATAGTCGTCGTACTTTTCTCTACCAGATTAGGATTCACGGTAACAGTGGAGTGCAGTGGGGCTCTTACCTGGAGGTATGTTAAAAGTATAATGATGTTCTATTTTTAGTGATGATTTTAATGATGTGTAATTTGCCTTTGTAGACGGCAAACGAGTAAATCTCGTGAAGAGATGATTTTGTTGGGTAGTATTGTGTATATTAGCTCTATGTAAACAGCAAGCACTAAGTGGATTGCATAAGTGTTTATTTTTGTTGGTGTTTGCCACATATTAGTTCTTATTCGATGTTCTATTTTTATTGGTGAGTTTAATGATGTGTAATTTGCCTTTGTAGACGGCAAACGAATAAATCTCGTGAAGAGATGATTTTGTTGGGTAGTATTGTGTATATTAGCAATATGTAAAGAGCAAGCACTAAGTGGGTTGCATAAGTGTTTATTTTTGTTGGTGTTTGTCACATAATAGTTCTTATTCTGGGAGTAAAGTCATAGAATCAAACTTTAAGTGAGTTTTTTGTCAGTGGAGTAAGGCTGAACCTGGCATGTTACCCAAATTTAATTTCAGGGGTTATATAGCAACAGGTAAGGTTATAAAGCAAGTCTGGAGCCTCGTCAGCCTGATGACCGTCGCCTTGGGAGAGGGAGTGGCTCGTTGCTCTACATAATTAAATATTCCTGCAATTGTTTTGCAGGTGGCGCCCATTATCCTTGTTATTTACACTTAGTTGAGTCAACGTTTATCTGTTCAGTATTTCAATAGTCTGCAGTAGTTACACAAGAAACAATGTCTAATTCAGAGTAAGTTTTGCAAATATATTTCTGATACCTCATGTCAATTTGCTGCCTCTGCTTCAATGTGCATTGGTAATTAACTCTTCGAACACAAAAAGAGATAACAGACTGGGAAGATATTAAGTAAATACACTGACTGACAGAGCAAATACAACACCAATAAGGAGTGGTTCGAAAGGGATGAAAGTTGGGGAAAAAACAGAGACGGCACGGACGAATAATTGATGTTTATTTCAAACCGATATGCAGGTTACACAATGCGCACGGCATCGACTCAGTAGGATGTAGGACCACCGCAAGTGGCGATGCACGCAGAAACACGTCGAGGTACAGAGTCAATAAGAGTGCGGATGGTGTCCTGAGGGATGGTTCTCCATTCTCTGTCAACCATTTGCTACAGTTGGTCGTCCGTACGAGGCTGGGGCAGAGTTTGCAAACGGCGTCCAATGAGATGCCACACGTGTTCGATTGGTGAGAGATCCGGAGAGTACGCTGGCCACGGAAGCATCTGTACACCTCGTAGAGCCTGTTGGGAGATGCGAGCAGTGTGTGGGCGGGCATTATCCTGCTGAAACAGAGCATTGGGCAGCCCCTGAAGGTACAGGAGTGCCACCGGCCGCAGCACATGCTGCACGTAGCGGTGGGCATTTAACGTGCCTTGAATACGCACTAGAGGTGACGTGGAATCATACGCAATAGCGCCCCAAACCATGATGCCGCGTTCTCTAGCGGTAGGGCGCTCCACAGTTACTGCCGGATTTGACCTTTCTCCACGCCGACGCCACACTCGTCTGCGGTGACTATCACTGACAGAACAGAAGCATGACTCATCGGAGAACACGACGTTCCGCCATTCCCTCATCCAAGTCGCTCTAGCCCGGCACCATGCCAGGCGTGCACGTCTATGCTGTGGAGTCAATGGTAGTCTTCTGAGCGGACGCCGGGAGTGCAGGCCTCCTTCAACCAATCGACGGGAAATTGTTCTGGTCGATATTGGAACAGCCAGGGTGTCTTGCACATGCTGAAGAATGGCGGTTGATGTGGCGTGCGGGGCTGCCACCGCTTGGCGGCGGATGCGCCGATTCTCACGTGCTGACATCACTCGGGCTGTGCCTGGACCCCTCGCACGTGCCACATGTCCCTGCGCCAACCATCTTCGCCACAGGCGCTGCACCGTGGACACATCCCCATGGGTATCGGCTGCGATTTGACGAAGCGACCAACCTGCCCTTCTCAGCCCGATCACCATACCCCTCGTAAAGTCGTCTGTCTGCTGGAAATGCCTCCGTTGATGGCGGCCTGGCATTCTTAGCTATACACATGTCCTGTGGCACACGACAACACGTTCTACAATGACTGTCGGCTGGGAAATCACGGTACGAAGTGGGCCATTCGCCAACGCCGTGTCCCATTTATCATTCACTACGTGCGCAGCACAGCGGCGCATTTCACATCATGAGCATACCTCAGTGACGTCAGTCTACCCTGCAATTGGCATAAAGTTCTGACCACTCCTTCTTGGTGTTGCATTTGCTCTGTCAGTCAGTGTATGTATCACGACCATTTACAAACCACACAGAAATTAATTCATTATCTGCAACCAGTCAAAGTTACAAAATCCTGGAGTCTACCACATTGAATGTAGCTGCAGCATCTGCTACACAGGCAAAACAAAGTGACTAATTTCTACCAGCCACAAATAATGTATCACTCACATAAAGAATCAAGACACAGAAATTTCAACTAAGGATTCCTGCAAAACAAACCACAAAATTTTGTTTGATAAAACTAAAAGCAGCTGTGCCCTGGAATCTCTGTAGAAATAACAAGACATCCGAACAAATTTAGAGGAAAGTTACAAAACCAGCAGTTCTCTCTTGTCAATTTTACACTAATTACTAGTATGCAGGTCAGACCCTCCAAGTTAAAGGACAGCTGGCTGACCGCCAAGCAAGAGAGATGTTCCAAATGTTCCAAAAATATGCTAGGGGCTTGCAAGGGTCCAAGGTGAGGCACAGTGACCACCTTTGATTACCTCATGTCAAGTCACCTCAATAAAGAATATTGCAATTTATTTGAAAAGTTGGCAACCTGTACATAAAAAACAACCTAGAAAAAAATAAAATAATAAGAGACAGACTTACACCTCTGAGAATTCACAGAGACAGTTATGTAGTTTACTGAACGAGTTACGGAAACATTTAGCCTGATAAATTAAAGGTATAGTAAGAGTGAGTTTTACACCAATTTTCTTGGAGGTAATGTCAAGGTTATATTCAGCATAAGAAACTTGCTCCTACAACTCGAGAAGGACCAAAGATGCAGAGGAGGCATGATCGGTGCAGTGGCTTGAGCTGCCTCTCTACCTGGATGGCTGAGTTTTAAAATCCTGGGGCATCAGGAAGGGAATCAAAACTTAATCCTCTTGTGAACCTGGGTGATGCCAGCAACCCTACAAGCTGAAGAAAGTTCTTCTCAAAGATGCAATGATCCAATAACGGTAACCTGAGTGGTTAAATGAAGAAGCAAGATTAAATAGCGTTCCTTTCGGTTATGAACTACAATCTCAGGTTTTAATCTTCATACGCCAAATTCTGGTTTCATCATAAACCATTAATTGGTGTTCTTAAACTAGGAGATTTTGTAAGTTATCAACAAATCCCACTTACATATAATTTAATTAACAAAGTTTTATTCCACCTACTCAATACTATACAATAATTGTAATGCCTATGTATACATTACAATGTGTTGTTAGGGGACTAGTTTCGACCCTGTGTGGGTTATCAGGTCCCATTGGTTCCATCTTGGGTTGGGAATTTCAACTCTCATCATATGCAGAACTCCTTATATTATAAGAAGTTGCTTATATTCATCCTGTATACATTTTCTGAATAAAACATTGGACTTTAAGCACGATAGATACCCTCTGCGCCAATGTTGTACATACCAATATAAATGGTCCGTTATTGGACATTATAAATTTTCCAGCTAACTCATTCCTGGTTGCCAGCGTTTCGCCCCCGTGTGCTAGGCTGGGCTCATCAGTTGGTACCTAGCACACCTACCAAGACGCATGGCTAGTGCATACCGTGGAGACCACTACGTAGGCTAATTGGAGCCACCGGCAGTGCCAATGCACTATGAGAGACTCCACGGTATGCACTAGCCATGCGTCTTTGTAGGTGTGCTAGGTACCAACTGATGAGCCCAACCTAGCACATGGGACGAAACGCTGGCAACCAGGAATGAGTTAGCTGGAAAATTTATAATGTCCAATAACGGACCATATATATTGGTATTATAAATTTACTTATTCGGAACAAATATTTCAGATTTCGTATGGGAATCAACATCCGTATCATCTGATAGCCAAGCAGGCATCAGCTTTTGGTAAAGAGACAAAGTCTCTCATAGTGCATTGGCACCCCGGTGGCTCCAAGTAGCCTACGCAGGGGCCTCCACGATATGCACTAGCCAGCGTCTTGGTAGGTGTGCTAGGTACCAACTGATGAGTCCAGCCTAGCACACGGGGGCAAAACGCTGGCAACCAGGAACGAGTTAGCTGGAAAATTTATAATGTCCAAAACGGACCATTTATATTGGTATTATAAATTTACTCATTCGGAACAAATATTTCAGATTCCCTATGGGAATCAACATCTATATCATCTGATGGCCAAGCAGGCATCAATTTTTGGTAGTGAGACAAAGTCTCTCATAGTGCATTGGCACTGCCAGTGGCTCCAAGTAGCCTACACAGTGGCCTCCACGGTATGCACTAGCCATGCGTCTTGGTAGGTGTGCTATGTACCAACTGATGAGCCCAGCCTAGCACACGGGGGCGAAACGCTGGCAACCAGGAAAGAGTTAGCTGGAAAATTTATAATGTCCAATAATGGACCACTTATATTGCTATTATAAATTTACTTATTTGGAACAAATATTTCAGATTCCATACCTGCCAACTTTTAGAAACCAAAAATAGGAAGATTTTTTAATTCTTGGATTTCATCACATACTGGTATATTCCACCACAGTCTAGGTGAAAAAAGGTAAAGATAAAAGGCATATATATCTACAGTTACAATGCGAATTGACCATTAAATTTAAAATCTTAAACTACCAAAACATAAAAATGGTTACAAGAAAATGTACCTAATGATTCTCATTAATGACACTTAAAACCAAACCAAACCCCATGGCACTACAACCCTTGAAGGGCCTTGGCCTACCAAGCGACCGCTGCTCAGCTCGAAGGCCTGCAGATTACGAAGTGTCGTGTGGTCAGCACGACGAAATCCTCTCGGCCGTTATTCTTGCCTTTCTAGACCGGAGCCGCTATCTCACCATCAGATAGCTTCTCAATTCTAATCACGTAGGCTGAATGGACCTCGAACCAGCCCTCAGGTCCAGGTAAAAATCTCTGACCTGGCCGGGAATCGAACCCGGGGCCTCCGGGTAAGAGGCAGGCCCGCTACCCCTACACCACGGGGCCGGCTAATGACACTTGCGTATAATAATATTTACGTCACACCGACACGCGCAACAAAATGCATAATACCGTATTTTCTCGCGTAATTAACGCACTTTTTTGATGAAAAATACAGGCGAAAACTTTGGATGCATAAATTATTCAAGGAATTCAGATATTTACAATTCATTCACATTTAAAAGATACATCAAATATAATATAAACACAACTGCTTCAACTCATCGTCATTTGGCGTAAAATTCCGGCGTGAGAATTTTTCTGAAAAGTTAAATAGGGTACATCAGGTAAGTTAGACACGTGGGATTGAAGTACCGACACTGGAAAATATTCTTCCCATTACGAGCTGACAATACGACCTGAATTGAAATAAACATGAACTAACAAAAGTACAATTCATGTAATGTCACAACAATGACATACCGGCAAAAAAAAAAAAAAAAAAAAAAAAACTGTCCAACACGAGAAGTGCCGGGCATCGAAGGAGGGACCCTGCTACATTACCCCAAACCGTTCGCATCCAATCTTGTACGAGTGACGTGTCCATCCACCCTTTTTATTGAATACGAACGTGGATCACTCGAGGAAATTTTGCTTTAGACATTGTTTTTCATTTTAGAACAATGTGAGGTGCAAGCTTTCTGACATCAGCTGTTCCAGCAAGCATTGCAGTGCATCGTTGTTTTTTGCTTTCGGTAGCGTGCACGGTAACACTGTATATTCCTTTCTTATCGACTGACTTCGTGGCATATGGAAACTGATTGCCGTCGGACCTGCGGTTCCTATAAGGGAGATCAAATATTCCTTCACTTTACGCTTCTCAATCATAAAGCGATGAAAATGGTTTAAATCATTCGTCATTTTTTGGCATGATGCTGTTCTCCGTCGAAACGGAAATCCATTTCTCTTCATAAAATTAATCAAGCCTCGGCTAACCTTCAAATCCGAGACACTGATTCCATGTGCTGCGGTTATTTCACATTCTGTAAAATACTGCATTTCGTGAGAAATGGCTTATCCAACGTTGAGTAACAAGATCATATATTTAAGCAGATCCTCCTCTACTTGCGGAAACTTGCCGTTTTTGGTCCACGAAATGCTTTGCAAGACTTGTTGGCCGCTTGAAGCGCAAGTTTCATTTGGGCATTGAACACTTGCTGCCCGCTGCCCTATTCCCGTATTTTTCGGCGTAACTGATCATCGCGAGTTAGTATGATGCAGTATTACTCGAATACTGTGGACTGAAACAATTTTGAGATCACAGGATGTCCTCTAACCGAAACACTCGTAAAACTAGTGCCGGCTAATAACAGCACGTTGCCAGCTTTCGCAATAGGAAGCCTGCTTCTTGAGCACTGTAGTTGACATTTTATTTCGAAACGCATCCGGAGCAGCGTGATGGATGTTCGAAGTTGTGGGTGCATCAAATATGTGAACATTTTTTTTCTCCACTTTGGACCCAAAAACATTGGGATGCGTAAATTATGCAAGGGAGTTAATTACGCGAGAGAATACGGTAGTAGTAAAATGAACAGAAATTTATATGCATCTCTGAACACTTGAGATAATGTTTGTTATATTTTTTGGCCATAACGAGAAAATAAAGTACCTGAAACTGTCACCGACACAACCCCCTTAAAAAAATTCAACTCGTTAAAATTATGCACTTAAATACGCGAAACTACCACATACAAAACAATTCAATATGTCCCATACATTATTAACATACGACTTTGGCAGTGGGGGAAAGCATAGAAATGCAAGAAAAAACAAGTGGCCTACAACTCCCACGAAATTACGCATAGAAACGATATTAACAAGCGCCCGAACAATAAACTCATTCCTTCATCCCGATTAACTGAGTCGCCAGCGCGCGCCAGCCTGTCTTGCTTGCTGGCTTGCTTGCAGGACGATTGCCGCTCCGAATCCCCCGCTGTATAAAGCGGACACGCTGCTGTGGTGAGCGGGAAATACGATACACGAATGCGCCGGATGAAACACTCACGAAATAAAGCAGCAAATAAATACGCTTGAAAATGAGTTTTCATAAATTACACAAGCACATAAGAATTTATCCTAGGGGAAGAGTATTGGCCGTACTAGAAGTTACATTGGTCAAAAATAGGAAGAAGTAAAAATAAATCGGAAAATCGGAAGACGAGTTAAAAACCGGAAAGTTTCCGGGTAAATCGGAAGGGTTGGCAAATATGGATTCCCTATGGGAATCAACATCTATATCAAATGTTGTACATAACAAATATTCAATATTTTGACAGAAGATTTAATTGAACGATAGAATTCACTAGAAGTATCTGGACTTTATATTCATACCACATTTTATACTTTTACCATTATGCAATTTTAATATACAATTAAAATTTAATATTTCAACCATTATTATACAAATTGATGTGGTACTATATTTATCGTCTCACTGCAATATATGTAAACTTGGTCTACTGATCAGTACCACAATACAATTTTATCTCACATAATATTTCATGCATTTTACCATTTTACACTGACTGACAGAGCAAATGCAACACCAAGAAGGAGTGGTCAGAACTTTATGCCAATTGCAGGGTAGACTGACGTCACTGAGGTATGCTCATGATGTGAAATGCGCCGCTGTGCTGCGCACGTAGCGAACGATAAATGGGACACGGCGTTGGCGAATGGCCCACTTTGTACCGTGATTTCTCAGCCGACAGTCATTGTAGAACGTGTTGTCATGTGCCACAGGACACGTGTATAGCTAAGAATGCCAGGCCGCCGTCAACGGAGGCATTTCCAGCAGACAGACGACTTTACGAGGGGTATGGTGATCGGGCTGAGAAGGGCAGGTTGGTCGCTTCGTCAAATCGCAGCCGATACCTATGGGGATGTGTCCACGGTGCAGCGCCTGTGGCGAAGATGGTTGGCACAGGGACATGTGGCACGTGCGAGGAGTCCAGGCGCAGCCCGAGTGACGTCAGCACGCGAGGATCGGCGCATCCGCCGCCAAGCGGTGGCAGCCCCGCACGCCACGTCAACCGCCATTCTTCAGCATGTGCAAGACACCCTGGCTGTTCCAATAACGACCAGAACAATTTCCCGTCGATTGGTTGAAGGAGGCCTGCACTCCCAGCGTCCGCTCAGAAGACTACCATTGACTCCACAGCATAGACGTGCACGCCTGGCATGGTGCCGGGCTAGAGCGACTTGGATGAGGGAATGGCGGAACGTCGTGTTCTCCGATGAGTCACGCTTCTGTTCTGTCAGTGATAGTCACCGCAGACGAGTGTGGCGTCGGCGTGGAGAAAGGTCAAATCCGGCAGTAACTGTGGAGCGCCCTACCGCTAGACAACGCGGCATCATGGTTTGGGGCGCTATTGCGTATGATTCCACGTCACCTCTAGTGCGTATTCAAGGCACGTTAAATGCCCACCGCTACATGCAGCATGTGCTGCGGCCGGTGGCACTCCCGTACCTTCAGGGGCTGCCCAATGCTCTGTTTCAGCAGGATAATGCCCGCCCACACACTGCTCGCATCTCCCAACAGGCTCTACGAGGTGTACAGATGCTTCCGTGGCCAGCGTACTCTCCGGATCTCTCACCAATCGAACACGTGTGGGATCTCATTGGACGCCGTTTGCAAACTCTGCCCCAGCCTCGTACGGACGACCAACTGTGGCAAATGGTTGACAGAGAATGGAGAACCATCCCTCAGGACACCATCCGCACTCTTATTGACTCTGTACCTCGACGTGTTTCTGCGTGCATCGCCGCTCGCGGTGGTCCTACATCCTACTGAGTCGATGCCGTGCGCATTGTGTAACCTGCATATCGGTTTGAAATAAACATCAATTATTCGTCCGTGCCATCTTTGTTTTTTCCCCAACTTTCATCCCTTTCGAACCACTCCTTCTTGGTGTTGCATTTGCTCTGTCAGTCAGTGTATATGCACATAATACATTACACACATAGCTTATTTTATAATTTTATTGATCACAATAAAATATTTTTACAGGATATCGACAAATAAAAGTGTCGAAACTAGTCCCTTAACAGCACATTGTAATGTATACATAGGCATTGGAATTACTGAAAAGTATTGAGTAGGTGGAATAAAACTTTGTTAATTAAATTATATGTAATCTTAATTCAATACGGAACCAAAAATGAAATTGATAACCTTGGAAAATCCCACTTAGTTAACATTTATCTTCTGCCCAAATAACAAATAAAACTCCACTACACACTTACTTACATACATACATACATACATTACATTATCATTATAGACTGTTATGCCTTTCAGCGTTCAGTCTGCAAGCCTCTGTGAATTAACTATACGTCGTCACAATCCTCTATTTGCAACCAGTGGTGGCTCGTGGCTGAAAAGTATGGTGAAGGGCTATAACCCGTTCTGTTTCAAGCGACAGATTTAGGAACTATGTGTCGTTTTTGGTTGTTTTGTACTCGTACCTCGTACCTGTGACTGGCGGAAGATCCAGCACGTGACCAAAAATGTATACAGACTGGAGCGTTGTGTAACGTCATAGCGCGGCTACCATGTGACTGCCTTTGCTCTACAATGCAAAGTAGAGATAAGATCTGACCAGGAGACTAACAATTGTGGAAGCGCGGCACCCTCGGGAAGAGCTGGACATTTTGTCATGTTTTCATTTACACGCACAGCTGTTTACTGACGCTAGAAACCAAAAAAGTTATATAACCAACAGAAGGAAAAGCCTATTTAAACGTACATTTTCATTGAACTGTACAATATACAGTCTAGCATTTTCCTTCAAGGCATCATAGATCGTATTTTGGTTTCTTTCCAAAGTCTTCAATCTAGCTAGCACTTTATATGTTCTGCAGAGTCTGAGTGCTTATGTAAAGAATGTGTTATGTTCAAAAGGGCTGAAAATCCTTCTTTATTCCATACGTTATTCTACTGCTAAAAAGCAAGCAGGGCCAACAAAACAACTTATGTAGAGCTGGAAAGGAGCACAACCATTGAAATTCCTTAAACCACGATCGTTTGAAACTAAGATTGTACGATTTACTGGAATGTTTCACTTTTTTTGTAGCACAAATTTGCAGTGATTCAGTAGGGCGACCAAAACGTAGAACTTCATTCTGATCTTCGTTTCTCCAACGTGAAAATGGTGTTTCTAATAAAATACACACTATGTCATGACTAACCTGTATGACCGGAAGATCGAATGAATGTGAGTTAGAAAAGTGTAATGTATTTTCGTGTAGGTTATTATTTACTATATAATATTATGTAATCAAACTCTGCTCCCAATGATGTATCACTACAGTGGTTAAGTGTAAGAGAGGGCCAAGAGCCCTAACTTCACCACCTACAAAGGCATAATTAATAAATAAATAAATAAATAAATAAATAAATAAATAAATAAATAAATAAATAAACAGGATATATGTTTAAATAAAATAGCACAACACTACGAATGAACCACGATGCATAAGTACTCGTATTTCACACAGGATTACGCAGGGAAGACAAAATATTCCACAATTCTGGCAACTTCACTTGCACATTCCGCTATGAGGAAAGTACGCGGATGACGTCACGGTTGTCATGGCAACCGCCAAGGCCAAGCGGCACTTGGGAGGTAGAGCCCGCTGCTGAATCTCCCGTCTTCACTCAAGCTCACGCGCCGTACTGTGGGTGGCCGACAGCCGGCGCTTTTGTGAGTTCCCCTGGTTCTTATCAAGTGATGCGAGCTCTTGGTGCTCCAAACGCCGTACAAAAAAAAATTTCTTTCCGTAAAACCAACAAATGTCATAAGAAAAATAAATTTTAAAAAATTCATTCTGGTAAAAATAAATGGTGAAGTGGCACTTCACCTGAAAAGCCGCACCTGTGTGCAACTAATGCTATGGCCTCATTTAGTTCTATACCTCTTATCTTTAAATCGTTAGAAACTGAGTCTAACCATCGTTGTCTTGGTCTACCTCTACTTCTCTTACCCTCTTACCTTCTCTTACCTATCCTCCTCCATTCGCCTCACATGACCCCACCACCGAAGCCGGTTTATGCATACAGCTTCATCCATCGAGTTCATTCCTAAATTAGCCTTTATCTCCTCAGAGTATCCTCCTGCCATTGTTCCCACCTGTTTGTACCAGCAATCATTCTCTCTACTTTCATGTCTGTTACTTCTAACTTATGAATAAGATATCCTGAGTCCACCCAGCTTTCGCTCCCGCCAAGCAAAGTTGGTCTGAAAACAGATCGATGTAAAGATAGTTTCGTCTGGGAGCTGACTTCCTTCTTACAGAATACTGTTGATCGCGACTGCAAGCTCACTGCATTAGCTTTACGACACCTTGATTCGATCTCACTATATTACCATCCTGGGAGAACACACAACCTAAATACTTGAAATGATTGACCTGTTCTAGCTTTGTATCACCAATCTGCATTCATTTCCACGTAACTGAATCCTTCCCTGCCATTTTATACCTTTCAGTAGATGATCCATGTAAACTACGAATAGCAAAGGTGAAAGATGACAGCCTTGTCTAACCCCTGGAAGTACCTTGAACCAAGAACTCATTCTACTATCAATTCTCACCGAAGCCCAATTGTCAACATAAATGCCTTTGATTGATTTAATAATCTACCTTAAATCCATAGTCCCCCAGTACGGCGAACATCTTTTCCCTCGGTACCCTGTCATTTGCTTTCTCTAGATACATACATACATATCCCACGTCGTTCCATCTTAAGCGATGGGTTGGCGAACGAGGCTTCTCCACCAGTTGCAGTCTCTGAACTTCTCTCCTTCTTCAATGCTTTCCAAAGTATGTCCTCTCTGTTGAATGTCAATCTTCACCATGTCCTTGTACCCGAGTCTTGGTCGCCCTCTTGGTCTTTTGGCTTAAAGTTTTAGATCATATATTCTTTTGGTAATATGTTATCTCCCATGCGACGCATATGTCCATACCATCTCAGTCGTTGCACTGTTATTCTGTCCTACAGTCTTAAAACTTGAGCCTGCTTGCCGATTTCCTCATTACGGACTCTGTCCCTCCGTGTTTTACCGATCATGCTACGGACAAATTTCATTTCTGCTGCCTGGATTCTACTAATATCTTTGTTTCTCATGGTCTATGTTTTGCAACCATAGGTACATAATAGGTTTCATATATGACTCATACATTTTGTTGGTATTTTCTTGTTCCATATTATGTCTAACTATTTTGTAAAAGTTGCTACCTGCCTGAATTCTATGGGAAATTTCCTTGTCTATAAAACCAGTATCAGAGATAACACCTCCAAGATATTTGAATTGATGGTTCATCTGCAGCTGTTTCTCCTCCATTTCAATGTGTCCCATTGGTTGTCCGTATCTCTTCATGACCATAACCTCACTTTTCTCTTGGCTAAAGATGAGTCCACATTCTTTAGCAGCTTCTGTCCAAGAGTTTATTTGTTCTTGAAGTTCTTCTTTAGAGTCTCCCCACAAGCATATATATCCGCGAACAAGATAACTTTCATTTTCTTACCTCCAATGGTTTGGTGAACTTTTCTCTGAATCTCGTTCATCACAGTGATGAAAAGAAGAGGAGACAGAAAACCACCCTGTCTTAACTCAGATTTTATATCAGAGGTTTCAGTCATTCCTACAGGTGTTTTGACTTTACTTCGGGTATCTTCATACAAATTTTAATTCCGGTGTATCATGTCATCCTGTATTCCAATTTTCTTCAGTGTTTCCCACACCTTCTCTCTGTTCACAGCATCAAATGCTTTCTTGATATCCAGAAAGGCTAAATCTCAGTTGTGTTCATAGTATTTTTCCATTAACTGACGGACTGTAAAGATTAAATCAGTTATTGTTCTCCCCTTCCTGAATCCATACTGTTCTTCGAAGAGGTTCTCTTCAATAAGGGGTCTGATTTTACGCTCTATAATTCTTTCATAAAGTTTACCAACCTGAGATGTTAAAGTGATGCCTCTATAGTTAGAACATTTCTTTCTATCTCCTTTCTTGAAAATTGGAATTATGACGCCTGTTTTCCAATCGACTGGTATGTCCCCTTCTTTCCAGATCTTACGAAAGAGTCTGTAGATCCAATGTTTTCCAGAAATGCCCATAGCCTTGATCATTTCTCCATTAATTTCATCAGCACCAGCTGATTTTCCAGTTTTGATGTATTTCCAGGCATATACTACATCACTCCATGTGAAGTCTAACCCGTTGTCAGAGGCAGACTTGTAGGAGGTAGTACCGGTACTGTCTTTTTGTGTAGGCTGCATGCAATTCACATTTAGCAATTCATCAAAGCAAGTCCTCCAAGTCTCTTTGATCTTCTCATCTTCAGTGATCAGATTTTCATTACCATCTCTTAGGTATTGGGAGTGTTCTTTATCTCTTTTTCTATTTTTCATCATCCCATATAACATTTTCTTATTACATGGACATCCTCTTTCAATTCATCACTCCACTTGTTCAACCACTTCTCTCGTTCTTCTGTAACAACTTTGTTTGCTTGTTTTTTAGCAACCCTGTATAGTTCCACATTACGACCAGTCCAGTCCTTGAAATATTTTGTTCTGTCATTGCACCATGGAGTTTCCTTCCATCTTCTTGTGCCACTGGTTCGTCCACATACCTTCTCAGTTACCATTACTAGATTTTCTTTCAGATCCTTCCATTCCTCCTCAACTGTTCTTTCATCTATCTTTGGTATTACTGTTTTGAAGTTTTCTTGGAACTCTATTATTCTATCATTGTCCTTCAGCTTCCAAGTCTTGAGTTTCTTTACCTGTGTGGTTCTTACTTCTTTTAACTTATTAAACTTGAAGTATCCAATGAGGAGTCTATGATCACTTTCCAGGGAGACATTAGGAATCAGTTTTACGTCTAACAGTCTATTTTGTAGTTGTTTCTCAATCAAGAAGTAATCTACAAGAGATTCACTTTTTCTATCCCATCCATATCTTGTGACCTTATGGCTTTTTTGTTTTTGATACCATGAGTTCCCTATTATAAGGTTGTTCCTCAAGCAAAGATCAATAGTAGTCTAGTTCCTTCTGGGTTTCGTGGACCCCATCCATCTGCTCCTAGAATATTTTCTCTAGATCTACGAAACATAAACACAACTGCCTATTCATATCGCAGCATTTTTCAATTACCTGCCACATACTGGAAATCTGATCCTGACAGCCCTTCTGTGGTCTGAAACCACACTGGTTTTCATCCAACTTCCTCTCAACAACCGATCGTACCCTCCCTTCCAAGATACCAGTGAATACTTTGCCGGGTACACGAATCAATGAGATACCTCGAATAGTTGTTGCAATCCTTCTTGTTCCCTTGCTTACAGATAGGTGCAATTATTGCTTTTGTCCAACACTTCATGCTAATCTTATTATTCTATGAAGCCATTTTATCCCTGCCTTCCCACTATACTTCACCATTTCAGGGCTAATTTCATCTATTCCTGCTGCTTTATGACAATGGAATTTATTTACCATCCTTTCCACTTTCTCAAGCATAATTTCACCAACATCATTTTCCTCCTCCCCATGAGCTTGGCTGTTCGCAACACAACCAGGAAGATTTCCTTTTACGTTGAGAAGAAGTTCAAAATATTCCCTCCACCTCTCCAGTGATTCCCTGCGATCTATTATGAGTTCACCTGAATTGCTCAAAACACTGTTCATTTCCTTTTCCCCCCCCCCCTTCCCAAGATTCTTTATTACTGTACAGAAAGGTTTCCTTGCTGCTTGACCTAGCCTTTCCAGGTTATTACTAAAATCTTCCCAAGACTTCTGTTTGGATTCAATAACTATTTGTTTCGCTCTGTTTCTTTCATCTACGTATAATTCCCTGTCTGCCTTGGCCCCTGTTTGGAGCCATTTCTGATAAGCTTTCTTTTTACGTTTTCAAGCTGCTCTCACTTCATTTAAATCTAAGAATTTCATTTTTGTCCGTATTGAACTGAGAATGGAAGATAGGAAAACTTAAAAGGGTCCACCTTTTCAATACAAAAATGTTATAGTTTATTTATAACATATATTTGCACTTGGAACTAGTTTCGACGCTGTTTGGCGTCATCATCAGCCAAAATGTGGGAAATAGGCCAGCATGTAGGCATTTATATTACACAAGGCGTTACATTAAACAATACATATCTTACAAGGAGAACAGCCAAGCTCATGGGGAGGAGGAAAATGATGTTGGTGAAATTATGCTTGAGAAAGTGGAAAGGATGGCTCTTCAGAAATGTGTGCGCGTGTGTTTTGTATTCAGGAATCATTCAAGACGAATATTTTCGCACTGCAAGATGTGTGGTTAAGGTTATTTTTAA
Organism: Anabrus simplex; assembly: GCF_040414725.1. Taxonomy (NCBI): domain Eukaryota; kingdom Metazoa; phylum Arthropoda; class Insecta; order Orthoptera; family Tettigoniidae; genus Anabrus; species Anabrus simplex. Next base: position 342,634,582 of record NC_090271.1, on the reverse strand, counting down.
TATGTATAACTTTTGCTTTCTCAACGATTCATTTGTTTCTATATTCGTCCCTGTTTTTATCTCCTTGTAAGATATGTATTGTTTAATGTAACGCCTTGTGTAATATAAATGCCTACATGCTGGCCTATTTCCCACATTTTGACTGATGATGACGCCAAACAGCGTCGAAACTAGTTCCAAGTGCAAATATATGTTATAAATAAACTATAACATTTTTGTATTGAAAAGGTGGACCCTTTTAAGTTTTCCTATCTTCCTGCTCTCACTTCATCATTCACCAAGATGTTCGCCTTTTCCCATCTTTACACACAGTTGTTCCTAGGTATTCCCATGCTGTTTCTACTACAGCATCCCTGTATGCCACCCATTCTCTTTTTATATCCTGAACCTGCTTACTGTCTACTGTTCGAAACTTCTCACTAATCATATCCATGTACTTCTGTCTAGTTTCTTCGTCCTGGAGATTTTCTACCCTTATCCGTTTGCAATCAGATTTCACTTTCTCTATCCTAGACCTGGAGATCCTTAGTTCACTACAGATCAGATAGTGGTCTGTATCATCGAAAAAAATCCCTGGAAAACTCGTACATTCCTAACAGATTTCCTGAATTCGAAGTCTGTTAAGATATAGTCTATTATGGATCTGGTACCCCTAGCTTCCCATGTGTAGCAGTGAACAGTCTTATGCTTGAAGAATGTATTCTTAACTGCTAAACCCTTACTAGCACAGAAGTCCAGCAAACGCTTCCCATTCCTATTAACTTCCATATCTTCCCCACATTTACCAATCACCCTTTCGTATCCTTCAGTTCTATTCCTAACTCTCGCATTGAAATCACCCATTCGCACTATTCAATCCTTGTTGTTGACCCTGACCACGATGTCACTCAATGCTTCATAAAACTTGTCAACTTCATCCTCATCTGCACCCTCACATGATGAATACACTGAGACAATTCTCGTCCTAATTCCTCCAACTGACAAATCTACCCACAACATTCACTCATTTACGTGCCTAACAGAAACTATGTTGCGTGCAATGATATTCCTGATAAACAGCCCTACCCCATACTCTGCCCTTCCCTTTCTAACACCTGTCAAGTACACTTTATAATCTCCTATCTCTTCCTCATTATCTCCCTTTCCCGAATATCACTTACTCCTAGCACATCCAGATGGATCCTCTTTGCTGACTCAGCCAGTTCTAGTTTCTTTCTTGCATAAGCCCCATTCATATTGATAGCTCCCCATCGAATTCGATTTGGTTCGCCAAGTTGTTTCCAAGGAGTCCCTCGCCTGTCAAATGGGATGGGACTCCGTTACTCCCATAGGTCCGAGGCTTGCTTAAAATGTTCTGAGCTCGGTAAATTCATGAAGCAGGATGCTGCCCTACTTACACATAGTCCAAGTGAGGATCTCTCCTCTAACAGGTTATGGACCAAGGGTGGATTGTATAGTCCTAGCCGCTTGAGCACAAGGAGGGGCATGACTCAGAATATGTCCAAAATGCCCACTCCCATTCCATAGCAACTGATATCCCGACTCTCAGGACCACTCACTAGGCCACTCAACCATTGCCCATGGTTCATGAACTAGGACGTGACTACCCAGTACACACACCATGAACCACTACACACTTATGGTTATAAATATTATCTATAATAAAATTATTAATACTTTACTGATCAAAATACTCTCAATGATTGTTTTCCAAGAATATAAAAAGTAAAGGCTGAAACCGGGGTTTCGTATTAGTCTCCTCTACATCTACATTTTGGCATGGGCTGTTACAGCATAGAAATTTGTGTCAATTATTCTACAACTTAAACTGTGTTCTCACATTTACTTGTGATGTTTAATTCTGTGAGCGCTTGTAAGCTCTGATTGTTACTGGTATCTTATGGCTATAGTGGCAACTATTTGACGCTCTTCTTCTTCGTCTTGCTCTGGCCAATCAAAACGCTTGAGTCGGCCATTTTGGAAACTGTCGACCCCAAGGAGAGAGGGAAGCGAAGGCTTGTACTCGGCAAGTTCCCATCATGGAGAGAAGACTTTGTGTTTGAGTCGCTGCGTTATATATTGGAGTTGCGGCATGGATTATGGTTAATTTCAAGTAGAAGGAGCGTTGTGCTCCAAAAACCCTCAGGTGGTTTCTGTTTTCATCCTCACAAAGAAGATTTGTGTTTATCTTCTATTTTTGGTGATCTTGGTCTGGTAAGCTAACATTTCTTGGCCATGTTTGAAACTTTTCTACTGCTGGAGCAACCAAAATGTAAGTCCATATTTTTAAAATTACCTTGTATTTTTCACCCGGAGTGAAACTACTTCTGTGATTTCTTTGAAGAGAGCCTGCTATCATAAAACTGGTGGTGTGCGGCGGAAAATCATGATAAACTTTCTTGTGAAAATTTAATGAACATTCGGTACGTCTACCATCGGGTTGAAAATGTATTAGTTTTGCTTATTTATACCCCTAGTGTGTAATCTTTCATAATATGGAATTTAAATAGTTACTAGGCAAAATTGTAAAGAAATGTAAGAAATGGGAAATTCTAATTATTATTATTATTATTATTATTATTACCAGCTTTTGATGTTATTTCTGTTTCAAATATTTTGGTTTTAAAACTGGGTTAATACATGGGAGTTCCAGTAAAGATTATCAGGGTGGGATATCTTTCGTATTAAATTTGTTTCTTGTTCCTTTAATTTAATTACCTTATTTCACCTTTGTTCGGGCGTGTGTTTTGCGGATGGTTGTTGCTTATCTGTCTCAGTTTTTTCCTACCATTGTTGGTCCACCCACGAGATTGGTCCTTGCCATGTATAACAATTAGTTATGGTATCCGTGGTGGTGATAATTGTTTTTCGGGATGAGATAATCATGCTTTAATATGGTGGACAGCACCTTGTGATATTGCTCTGTGGTTTTGATGTAACACGTGTTGGATGTGATTGATTTAATTTTTGGAGCACATTTACGCTCATTTCCTTTCGTTCCGCCGTTTGTGTTGCTGGGATTTTTCCTTTCCCTTTGTGTATTTTACAAAAAGATCTGATATCCTGTGCTGGACCTCCCAGAAAAAGGAGAATTTCGAGAAAGTAAGAAAATATCTCTCAAGGTGTAATTCGAAAGGTTGATAAAGGTTGTAATTTCAAATCCCTACTAATGGCCATTGGGTAATTTTAAAGGTGTAATTTCTCCATTTAGAAGTGATTTGTGGTTGTTGCAAAGGTAACCTAAAGGTTTATTTGTACCTTTTCATTTATTTAATTCCTTTCTTACCAACCGGCGGTATTTAATTTAATTTCCTTTAATTAAAGTTTTCAGTTCAACTTGAATTCCATTGGCCTTTTACTGTGGATTTAAACAAGTTAATTTAATTTAATTTAATCTGTTGTTTTAAAGATAATTTGATTCATATCCTATTTCAAACTGATTGAATTTTAGTTCAGGTAACCTATATTTTATCTTGTTAAATCTTCGAGGATGATCTGTAATTTATTTTATCTGTTAATTCCCTTTTGAGCTTATGAATTATATTTTTCTTGGATAAAAGGAAATTTTGTCTTGTTTCTGCTCAAAACAATTTGACACACTGACAGGTTAATAACTTGATCCACCAGTTTTCTATTGTTTTCTACCACCTGGAGGTAAGTTGTAATCTGTTTTCCTTTTTTTTATTTAATTCTGGGTGTGTAGTGATGTGTGACGCTTCCTGATTTAATTCTCTTGTACTGGGCAGTATTACTGCCGATCAGCTGGGTTGGTACAGGTTACCTAGCTGGTGGGGCAAGGCCTTGGTCAAGTTTGAAAAAGAGCTCTCCAATTATGTTGCTGCTGTTCTATACAAGTTAGTTGGCATCACCAATCCGAAGGATAAATTCAACTTACCAAATCTCATAACACCAAAACAGGAGTTGACAAATAACAGACCAAGAGTTCCATAAGCCCACTGATAATTCCTAACAGCTCCAGAACCCAACAATCTGTAGGTCCAAACTGACGATCCAGCAAGGACTAAATGGGCAAATGCAGTCGAATAACTTGCATCAGACATTTCTTCAGGTAGCTGAAACAGAAAGGGTATGTACAGAATACTGTGTGGTACAAACAACTCAGAACAATGGTAAGAGGGTACACTGAATGACGAAATAAGGCGGACCTGGGAATAAACTCTACCACCAGCTCAGGTGGTGGGATCAGGTTGAATAATTGAGGGCAAGAGAATAAGAGGGAGAGAAGTGTGGAACTAAAGGAGACCACACTGCTAGTTGCAAGTAGAGGAATGTGGATGCGCCCACCGCGTTGCGACGTTTATGGCACCTTTCCATCTTCCTTTATCCAAACATCACCATTCCTCCTTAACTATATTCCAATCGATATTTCTTCTTCTTTTTTGGTGCGGCCCCCTTGGACCATGTGATTCCAGTGTTCTTTCATCTTTGCACTGTGGGTTGCTTTCCTTTCCTGAGTCCACTTCCCTCCCATTTCAGGACACAGTGTTGGATGTTCTGATCAGCATTCTAAATTTATCCCTGTTCACGAATGATTTTCTCCAGCACGCAGGGGATAAACTATCCTGTTGCCTAACACCTGTTCTCATATCAAAGCTTTTGATAGTTCCCCTCTGAATTTTACCTTTGACTTCGTGTTTGTCAAAGTAGCCTTTAGTAGATTCAAGGTCTTATTATCTAGTCTCAATTCAGAAAGAGCAGTTGTAATCGAGCTAGCGAAGCGAGAGGTTGTATTGTTCAGTCGGTGCTGAGCGAGAAGAATGAATATTGCTGTAGAGCAATATCGCGCGGCCATAGGGCGATGTGTGTGTACAGCAAGTGATAAGGTGCACCTACGACAATCTGAGCTCGAGGGAACTATGATGGTGGCAGCAGTAGTGGCAATTCTTCTGATAATAGGAGGTGTAGAAGTGAACCCTGGCCCAATGGGATCATTGAGCTGGTAGGACATAGAAAAGATTAGGGAAATAGTCAAAGATGCTTGCCAGATTGAGCAAACGAGGGAGCTAATTCGCGAGTTGAGAAATAATATGACAGAAATGAAAGACTGTATAAAGGAAGAGATAAGAATTATGACAGAAAAGGTGGTGGAAAACTCTAGGGAAATAGAATTATTGATGTCAAAAGTGAAGGTGTTTGAGGGGGGAAATGGAAAAATTAAAGTAGCAACAGAAAATGACTATCCAGGACGCAAAGAGGAAAAATATTTTCATATACGGCATTCCGGAGAACGAAAAGGAGGATTTGAATGATCTAACGAGTAAAGTGTTGGATATTATAAATAATCATATAAACTGTAAAGAAGAAGATACTGATGAAATTTATAGACTGGGGAGAGTCAAAGGGAAAAGACCTATTAAAGTTAAGTTGATTTTGGCTCTGAAGGCGAACAAAATTATCCTCAATGGGAACAACTTAAAACGAGAAAGGATTTGGGTGAGAAGAGAGATGGATAAAAAGTCAGTCATGGAACAGAGAGTCTTGTAATTTCATCTAGTAAAAGCTAGGAACTATGGACTAAAAGCATACATAAGAGGCAAACGTCTTATAGTAGGTGACAGTAACTGGTCGCGTACTTGGTCAATTGCACAACTACGGGAAATGGATAGACAGGCGAGTTCATCGCACCATGAAGTGCAACCGTCTGTAGAGCAAGGAATGTGCCAGCCAGCTACCTGTACCGTGGCTGATAACGTACAATCTGATGACAACAGTGACCTTCATACTCTACAGAAGAACAGAAGACTGCAGAGTGACGAACACATAGTAGAGGAGGATGGAAAACTAGCCGACTGTCAAGTCAACACGAATCCAGGGAGCAGCAGCCTGTCTGATGACAGAACAAAGACTTTGGCTGGGAAATGTAAATCCTTGAGTGTAATAGACTTCTGGGTCAAAAAGGGCAAAGGACAGAAAGACAATTTAGACAAAGAAATTATTACTTCACCAGAGGATAGTATTCTAGAACTGGAGAAAAAGAGAATAACTAGAAGTAAGACAAGTAACCTGTCTTAGGGTAAAAGTAAGGAATAGCTAGAATGGAATATTGGTATGGTCAACATTGAAGGTTTTTTTGAACAAGTTAGGAAATGAACAGGTGAAACTGTCAATGGCAAAAATGCATATCATTACCCTTTGTTGAGAATTGGATAGCACCGAGATATGAAGTACATATTGAAGGTTTTAAAATGTATATCAAGGCAAGGGGCAGGAATGCTCGTAAAGGTAATTTCCCGGTGGTATATTAACCTTGATAAGGGAAGAAGAAAAAGGAGAAAATTGAATAAATAGAATGAAATATAGAAATACTTTGGGTGAAAACAAGGGTAAAACAGAAGAGGGATGTTAATCTATGTCTCGGTTTTGTATACAATCCTCCCGAGGGCTCGACATTGGCAAACAAGAAATTCTTCACAGAGTTAGCATTAGAAGTAAACAGGTTAAAGAATATACATAAGGAAATAGGTATTGTAATAATGCGGGACTTCAATGCGAGGATTGCAGACTTAAAACCAGTTTATTGAAAAGAGGCTGAGGAAATAATAATTGGAAAAAGATCTGTCAAGATAAAGTTTGCAATAACTATGGCAAAAAACTATTAGAATTATGTGGAAGAGAAGAACTCTATATTTTAAATGGGTGGTGGCCAGGAGATGAAAGGGGTAATGTAACGTTTATAACAGAAACGGGTGGTAGTGCAATTATTCTACTATTATGTTCTAAGGAGGCATTACCACTCATTAAGAGGATAAATGTTAAAGGCTGGGGAGAATCGCATCACTTACCCATAATTATAAATATGGTAAGCACGGAAGAGAGTAGTGGGGGTAATTATATGAGCAATATTAAAGGGAGGTCAGTGACAAAATATACAGTGGAACCTTGGATTGCGAGCATAACTCGTTCCGGCAACATGCTTGTAATCCAAAGTGCTTGTATATCAAAGCAGGTTTTCCCATAAGAAACAATTGAAACGCAGATGATTCGTCCACAACACAAAAATATTTATTCGCATACCATTTCTAAAACAAAATATAACGTAAAATAAATTAAAGTGCACTTTTCTTACAATAGAATAATTGTTGGTGTGAGGGAGACGAGAGACGACATGAGACGAGTTACTGTGTAGCACAAATTTCACTAATGGAATCACTGCTATCTGTTGGCTCACTGGAATTGTTTTCTTTTCGTGCAGCTTTAACGAGGAACCTGTCCAATGACTGTTGCTTTTGCCTCCTTTTGAGGATTTCACGAAAACGTGACATTTCATTGTCATTGAACTGATTCATCGCTCGCACTGTTACAGCCTTATTTGGGTGGTGTTTTTCTAAAAAATATTGCACCGTTTCCCACATTTTGCACTTATCCCGAATCTCAGTTAAAGTGAGAGATTCCATTGACTTTTCCTCCTCCTCTTCCCTGGACGAAATCTCCATAACTGCCTCCTGTTGTTCGCGATGCAGGTCCTTCAGTTCGTTGGTGGTCAGTTACTGGCTATGTTCTTCCACCAGCTCTTGAATGTCCATGTCATTCACCTCCAGCCCCATAGTCTTCCCTAAGGACACAATTTCATCGACAATCAGTGGCTCATTGTCACCAACAATCCCCTCAAAGTCACGTCCAAGAATACAGTCAGGCCACAGCTTTCCCCAAGCGGAAGTGAGAGTTCTCTTGGTGATTCCATCCCAGGCTTTATCGATGACGATGGGGAAATGATTTCTCCCAATCTCTCTGAGGATAAGGTTTGTTTCTTCAGTCACTTCGAAGCATCGCTGAAATAGTGCTTTGGTGTATAGCTTCTTGAAGTTCGAAATGACTTGCTGATCCATAGGCTGGAGTAGTGGAGTAGTGTTGGGAAGAAGAACTTAACCTTAACAAACTTGAATTCCTCCAGTAAGTCGTCCTCAAAGCCTCAAGACCTGGAGGATGAGCAGGAGCAGTGTCCATGACCAGCAAGACTTTCAGCAGCAGATTATGTTCTGTAAGGTATATCTTCACTACAGGACCAAAGACCTCGTTCACCCATTCAACAAACGGACCAGGGAGCGGAAAACATAGGCACACGTGACACTCGTATTGCAGAACCTCACTCGCTTATCAAGTTACAATTTATTTAAAATGTTTGCTCGTCTTGCAAAACACTCGTAGACCAAGTTACTTGCATTCTGAGGTTTCACTGTATATGGAGAAAAGACCTTGGCACAGAATTCAAGGAATATTTCGAAGGGAGGTCCTTTGAAATTATTAAGACAGGAATTAACACCACTATGGAAGATAATAAAATAGACGAGGCGATAAAGCTAATAGAAAACACAATATTGATGGCAGGACATAAGATGCGGGCTCGGGAGGTAAGAATACAAAGAAATAGTGGGTGGTACAATGAAGAATGCAGACCAAAAAAAAGCAGAAGTAATGAAAGCACTAGACACATTCAGAAAAATAGGCGGGCATGAACTAAGAACTGCATTCTGTAGCAAAAGAAAAGAGTACAAAGAATTAAAGAACTAAATATTATCGTAAGTTACGATCTTCATTTCCGTGTTGACGTTTAACCAATAATGTAGAGTTTGAGGGATGTTCCACCATTCAACACATTGCAACAATTTATTAAATTATAAGAAGACCGGTTTAGACTCCCATGGAGTCATCATCAGTTCTTGGTAAAAATTAAATTAAGGGAAATCTGATAACAATCATCATAACGAAAAATCCATGCACCTATAGGTGGTTGCATGGAAATACATCATTGAGTTGATAGATATAACCTTGAAGTGCAACATACACTTGGCAAGGAGAACTTGGAGCTTAGAAAGTTCCCAGTTCTGGCTCTAACAGTCTTGTGTTCATGGAACTCGGAACACTGGAATTACATGTACTGGATTGAAAATAATTACAAAACACAATAAGGACACTTATAATGGTGTGGAAAACTTGGCTCTCTAAGAGCATTCTTGGATTTGACAGTCCTGTTTCTGTCTGAAAAAGACTGGATGAAATACATAATGAAGCAAAATGTATAAAGACATAGATCTAGTCTAAACTGTTGCGCGTTCATGTACACGGAACACTGGGAACACTTGTATTGTTTGATAACACACTCGTTCAAATGAAAACACTTACAACCATATGAAATATTGGCGTTGCTAGAACGTTTATGGGTTTGACTGTCCTGCTTCCCCTGACTAATCTAGTGAAACAAATATACATTGAATGTTGAAGGTAAACTACTTAGTATTTAAACGTTTTAACGATATTTTACTCAGATCCAAGAATATTAAAGTACCAAGTGTTTCGCATTGGTGTATAAACTTTCAATCAATTCATTTCAACTGTGTTAATGGATTAGTTTCCAGAAGACAAAAGCAAGACCAACAGTTCTATTCTGTGTTCCATGAACACATGACAATTTTTGTGACCAAATCCAGAACTTTAAATACCAAGTGGTTTACCTTTAACATTCAATGTATATTTCTTCTTGCGTTACGGCCTCTGTAAGACCATGGACAGCTCCTTCATGGATTGCATTTTCTTCTTCCCCTCCCAGCACCTCTTCATCCATTTTCTTCTTCTCTCCCGCTCTTCTGCCGAGATATTCAGTATCCTCTTCTCTTGTCTACTCCACCGGTGACTCTCAATCCTTTTCCTGTATCCATCCCTATCATTGATCTCCAGCATATTAGTCGGTATGTACTTGCTTCTCCAATTTTCCTTTTCTTCCACCTTGATCCCCAATTCCGACCAATCTTTCCGGAGTTCAACTACCCACTTGGTTCCTGTCTTTCCTCGTGTCCTCGCTGTTGTTTCCCATACTCTTTTCGTCATTCTATCAATATTCATCCTGATTACACGTCTCGCAAACCTTGCTCTTTTCAGTCTGATTTCTTCTGAGATTGTCCTCATGTTCCGGTATAGTTCTTCCCTGGGTCTCCTCATCCATCTCTCACCTCCTCTCTTAGGGCCTAGTATTTTCCTCAATATTTTTCTCTCCTCTTTCTCTAGTTGTTCCGCACCATTTCTTCCTAGTGCTATTGTCTCAGCAGCATATAATACAGCATTTCACACCGTTGCCTTGTAATGTCTAATCTTTGCGTCTGTAGATATATTCTTTTTATTGTATATATCTCTGGTCATACAGAAGGCTGATCGTATCTTCTTTATCCTCTCTGTTATTCCCTCATTGCTCCTATTCCTTCCTATTATAAATTCTCCTAGGTACTTGAATTTGTCCACCTTTTGCACGGTGCCTTCCGGTGTTGTCCAATCCTCAGTGGTATTCAATGTCTTTGTCTTGTTGTAGGCGATCCTCAGTCCTACCCTTCCGGCTATATTGTTTAAGTTGTTGAGTTGTGTCTTTGCATCTTCTGTCTCACTTACTATAGCTATGTCGTCCGCAAAGGCTAGACAATCTATTTGGGCCCTATTGTCCTTTTTGTCCCCAACATGCGTCTTTGGTATTCCCATTGTCTCATTCATTGTTCTCCACTGCCTGATGACTTCATCCAGAGCTATGTTGAACAACATTGGTGATAATCCATCTCCTTGTTTGACACCAGTGTTGATATCAAATTCTTCAGAGAGTACTCCTCTGAATCTCACCCTTGCCTTTGTGTCTGATAGAATTTCCATTATGAGTTCATGTGTAGTGCCATCTAATCCTCTGTTCTTCAGGATTCTTCCAAGGGTTTGTCTGTCAATGGAGTCATATGCCTTAGTGAAATCTACAAAGGTTACCACCTTTTTTTTTTGTTCTTTAAGGCCCTACGTTCCATCAGTTGTTTCAGTGTAAATATCTGTTCTATGCATCCTCTTCCCTTCCTAAATCCTGCTTGGTAGTCTCCAATTGTACTTTCTAACTGTTCTTCCAGTCTATTGAGCAGGACGTTTGACAACACCTTATAGCCAATCTCTAGTAGCGAAATTCCTCTATAGTTGTTTGCATCCCTCTTGTCTCCCTTCTTATGTATTGGTATTATGATTGCATTCTTCCATCCTTCTGGTAACTTCTTTGTTCTCCAAATCTGGCCGATGATGTTGGTCATGTTGTCTACTGCCTTGTCACCTCCCCACTTAATCATCTCAGCTGATATTCCATCTTCTCCGGTTGCTTTGTTATTCTTTAGATCGCTTATGGCCTGTGCGACCTCACCTCTAGCTGGAGGACATGACTCTCTCTCTTCTGTGTTTGTCCCCAGCTCCAGCTCCTCTTCAGGTGGTTCACAGTTTAACAGGTCATGAAAGTATTCTGCAAGTATCCTACAGTTCTCCTTCGCACTAACTGCCAGATCCCCATTCTTATCTCTTATAAATTGTTCTCTGCCTTTATATCCACTCAGGCTCTTTTTGAATTTCCCAAAAAAGTCTCTACTATGATCTTTCCTGAAGTTGTTTTCAATTTCATCCAATTCCTGCTTCATCCTCCATCTTTTGGTCCATCTTATGGTTCTGGCTGTTTCCTTCCTTACTCGTAAGAAAACTTCCCATTTTTCCAGGTTTTTCTTAATGCTCCAGTCTCTCCAGGCTTTCCTGCGATTCTCAACCGCTTCCTCACAGTCCGTATTCCACCACCAGTGTTTCTTTTTCTTTTCTTCCTTTCCCCATATTTCAGCCTGTTTCCTCATATTCAGCTTCATGTCATCCCATCCATTGCCAGTTTCTATTCCTTCCCCGTATTTGGATCGATTGTGCCGTAATTTGTCTCTGTCTATATTTATTTTTCCAGTTGGTCTACTTGTCTGTGGCAGTCTACCCCTGTGCGGAATCCAAAGGCACTTGATTTCTGTAAGATAGTGATCTGATTCTATTCTTATTTCACTATTTCACTAGTTTAGTCAGGGGAAGCAGGACAGTCAAACCCATAAACGTTCTAGTAACGCCAATATTTCATATGGTTGTAAGTGTTTTCATTTGAACGAGTGTGTTATCAAACAATACAAGTGTTCCCAGTGTTCCGTGTACATGAACGCGCAACAGTTTAGACTAGATCTATGTCTTTATACATTTTGCTTCTTTATGTATTTCATCCAATCTTTTTCAGACAGAAACAGGACTGTCAAATCCAAGAATGCTCTTAGAGAGCCAAGTTTTCCACACCATTATAAGTGTCCTTATTGTGTTTTGTAATTATTTTCAATCCAGTACATGTAATTCCAGTGTTCCGAGTTCCATGAACACAAGACTGTTAGAGCCAGAACTGGGAACTTCCTAAGCTCCAAGTTCTCCTTGCCAAGTGTGTGTTGCATTTCAAGGTTATATCTATCAACTCAATGATGTATTTCCATGCAACCACCTATAGGTGCATGGATTTTTCGTTATGATGATTGTTATCAGATTTCCTTTAATTTAATTTTTATCAAGAACTGATGATGACTCAATGGGAGTCGAAACCGGTCTTCTTATAATTTAATAAATTGTTGCAATGTGTTGAATGGTGGAACATCCCTCAAACTCTACATTACTGAACTAAATATCTGTGGCAGAAGAAACAGACTGACAACTTAAACAGAGATGCTCTGAATAATGATATTAAGAAAATATGGCATAGAATCAATCAAATTTGTAAAGATACAAAAAATATAACTCAGGTAAATATAAGCCATAGAAAATGGATAGAATACTTTAGTAAACTATAAAGTAGTGAAGATAGGTGGAAACAGGACGTACAGAAGATGAGAGTCTCGAGAGGATTGGAGTGCACCCTGCCCGATTTAGATAAGGAAATTTCAGCCGACGAAGTAAAGGAAATATTAGAGAAAGGGAGGAAGGGGAAATCAGGAGCAATTTCAGGTATAAACAATGAATTCTGGAAGGAAGGAAGCAAAAACAGCTTTATCCTAGCAAGTATAGCCAAAATATTTAACAAGATCTTCGAGGGAGCAAGATTCCCTAAATCATGGCAAGAAGGTATCATCTGTCCTGTATACAAAAAACGTGGAGACAAATCTAACCCAAGTAATTATAGAGGGATTACGTTGCTAGATTCTTTAAGTAAGATATACACAGGGATATTGGCAAAAAGATTAATGAATTGGGTGGAGGAGTACTCGGTCCTGTCGAGATTACAAGCAGGATTCAGAAAGGGAATGAGGACTAGGGACAATAATAATGGTAGTTAAAACAATAATAGATAAATATATCAAGAAGAAAAGAGGCAAGTTGTACATTACTGTAATCGATTTAGAAAAAGCATTTGATTCGGTGAGTAGAAGAGCTTATAGTTATGAATTTCATTGGTTCCGTATTGAAGTGGGATTACAACAAAATTAAATTCTTTCAAGGTCCACCTATTCAATACAATGACGTTTTATTGTGATTTAATCACATGTCAAATAGAGCAATTGACAATATATATTCAGAATTTAAATGTACTGTCAAAGTTAAAAATGGTTTAGTAGCGGAAGATATAACTTCTAAAGTGGGTCTTAAACAAGGGTGTAACCTGTCCCTCATATTATTTTTATTGTTTATCAACGATATTTTCCACTCGAAAGAATTTGAAAAAGGAGCTTATCCATGTCTCGAGTATCAAGATATTCGAGGCCTAATCTTTGAGGATGATATCATTCTACTCGCATTAACACTCAACAAGATGCAAAATAGTATAAATGAGGTAGAGAACTACAATGTAAAGAGTGGAATTTAAAGGTTAACCCACAGAAAACCAGAGTAATGGTTTGTAAAATGGGTGAAACGCTTTCTAAGAGTGAACAGTGGTGGATGGGTAAGACAAAGTTAGAAGTGGTCAAAAAAATTCAAATACTTAGGGATGATTATAAGTAGTAATGGTAGATGGTCTGACCAAAAAGAGCAAAAATGAGGGATTTAAGTGCCTTGGCTAGCATCAAAATATTAGATAAAAGATGCCTAACATAGAATACAAAGTTCAGGAAAACATATTTAATTCAGTAGTTAAAGCTAAGGTATTGTATGGATCAGAAATTTGGGGAATAGATCAGGGAATTGTAGCATTAGAGGTAATCGTTAACAAATTTGCCAAAATAATTATGGGACTGCCAAACTGTACTGCAAACAGTGGAGTAAGAATGATGTGTGAAGGGGTGAGTATACGGGCTGATATTGTGAAACGAATAGTCAAGTATTGGTTGAGATTTAAGACAGGAGGAGGTGGTGAAATATTAGGCATAGCCTATGAGAACCAAATGAAACATCTAAACGAAGGCTACTGGGTGGATGGGGTGAAGAAGCTTCTAGAATACATAGGATTGGGATCATACTGGGTAAGTAATATTTCAAGGGATGACAGGAGATTGCATAAGAAAGTAGTTCAAAGAGTGAACGATATAAAAAGACAAACAATAAGGGCAGAATGCAACAGCAAGAGAACAGTAATAGAATTTTGTAAAATAAGTGAGAATATGACTATAGGGGCACAAATGTTAACAAAAAGGGAAATGAGAGGAATAATCTGGTGGTTGATGGGAGTGTATAAAAATAAATCTATAAGAGAAAAAAATGACAAAAATAAATGTGTTTTATGTAATTTAAGTATGGAAGTGGCACATTTGATTAAGGACTATAAAGAAACAAGAAATATTAGAGAGAAATACATAGAAATGAAAGAGTTGGATAAAATTCTAAATGAACATGAACTTTACACACTTTCAAGGCTATTAAACAAAGAATGGAAGAAACCAGGAAAAATAACAAAATTATTTAATGTTGTTAGAGGTATTTGGGAAAAAAATGGAAAGAAAACAGATAATTACATGTAGTTACGGAAGTGGTATCCTGGACTGTACAACTTAGTTAAAATCCAGGAAATACCTCATAAGGATAAGGTTAAGAATATGTCTGTGGTAGTAAACTATAACTGAATGCAGTATCAGTTACAAGTGAGTTGTATTTCGAAATTGAACAGAACCAGTGACATGTGATAGCGATGGATGCGATGATCGGATGGTCTCTCCCCCGGGCTGGTGGCCATCCGTGGTTGGGGAAGGCGGATGTCCGCTCTTTGTTTCCAATCGGTCGTGTGGAGTTAAATATATTTGATTTACCGTAATTAATAATTCTGGTTGCATCTGAGTGCAATGGTCGCGGCGGGCAGACCTTCTCCGCCTTCCCGGTGGGCGGTTGTCCCTGATTTGGGGGGGAGAGGGTCTATTCACTGTTTTTATAAGGATGTATAATATATACTAACATTATCTAACTGTTAACGAATTTGAATATCTTTGAATTTTTTGCATCTTGCTTTCGGTTATTGGTTTGGAGTACGTTCAAATTTAACTACATGTAATGTTTTAGATTACAATAAACGAATATGCTCTCCCCGGTCATCCGTGACTGGGAAAGAAGTGTATTCATTCATTCATTCATTCATTCATTCATTCATTCAATTCAGAAAGGGTCTGAAAGAGAGATTGTCTCTCTATGGAATCATAAGCTTTCTGGAAGTCAACAAAAATTGGCACAAAGGGTGAAGAGCTCATATTCTTGTAATTGAGAATAATTTTGAGCTTCAGGATCTGTTCCGCACATGATCGTGATTTCCTAAATCTGGCTTGATACTCTCCAATGCAGGAATAAAATTGAGCTTCTAATCTAGAGAGAAGCATCTTGGAATAGACCTTGTAAGTCATCGAGAGGAGTGAGATTCCTCTGTAATTTTTTAAAATCAGACTTGTCTCCCTTTCTGTGCAGAGGGTGGATGATATCCTAGGTCCAATCACTAGGTAGTTTCTCTGTTATCCAGGTGTCAGATATAATCTCATGATTAGATATAATCTCAACAATAGGATCTTCGTCTACATATTTCCACAATTCTGCGATGATGCCATCTTCACCCGCTACTTTATTGGACTTCAGCTCGAAAATGTCTTTCTGGATCTCCTCCTTTGTTGGTGGGAGGGAATTTGGGTTAGCAACATCCTTTATTTTAAAGAGTAGTTTCTCTCTGGGTTCTGCTGTATTGACAAGGTTGTTGAAATATTCTGCTAGGGCAGATGTGCAATCCACATTGCTCATATTCACCTCCCCATCTGGTCCCCGGAGGTGAAGTGTAGGGGATGAGTAGAGCAGGGTTATTTGGACCCTGAGTGCTTGGTAGAGGCCTCATTTTCAGGCAGGTTGATAATGTCCTTATTGCATTGATCTTAGCGTTTCTGAATATTCTAGTGGTGGATTTCCCAGTTGTTAAGAAGTTTGTGTAGTTAACATTGCTCTTCTTACTGTTCCACTTGAGCCTCTTCTCTCCACAATTACATTATCACATGCCATGGTATTTTTGCTTCTTCTGGATGACAGGATGGTTTTTGTACCTGCATCTATTATGGCCTTCTGCAGTTGTGGCCAATCCCTTTTCTCTCTATTGTCAGCTAAGGTCTTGCTGAAGTCATCGTTATCTTTCAACATCGTCACACTGAATCTTGGGACTTTCGACTTTCTGCAGGTGGGATCTCTATGTCTTGTGACAGGAATAAAATTAATTTGGACCACAGACAAGTACTGGTCTGAATCAATGTTGGCACTTCTCAGGACTTTGACATTTAGCAGTTCTTTGTTATTTCATCTGTTAATAGCAAATTTCTTCTACTTATACCATTCTTGATCATTTTCAACCACATTAGACTGCATCTCCATCTTACCCTTCCTCCTATCTGGGTCTTCAGTTTTGGCATCCTCTTAACATGTCCAAACCATCTAAGTTTATCCCTCTCCATTCTGTCGTAAAGGTTTTCCACTGTATGTATTTATCTTTTCACTGTCCCCATCAATATGATGGCATAATTGTGATTGTAAGTGTTTGACTGACAGAGCTACATTTATTCTGGTCAGGCGAGATATTATATGGTATTGATGTATCTATTTATAAACTTTTTTAAGAGTTTGCTTTACGTCGCACCGACACAGACAGGTCTCGTGGCGAAGATGAGAAAGGAAAGGCCTAGGAGTGGGAAGGAAGTGACCGTGGCCTTAATTAAGGTACAGCTCCAGCATTTGCCTGGTGTGAAAATGCGAACCCCGGAAAACCATCTTCAGGGCTGCCAACAGTAAGGTTCGAACCCACCATCCCCTGAATGCAAGCCGCGCAGCCACTTGCTCGGTGGTATTGATTTTGTGGAATGGTCTATAAGAATTCTAGTTCAGTTCAGAGCGAGCTAGGAGTAGTAAAACTAAACTTTACAACCATGAAATCGGACGTAGAAAAGGCTATTACCCAGCCAATGAATTTAATGATAGATCACTTAATGTTAAACACGACATTGTGGACGGTTTTGATAAATAGAAGAATGGAGTATAAACCAGTCTCTTCAGGAAGTAACATCACGAACTGAGGAAACTAAGACGGAATTCTCAGCTACAAAATTAACTTGGGGAGTATGCAATGATATTATCCAAGCTGATAAAGAGATTCATAGCGAAATAAAAATGGCTCAGGAAGAGATCATAGATCGGTTTCATTGCATCAAAGGTATTGTGGAGAAGAATAAGGAATGGATTAAGGAAACTAAATCATCTACAGACCAAGAAATGATGAAATCCCCTGATACTGTAAAAGGTCTCAAGAAGAAAGCAACAATACTCAGAAGAAATGAACCTTGGAAAGGACCTGAGAATACTGAAACTTCAAAATGACAGCATGAGAGTATGAACAGCCTCGATGTTCGAGAAACTGAATCAGATGGAATAACTGATAAAGCCAGAGGTCGTTAGTTCAACTCTAAGAGGTGGAAAAGAGCACCACATGAACGAACAAATGGAAGGCCAAAGCATAGAAAATATATCTCAACTGCCTAACTGGACAGGTAAACCCCAGATTATCAACATAGTCAGGTTACAAGAAGACCAACCCAAGAAATTCAATAACTTAAAAGGGGTAACTCCAAAGAGCTTCATTAAGGATCTGCAGGAATACTTCAGAGATGCGAAGATATCTCTAGAAAGATAACTCCGGGTAACTAAGAAACACCCAGAAAACTCTGTTCATACAGGGTTTATTGCATTTCACTATGCTTTTGACAATTTTCGAAGGTTTCCTTGGATAAGTATTGGAACAGTGATATCCAGCACAATCTCAAATCTGAAACTAAACGTTCGGAAATACACATCTTCAGTTCCAACCAAGAACGCAAAATACTTTATGAGTCAACCAAGGAACTTGAAAGAACTAGACTCGCCACCAGCAGAACATGAGCTAGTTGGGCAATTTCATCCCAAATCATACAGTGTGCCGTGCCAAGTCACCTCAATTTTAATATAAATAAATACTCGCTCGTTTCCCTCTCCATAAACAATATCTCTTGAGCACCAGCCTTCAAACTTATGGCTTGAAGATAATAGATGATAATTGATAACTCTAAATACTCCCAGAGATGGGTCGACAGAACACTAACCATTTAATACACACTAACTAGGAACCTAAGGATCATTAATAAGAATTTATGAAGGTACCAATTAAAATAACAATTCATTAGGGTGATAAATATGACTGCATATTTACAAAAACTGAACTTCTGGTAACAAAAGAAAAACTGAATGAAATAAAACTTAATAAAATTAACCATTTCTTCATGAGCCTTGCAGTATTTATGCCATTTGTAGATTCTGGTATCTGGACACGTTTGATGTAGGAGCTGTTTGATGATCCTCTCATACTGCCGTTGTCATCTCTCGTAGTAAGTGCCAGTCCTATTTCCGATTCATGCATTGCCCACTAATTGCATGACGACTTTCCTGACCTTACAATTGTAGCGTAGCTGAAGATATATCAAAATATCCTGTTCTAGACAAGTCAAAACTGGTCTCTCACGAACTTTATCTCTTATCACTGATATTATCTTTGAGTAGCGCTCTACTCAGATGTGAAGGGAACTTGTAAACAAAAAGGAGAACATCATCTTGTTATCCTCCCTGTCTTCTCTCGTATAAGAACGACGAGAAAAACTCCTCCTCAATCATCATGATCAACAGATGCTAAAACGTTCATTAAGATGTTAAGACCATTTCAAGCTCTTGTCGTTGAAGTATGTAGGCTCTAAAATCTCCTTCCATCTCCCATATCACATGGTCCAGTCTGATCTGATGTTCTATCCCTTCTTCTTTCCATCACTGTATATCCATCATCTTGTTTCGTAATGTACATTCACAAAGGTTGAAAGTCCGCGGGCTTCACAAGCGTTAGGTAACCAGCTTCAAAATGTGGCAGTTAACAAATTCCAACTGCCTTGTTCTAAATTGGTGGGGCAGGGTAAATCTATAATCTTGATGACGTTCGTTTCGTGGTAAAGGGCTAAAATTAGCATGGTGTGTCCGGTCGACTGATCTCAGGCTAATGGAAATTAATTTCAAGCTATTAATACGGGTGATGATGTAATATCTTACTCAAGACTTAACTCGTTCAGATTTCGTTATTCCCACGATAGAAAGAAATGAGATGATAATGTGAAATGGATGACTAAAAATCCTATATACAGTATGTATGTATATATCTAGAATGACCTACTATAAATTAAATATATACATCTTTCCAAATAATTACACAGTCTGATAATTTTATGTACATGCTGTGATGTTCAAAACATCACAACAGGTTCAGAGTGAATGTGTTACATATACTTCAGAGTTTGCTGAAAAGAAAAAAAATGTTGTAGTTCCACATGACATCTATCAAACAATAATATATTTTTATTTTCTGATGATTTGTTAAAAAGTTATAGAACTTTCTAAATGAAGGTAATTGTGAAAATGTATTTAAAAAAAGTAAAATAAAAAAATTAATTAAAAACTAAAAGCAGTAGAGATTTGAAGTTGTTTTTAATAAAAACCTTGTTCACAAAAGGCTAGTATCAGACATGATTAATACATACACAGTTCTGAGCTTTCTTTTCAACTTTAATTTGGAAAAATAAAATTAGAAAATATGGAACATTCTGCAAACTTCAAAACTGTATTTTGAAAATATGAATAGTCATATGATGTTAAATGACTTGAAAAATGATAACGTGGAAACTCGACTGTCAGCAATGACACTAATTCATTAACTTCTTAAACTATGAAAATATTTCTTGATAAAAATGAGAGAATCTGAAATTTTTTGATTCTTTAGAAATTATTTTCTCTATAACCCCCATTCTGAATATACTAAAAATTACATGGGATATTATTTGGGCACTCTACTTTTGGAAGGTACAAATCAGAGTGGGCTATATTTTTCTGGGCAAAATGAGATAATTTAAGTTAGGCCTGTCTAAAATCAAGGTAAAAAATCTTGGGCACTTAAATATTTAAAATGTTTGCTGATGTTGAGTTAATGTCATGGAAAATTGGTATTTCTCAGTCAAAATGACTGTTTTACAATGATATGAGTGGGAAAACAGCTTCTGATTTTGTTCAAGCATTTTATAACAAAATTATAGAAAATGCATAATCTCTATGATGTTCTTTTCATGGTAAAGGACTAAAATTAGCATGGCGTGTCCGGCTGACTGATCTCGGGCTACTGGAAATTAATGCAAGCTATTCATACGGGTGATAATGTAATACCTTACTTAAGACTTAACTCGTTCAGATTTAATTATTGCCGTGATACAAAGAAATTATATGATAATGTGAAATAGATGACTGAAAACTCTACATATATATATGCATAATAATCTAGAAAGACCTATTATAAATTAAATGCATTTGTACATTTTTCTGTTTCTGAATTTTTCACAAATTTTTACTCTCTTCTGTCTTTATTTTACTTCTTTATGGCATTCCTTGAATTGGAATAGCCTACACTAGTTCAGGGTTTGAAATATAAGGCAAAGCATCTGTAAACTTTACTAGGCAATCAATTGATTGTCCAGGATATTTTTTTAACCCTGAGTGAATATTTCAACTACTCTATAAGACATCTGCTGAAAGAGGCTCATACTGTAAGAATCACCATGGCACTGCTGAAAAGAGTGGGTTAGTTTCCTTTCATCTGCTCCTCACTCAACTTGTGTAACAATGCCAAATTTGCATGTGGAGAAGGATGATCCAATGAGAGCAACAATTGGGAAATACACACTGATCAGCTGATGATGGCCATTTTAAAGCACTGCCAGACCAAGAGGCATCATAAAGGAGACTATTACATCTTGTAGGTCATGAGAGACACTAGTTATTTGTCCCACCCACCAGAAGAAATTAAGTTGCTCCCAACAAAGAGGTCTCTGCATTTCTCACACAGTAACAGGCTTTATTGCAATGTATGTGCCACTCCAGGATGCAACCCAGCAGTGAATACAACTGGCTTCATAGTATACTACTTTTGTCTCCTTTGTAAATGGAATTCCCTTACTGTACTTTTATTTAGAAGTAAGAGTTTAATGCTTTGTAGAAATTTTGATGTGATCTGTACAAATCCAGTAGCATCTCCTATAGCATTAACAGCTTCATGCTGCAGATTAAATTTTGTTGCAAGGTGGTTACAGAGACCTCCTACCCCATCACATGCATTTTTACCATGCCCTGTTGCTGAAAATATCCATTTCCTTGTCTTATTTTCTGTACAGTGTATTCCAAGTTCATGAAGCTGAACCCAGCTTATTAAATGAAATGCAGTTATTGAATTTCTAGCAAAATTAAATGATAAATATGCAGAATGTTGAAAAAATTTAACACTTTACACACACAAAATTGCCACCTCTGATTGCACCAACTACCAATACAATAACCAAAAAATAAACTGTTGAATTCTCATAAGTTTTGTGATGTGGGTTTTCGAGTAAATAATTGGTAAAAACTCATAAAAATGTGATTTAAAAACTTTTTAATAATAATAAATATTTACACAATACAGACAGCTGGAGGAGAGAAGGGATTGTTAATAGTTAGACCAGTTATATGTGGTTATTGTTATTATTATTATTACTAAGAGCATACGGTAACGTACACAAAACAATACAAAGATTAAATATACCTGAACAGTAAGCACAAACTATTAAATACAAAATTACAAGATATACACATTATAACATTGAAAACAATCATGCAAGCAAAAGGGTTGTATGTGGTAATATAACAAAACTAAAACAAACAAAACAAAACAAAACAAAATGAACATTAGAAAAAAACCACATTGTATTTTCTTTTTAAATTTGTAATTTAAAAAAAGCCCGTAAGAGTGTGTATCAACTATGTTTGAACTTACTAAGAGGGAGCTTTCTGCCAGGTCTCCAGTACTTTTAGTTCTCTACTGTATTAAGAGTTATTTACAAAATAAACATTTTTCATAGGGCTTCACCATTTTAAAAAAAACCAAGAAAAAATCAAAATATTTTATTTCTGAATACATATGATATAGAAGTCTAATACATATAAGGAAAAATATAAGGAACCAAGAAAAAATCAAAATATTTTATTTCTGAATACATGTGATATAGAAGTCTAATACATATTTTTTCCAGAGAAATTCATGATGAGGAACTGACATGCACTCTATGATTTGAGATGAAATCACCCAGTTAAAGTAACTGTCAGACAACTATCATCAGACGTCCATAGGATAATGAATGATTGCAGCAAACGTTCAGGCAGCAATTCAAGCTCAAAGAATGCTTAGGCAGCTTAACAAGACATCAAAGGAATCACAACGAAGTCAGCGTAGGCCGGAACATCAAATCTATAATATGATCCAGTGAACAGAAGAGGCGAAGCAATACCTCAAACTCGAGAAATATCGACCTACAGAATGGAGGAATAACTGGACAGAAAATCCAAGGAACAATTCCGAGAATTATCAGCTATAGTCCAGGAGAAGAAAGAAGAGGAATTTCAACTATCACAGGAGGAATTTGAGAAGACCTTATGTCAACCCTAGGAATAGAAGTTGGAGAAGTGAGTATCAAATCTAACCAACCAAGGGGGATGTTACAACAGAGACACGAGGAGAGCGTCAAATACTTGGACGAACTTCAGCATGCTACTGAAGAGAAAGAAAAATGGAAACAGGCAATTCAAGACCAAAACAAAGACTCTGATGTATTTGGAGGTGAAAGCCTGGCGTATAGAAAAGAGAAGGAAAGCAGCAAAACAGAGTTCAAGTCTGAAAACTCCAAATTATATGAGTTTTAACATGTTCATCATGACATCCACCACTAGTGGTACAAGATTTTTAAAAAATGACCTTTCAAAAACTGCTTTGTATTTAGCATTGCATTCCTGAAAAGACGACACCGAGTTTTTATACAAACAATGTCGTTTTTCACATTAAACCCCTTGACCAATGGTCAGTTTGCGTATTGTAACTGTACCGGGAGGTACACCTGTAAGCCGCACATTTAACTCTTGCACCAAAACAAACCCTCCTCCACAGGAGACACGGTGAACTTGAAACTAGACCTACCTAAACCTTTACTCAGAAGATGTCACTACAGTAATTTGACGTAATTATCTTGTTGTGAAGTTTCGTGTACTGTACGAAATTCTACGCGTTTTGTTTACCATTCAGCAAGAAGTTTGGACTTTCTTCAACAGAGGTCACTGCTAAAAAAAACTATGATTATGCACCCTGGTGCGAAGTGGATGAACTTTGATTCAAAGAAGTTTTGTATTCATAAGTTTTTTTTACTAATTGATGTTCATTTATTTTTGGGTTGGCAATATTTATCTTTTCCTTCCGCCAGTTTTGAATCCAGCCAATCCGTAATTTTTGTAATTAATTTCCAACCTGCTTTATTCGTGAAAGGTCTTGAACTTTCCCCGAGGTCTTATAAACTGCGGATTTTCTCGTCTCTTGGCCATTTGATCAACATCTAAGAGTGTGTGGGTCGAGCAGGAGGCGGGAGGTGCCTCTCATCAGGCAGCAGTTCTTCAGCAAGGTAATGGCCTATTAACATCTTTATTTCTTGCTAGCTCTGCGGTTTAACCCGGTGGGGGGGGGGGGGGTCCGAAACTTTAACTATATAGCCTATTGTTCTGAAAATGTAATTTCTGCCGGCTTATGTGAAAATTTCATAAAATCTTTAACTGTAAATCAGGGATAGAGAGTGATGTACCCTCTCGAGCTCCCCTTCATATTGGTTTGAGGTGACTACGTTTGTGACTGGTCTTTTTTCCTTTCCGTAATGTCTTAAATTTTTCTTATACGAGTCACCTCTATAGTTTGGGAACAGCCCCTGTTTCATCGGCCTAGCGCCTTTTAGATTTTAAGAATTCACATCTAGGAGTGCAAGATTTCGTCTCCATTCATTTTGTGCTCGAGCCGTTTATTTAACCATTTTTCGTTTACATGAAGGTTGGGTAGTAAATACCCCTGTATAATCATTTTTCCTATTGTACGTTGTGCCTTCAGAGGCCAGAATTTGTAATTTAACGCTGCCTTGAATAGGCTTGGAAAACTGAGAGCACGTTAGCTCTTTTTCAAGTGTTGTAAAAGTGCCTCTGGGAGGCCTTATATTGTAATTGCTGGAGCAAGTGCTCCATGAATTTTGGGGTTTTCTTCCCTTTGTACCAATGTATGCTCATCTCTAAATTTGAGCTAGGAGCTCGAGAATTGTGAAGCTAGGGGCTTGTAGCCCAAGAGTGTTAAAGTTCTGAAATCTTGGATTTTTTTCTATTTTGTACCTGAAATGTAATTGTTATCTCACTAAGTGAAAAGTTGTTAAATTTGTTGTTTTTCAAAAATATAACCTTTGTTAAAAGTTTTAAATTAACTTTGACTTTGTAGTTAAACCCATTCATCCCAGCACCTTCTTTCACCTCTGCGTTCCACGGATAACCCCGTAACAAGTGGTAGCAGATCGTGGTTGAATGGGTCTCAATTAAGCCCCTTTTGACGGCTAAACATAGGATTTGATTTGTACTCTAACAATTTTCTCAGTCGCTGGAATTTTGTTTTCCTATTTTCTAAATTTGTAAACTTTTGTCATCATGTCCGGCCCTCGTGAAGTCCTCCATGCCGGCTACTTGCGCAAGGAGGAATTGATTTACGAGTTATCTATTAGAAATGTTCAATCTGGAGGCACGGTTGCGGCAGATACCACCAAGCTTAAGGAATCCGTTGAATTACCTTTGTCTCCCAACCTTGGGAAAGAAGGATATTGATGAGGCTCTGTCCACCATCACAGACAACACCACTGAGCTAGCATCCGTAGTTAGTTTTTTTGAAGTGAGTGATCCTTCTGCTAACCTACTTAAAAGAATACACGCTAGGTTGTACCATTTTTACAATAGAGTAAGGGACCTATTGTCTCTTAAACTAAAAGAGGACCATGCTAAGGAGGCGAGTAATTTAATTGATCATCTGTCAAAAATGTCCAGTAAAGTTAGTCAATTGTTAACTGGGACAGTTCCTCCCAAAACCGACTAAGCCACTGTTGTAAACATAGCTAATGAGGAGGATTCTTCCAAGGGCAAAGAAGGTAGAAAATCTGTGGTAACTCAACAAACTTCTGCCCCATTAGGAAATGAGTCTGATCGTTGTACCGCAATTCCACCTTTCTTTTTAAATAACGCTGTCTCTGAAGCTCCATCACCCCCTGGGTTCAGCAGTTTGCTTCATCCTTTGGCTATGTTGCTTAGGGAAATTTCCAAATTTTCTATTAATTCCACTAATGATGTCATTTCATTTTTAAGATTTTTAGTTGAATTCCAAGATCACGCTCTAGTGTTTTCTCCTTCTCAAATTCTTCAAATCATTTACCCTTACTTCATAGGTGTCCTCTGAGACAAAATAGTCAGAGCCATATCTGAACAATCCTCTATAGAAGGCTTCCATGCACTCCTTCTGGCGAATTTCATTCCGGCTCGAGCAATGTCATCATTAATTCAAAGGTACTATTACAGAGTACAGCGACTGGATGAAAATCTCGCTGACTTCATCCAGGACATTAAGTTCTACACCAGGGTTTTTGCTCTTCATTTCCCAGAAGACCAAAGGTATTTCCCCGCCTTATCGGTCATATCTGTGTTTCATGTCGCGCCCTCAAACCTTTGCTGAACTGGAAGCTATGGCTGTCTCAGCCGAAGGAGTGTGGTATGTGGACACCTTACGTGTCGCTAAGGAGCCCCCTCCGTCTTCGAGTAACTTTTGGCCTCTACCTCGTTGAACTTTCACCACCCGCAAATGTTATGCTTGTGGGTCGGCATATCATCTCCGTAACAAGTGCCCAGTAATAAAATCGGGTGGGACAAAGAATGGAGCAGTGTCATCACAAGGATGCTTTAAATGTGGCTGGTTTTCTCATATCACCATGAATTGCCCTAATGCCAATAGCACCCCCTTCTGTTCAACCTCTGGTGCAACCTCCACCCACTCAAATGATCGAAAGTGACTAGTGGCATCGGCTGAATCCGCCAATTCATCCCCACAAGGCTCAGCCCCGGTTAAAACCACCGAAAGCTCGGAACAAGGTAGCAGTTCTTCTAACCCCGCATTTGAATGCCCCAGAGAATGTCTTAGGATTGTGGCAGAGACCCCCGCACTTGTACCTTTTCTCAAAATTGAGTTGAATAATGAACCTGTTACCGCTCTATTGGACTCAGGGAGTGTTTGTTCCATTATTTCGGCTGAATGGTATTCTAAATTATAGTCTGTCTGTAAATTTTCTGACTATCGTTCATCTTTGATTCAATGCATTTCGGCCAATTCCTCTCCTTTAGAAATTTTAGGTTTCATCTTTGCCAAAATTCGGATTTCTAAATTCACTTGGAAAGTTAAATTATTTGTGGCTAAGAACTTGTCTTGCCCCATAATATTGGGAGCGGATTTCATGTCTTCCACTGGTCTAGTGCTCGACATTCAGAGCAAGTTGTGCACCTTCAAATTTGCTAATAATTGTAAAATTTCCTTGCTAAAATGTAATTCTGTGTCATGTTCATCTGTTTTGCCTACCCAGGATGAGATGTTGTTAGACTTATTGACATCTACCTGATGAGCAGGCTGAGTGTATTCGTCAATTGTATCAGTAGTTTTCGGATGTATTTTCCGATGCTCTTGGTGTTACTGGCCTTATTGAATACAAGATTAAGGTTATGGATTCTATCCCAGTCTGGTTTCCGCCTTATAGGCTGTCTCTACCTAAAATGAAGGCCCTCAAGGAGATCATCGATCAGCTGTTAAAAGATGGTATAATTCGACTCTCTAAGTCGGCGTATTCATCGCCTATTTTCCTAGTTCCGAAACCCCAAGGTGGCTTCAGGCCATAGGGCTTTAAATCGGAAGCTAGTGTTACAATCTGTGCCTCTTCCCGACCTTCACTCTTGTTTTTCATGGTTTTGGAAAGCTAAGTTCTTCACCATCTTAGACCTTAATCAGGCGTACCATCAGATCCCTCTAGCCGAGGAATCAAATCATCTAACAGCTTTTGCCACGGATTGGAACTTGTATAAGTACAACTGCATGACTTTCGGGCTCCCCACGGGAGCAACTGTGCTCACCAGACTGCTAGATAGGGTCTTCTCTGACATCAAATTCGAATACTTGTACCATTATCTTGATGATGTCGTCGTATTTTCTGAGACCTGTGAAGAACACCTGGTTTCCCTAAAAGAGGTCCTTAATCGCCTTCGTAAGGCAGGGTTAACGGTGAAGTTATCCAAGGTAGCGTTTGCTAAGCCTTCTATGTCATTCCTAGGGCATATTGTGTCGCCCGATGGTGTATCCATTCATCATTCCAGAACACAGGCCATCCGTGATTTCAAACCTCCCAAGGACATCAAAGGTATTGCCAGGTTTATAGGCATGGTGAATTTCTTCAGGAAATTTATTCCTAACTTCGCTAAAAGAGCGGCGCCTTTGAACTTACTACGTAGAAAAGGTGTCAAATTCGAGTGGGGGCCGTCTTAACAAGCCGCTTTTGAAGATCTGAAATTAGCCCTTTGCAACGCCCCCGTCCTTGCTAAACCTGATTTCTCGAAGAAATTCATCGTTCAAACCGACGCCTCGTCGTCAGCTGCTGTGCTTTTTCAAGAAACTGAACTCGGAAGGCGACCCATCGCCTATGCACCTAGGACACTATCGGCTCAAGAAGCCAAGTATTCCATCTATGAACTTGAGGGTTTGGCAGTCTTATTTGCATTAGAGAAGTTCCGCCTCTATCTGGAACATGTCAAGTTTGACCTGGAAACAGATAACCAAGCATTAAGCTGGGTCTTAGCTAGGCCGCGTCGTACTGGTCGTATACCCCGTTGGGCCATCAGGATTTCTGCCTTCCAGTTAAGCATATTAGAGGAGCTGAAAATGTTGTTGCGGATGGATTAAGCCGTACGTTTTCTCAGGACGGGGAGACCTCCGAATTGAAAGATAGTTCTCTTCCCACACCCATACCTTCGGGCATTAATGCCATTCTAACTGATGCCCCCATGTTGTTTAGAGATATTGAAAAATATCAACGTGAAGATCCAGTGCTGGCTCCTATTATGGAAACCCTTTCTTCTGGGGAACATGTTGTCCCTTATGTGTTGAGGAAAGGGGTTTTATGTTGCCCGTTGAGGCATGATCAAAAGATGAAAGTTGTGGTTCCAGCTGTTCTTGTACCTATGATCTTCCAGTACTACCATGAGACCCCATTAGGGGGGCATTTAGGCATCTTCAAAACTCGAAAAAAGATCCGAGAGATGTTTATTTGGAAAGGTATGGACGGTGAAATTCGAGAATTGGTAAAGGCTTGTAAATCTTGTTTGCTTAGTAAGCCCACCTTGTCCACTAAGCTATGTCTTATCTCCTCATCAAGCGTCGCGCCCCATGGAACGCCTCTATATCGACTACCTAGGACCATTCCCCCAATCAAAGGGGAATGCCAACAAA
Source organism: Anabrus simplex (assembly GCF_040414725.1). Classification (NCBI taxonomy): domain Eukaryota; kingdom Metazoa; phylum Arthropoda; class Insecta; order Orthoptera; family Tettigoniidae; genus Anabrus; species Anabrus simplex. Next base: position 342,605,826 of record NC_090271.1, on the reverse strand, counting down.
TTCATTCTCGTGTGTGTACATGGTTTCACAAGATTTTCCTGGTTATTTCCGACTAAGCTGGCAACCGCTCAGTCCACCATTTCTTGTTTAAAAACAATATTTGCTGCCTTTGGTCCGTGTCAATATGTAGTTTCTGATAATGCTAAAGCCTTTACTTCCAATCTCTTCCGTAAATTCTGTTTTGATCTGTCCATTTCTCACGTAACTACATCGGCTTATTATCCTCAACCATCTCTGGCTGAGTGGGTCAATCGTAATCTGAGATCGGCGCTTATCGCATTTCATCATGAAGATCATTCCAAGTGGGATACATCCCTGCATTGGTTGGCCTTTGCTTTGAATTTGGTAGTTCATGAGTCCCATAAGTTTACTCATGCTTCTCTGATCTTTAAATTTGTGCCTAACACGCCGCTCTCTAACCTTTGGTCACTTGATATTCTACCAGAGACAATAGATCCCGATAATATTAGAGATCTATGGAAGAAGGCTAAGGCCAATCTTAAAGTTTCTCATGAAAAGGTTAGGGAAAGGTATGATCGTGGATGGAGGCCCACCAATTTAAAAGTAGGAGATCAAGTCATGGTAAGAAACTTTGTTCCCGCGGGCAAGATTGCCCCCAGATTTCATGGGCTGTGCATCATCTTGAACTTCCTGACTCCCGTTACCTTATTAGTGAGCAATCCAGCCACGGAGAGGATCTTTAGAGTGCACCTCTCACAAATAAAACCTGTTTAATGGCAGTACTTTGTTGCCACTAAAATTTAGCAGGAGCTTGAAGGTTATATTTTTTGAGTGGCCTTCTGCCCTAAATTATTTGATTTTGTTATATATATCTGTATATATAAAATAAGAGTTTTGTCTGTACATTGCTCAGAATTTAAAAAAGATGGTATTTCTGTATCAGTCGTGTCCACAGGAGCAAGGAAACGCAATTTTTATTTTCCGTAATTTCTGTTTGTCTGTCTGTATGTATGTACATGCATCACGAAAAATGGCTGAAGAGAATTTAATGAAAATCGGTATGCAAAGTCGGGGAATATGTCGCTACAATCTAGGCTATAAATAATTGTATTCACACTGAGTGAAATGGTAGTTTAGGGGAAGGCTTAAAATTTAACTCTCAAATATTCATGTTATTAGTGGTCGTATCTTAATGAAAATCAGTATGCAAATTCGGAGTAATAAGTAGATATAATCTATGCCATAAATGATTGTATTCACGCTGAGTGAAATGGTAGTTTAGGGGAATGCCTAAAATTTAATTCTCAAATATTTATGTTATTAGAGGTCGTATCTTAATGAAAATTGGTAGGCAAAGTCGGGGAATAAGTTGCTACAATGTAGGCCATAAATAATTGTATTCACACTGCGTGAAATGGTAGTTTACGGGAAGGCCTAAAATGTAATTCTCAAATATTTATGTTATTTGTGGTCCTATCGATAAATACTACATAACTAAAGTTATACAGTATTAAATTTCCGATCATTTATGTCTTATACATTGTTACCGTACCGGCTATGATCACAGAGATATTCAAGAATTTGTATTTTTGTTACTAAGTCCATATCGAAGCCGAGTCACGAAGAAATGGGTACACAGAATTTAATGAAAATCGGTATGTAAAGTCGGGGAAAAAGGAATTACAGTCTACGCTATAAATAATTTTATAAAACGCCCTAATATCACCGAGTCGAAAGAAAAATTAAATGTGGAGGCCTACAATATAGAAAGCTCATGAAATTGATCAACAATAACATTACATCGACCATTGTGTGTCGTGATGTGCTTTGTGTCTTCTGTTGCCACTCATCTCCGATGGATAGGATTACTGCTGCGTACCGAGTATACTTTTTAAATTTGCTTTACGCCGCCCCGACACAGATAGGTCTTATGGGGACGATGGAATAGGAAAGGGCTAGGAGTGTGAAGGAAGCAACCTTTGCCTTAATTAAGGTACAGACCAAACATCTGCCTGGCGTGAAAATGGGAAACAATGAAATACCATTCTCAGGGCTGCCGCCAGTGGGGTTCGAATCCATTATCTCCCGGATGCAAGCACACAGCTGCGCGTTCTTAACCACATGGCCAACTCACCCCGTCGTACCGAGTATAACAGCCTGCCTGAATATTGGCGGGAAGTAGCTGGGGAATTAGATAACTTTCTTCTTTAGCATGCCGTACCTCTGGTTAATAAATTTTCTGATACTTCTGGTACATAACACACTGGTTCATCATAGCAAACGAGCTATTCAAACCCTACTCTGAGGCACTGATCAGAATCAGCAGTGTGCATATTTAACGGAATAATGGCAGAGGAGTGTTTACGGCAGTCAGCGGCCTGGTCATTCCAGCTCTGGAACTTTGGACTGTTAGATCGGCACCGTAGTACTGTTCGTTAAAATTGAGAAAATATGCGGTTTTTCATTTGATCGAGTATTTTATATGGTAACATTGCTTTTAATCGCTACAATCCTACTGACATTTTTGTAATGACCTACGTTGACTTCAGTTAGGAAAACCAAAAAGTCAGTCTTTTCTAGAATCCCGTAGCGAAGCATGGGTACATCAGCTAGTATATTTTGTATGTACGATCTTCCCCTCTGGTTTTCCTGCTACCAATTCCTGAGTGGCCATTACCAAGCCCCCGCCTCCTGCAAATCCACACAATTGGCAAAAAAGCCTTCCACGATGCACGCCCCTCAGCATCACCAATAAAGATCGTACCCTCTATTCTCAAGTCACCAACAACACCCTTCTGTCACCAAGATCTTACTGTTTCAGTGCCCCCGCAGCCGTTTGTCGCCGTACCACCACTGAGGTGGGGTACGGGCCCACTCCACTCCCATGATGTATACCTGGGTACGGCGCGCTTGAGTCCATCTCCCGACAAAGGCTGAAGTGCGGTGCCCCTACCGCCAATTCATCTGGGGACTGGAGATATACTTCTGATCTGTGGCATCCATCACCACGACTACCCCTCTCATAGTACCGGGAGAGGTGTATCTGAGGGTACTTGAGGGGTCAGAGCGACCTCAACTGGCTATCGGCAGCGGCGGCAGTACTTGGCGTCAAAATTATCAACATGTATTTCACACTCTACTGCAACAAAGACACTCTAAAGCTGGAGTTTAAAAAGTTTTCTACCCATTAACAAAAAAACTTCAAAAAATTTTCTTGGGAATTTTTTTTTTTTTTTTGCAAAATTCATCTGTATCACCCCTTGGAAGGACATTTGGGGGGGCGGGATGTCCGTACAGGGAGGTACACCTCTAAGCCGCACATTTAAATCTTGTGCCAAAAAAACCCCTCCTCTACATGAGAAACTGTGAACTTGAAACTAGACCTACCTAAACCTTTACTGAGAAGATGTCACTACAGTAATTTGACGCAATTATTTTATTATAGTTTCATGTACTGTATGAAATTCTACGTGTTTTGTTTACCATTCAGCAAGAAGTTTGGACTTTCTTCAAAAGAGGTCACTGCTGAAAAACTATGATTATGCACCCTGAGTCCACCAAGCTTTCGCTCCCGTGGTCTGAAAACAGACCAATGTAAAGATAGTTTCGTCTGGGAGCTGACTTCCTTCTTACAAAATACTGTTGATCGCAACTGCGAGCTTACTGCATTAGCTTTACGACACCTTGATTCAATCTCACTTACCATATTACCATCCTGGGAGAACACACAACCTAAATACTTGAAATTATCGACCTGTTCCAGCTTTGTATCACCAATCTCACACTCAATTCTGTTGAATTTCTTACCTACTGACATCAATTTAGTCTTCGAGAGGGTAATTTTCATACCATACTCATTGCACCTCTTTTCAAGTTCCAAGATATTAGACTGTAGGCTTTCGGCACAGTCTGCCATTAAGACCAAGTCGTCAGCATAAGCCAGACTGCTTATTACATTTCCACCTAACTGAATCCCTCCCTGCCATTTTGTACCTTTCAGCAGATGATCCATGTAAACTACGAACAGCAAAGGTGAAAGATTACAGCCTTGTCTAACCCTTGTAAGTACCCTGAACCAAGAACTCATTCTACCATCGATTCTCACTGTAGCCCAATTGTCAACATAAATGCCTTTGATTGATTTTAATAATCTTCCTTTAATTCCATAGTCCCCCAGTATGGAGAACATCTTTTCGCTCGGTACCCTGTCATATGCTTTCTCTCGATCTACAAAACAAACACAACTGCCTATTCCTCTCGTAGCATTTTTCAATTACCTGGCGCATACTGAAAATCTGATCCTGACAGCCCCTCTGTGGTCTGAAACCACACTGGTTTTCATCCAACTTCCTCTCAACTACTGATCGCACCCTCCCTTCCAAGATGCCAGTAAATACTTTGCCTGGTATACTAATCAATGAGATACCTCGATAGTTGTTGCAATCCTTCCTGTTCCCTTGCTTATAGATAGGTGCAATTACTGCTTTTGTCCAATCTGAAGGTACCTTACCAACACTCCATGCTGATTTTACTACTCTATGAAGCCATTTCATCCCTGCCTTCCCACTATACTTCATCATTTCAGGTCTAATTTCATCTATTCCTGCTGCCTTATGACAATGGCATTTATTTACCATCCTTTCCACTTCCTCAAGCATACTTTCACCAACATCATTTTCCTCCTCGCCATGGACTTGGCTGCTCGCAACACCACCAGGATGATTTCCTTTAACATTGAGAAGATGTTCAAAATATTCCCTCCACCTCTCCAGTGATTCTCTGGGATCTATTATGAGTTCACTTGAATTACTCAAAACACTGTTCATTTCCTTTTTCCCCCCCTTCCTAAGATTCTTTATTACTGTCCAGAAAGGTATCCCTGCTGCTTGACCTAGCCTTTCCAGGTTGTTACCAAAATCTTCCCAAGAATTCTTTTTGGATTCAACAACTATTTGTTTCGCTCTGTTCCTTTCATCTATGTACAAATTCCCTGTCTGCCTCTGCCCTTGTTTGGAGCCATTTCTGATAAGCCTTCTTTTTACGTTTACAAGCTGCTCTCACTTCATCATTCCACCAAGATGTTCGCTTTTTCCCATCTTTACACACAGTTGTTCCTAGGCATTCCCTTGCTGTTTCTACTACAGCATCCCTGTATGCCACCCATTCACTTTCTATGTCCTGAACCTGCTTACTGTCTACTGTTTGAAACTTCTCACTAATCATATCCATGTACTTCTAATTTCCACGTCCTGGAGATTTTCTACCCTTATTCGTCTGCAGACAGATTTCACTTTCTCTACCCTAGGCCTAGAAATACTTCGTTCACTACAGATCAGATAGTGGTCTGTATCAACGAAAAATCCGCGGAAAACTTGTACATTCCTAACAGATTTCCTGAATTTGAAGTCGGTTAAGATATAGTTTATTATGGATCTGGTACCCCTAGCTTCCCATGTGTAGCAGTGAATAGCCTTATGCCTGAAGAATGTATTCGTAACAGCTAAACCCATACTAGCACAGAAGTCCAGCAAACGCTTCCCATTCCTATTAGCTTCCATATCTTCCCCACATTTACCAATCACCCTTTCGTACTCTTCAGTTCTATTCGCAACTCTCGCATTGAAATCGCCCATTCGCACTATTCAATCCTTGTTGTTGACCCTGACCACGATGTCACTCAATGCTTCATAAAACTTGTCAACTTCATCCTCATCTGCACCCTCACATGGTGAATACACTGAGACAATTCTCGTCCTAATTCCTCCAACTGACAAATCTACCCACAACATTCACTCATTTACGTGCCTAGCAGAAACTATGTTGCGTGCAATGATATTCCTGATAAACAGCCCTACCCCATACTCTGCCCTTCCCTTTCTAACACCTGTCAAGTACACTTTATAATCTCCTATCTCTTCCTCGTTATCTCCCCTTACCCGAATATCACTTACTCCTAGCACATCCAGATGCATCCTCTTAGCTGACTCAGCCAGTTCTAATTTCTTTCTTCCATTTCATTCGCCACGTTGTTTCCAAGGAGTCCCTCGCCTGTCAAATGGGAGTGGGACTCCGTTACTCCCATAGGTCCGGGGCTTGCTTAAAATTTTCTGAGCTCGGTAAATTCATGAAGCAGGTTGCTACCCTACTTGCACATAGTCCAAGTGAGGATCTCTCCTCTAACGGGTTATGGAACACCGATGAATTGTACAGTCCTAGCCGCCTGAGCTACAAGGAGGGCCATGACTCACAATATGCCCGAGATGCCCACTCCCATTCCATAGCAACTGGTATCCCGACTCTCAGGACCACTTACTAGGCCACTCAGCTGTTGCCCATGGTTCACGAACTAGGACGTGACTACAGTAACCCACAAACATGAACCATTGATTCTTTAATCGCCTGTATTATTTTCTGCCCTCGTCATTTCTAGCATTCTTGTATTTTCGTCATTCGTCAATCAGGTCTAGTATCTCCTGAGTTAACCACTGATTCTTAGTTGATCTTTCCTTCCTTCCTAACATTTCTTCAGCAGCCTTACTGACTTGTATCCACTCTCTATTGTATTTCCTTCGGCCTTTTCATTTAGGCCTTGTGCAACATGTTCCTTGAAACAATCCCTCACACTCTTTTCTTTCAACATGCTTAGATCCCATCTTTTTGCATTCTTTCCTTTCTTCAACTTCAGATGGCATTTCATGACCAAAAAGTTGTGGTCAGAGTCCACGTCTGCTCCTGGGAAAGTTTTGCAATCCAACACTTGATTTATGAATCTCTGCCTAATCATAATGAAGTCTATTTGATACCTTCCAGAGTCTCCAGGTCTCGTCCACATATACAGACGTCATTTGTGGTGTCCCAATCCAAATTCTCCTACTGTATTACCTTCTCTTCCTTGGCCTACCATTGCATTCCAGTCTCCCGTCACAATTAGATTCTCGTCACCGTTTACATATTGTATTAAATCTGCTATCTCTTCATATATTCTTTCGATTTCCTCATCATTCGCTGAACTAGTAGGCATATAGACCTGCACTATCATGGTGGGCATTGGTTTGGTGTCTATCTTGACGACAATAATTCTTTCACTATGTTGGTCGTAGTAGCTTATCCGCTGCTCTATTTTCTTATTCATTATTAAACCAACTCCTGCATTTCCCCTGTTTGATTTTGTGTTGACAATTCGGTAGTCGCCTGACCAAAAATCCTGTTCTTCCTGCCAACGTAACTACATCTAACTTTAATCTATCTATCTCGCTTTTCAGATTGTCTAACCTACCACAACGATTCAAACTTCTAACATTCCACGCTCCGACTCGCAGAATGTCAGTATCCATCTTCCTGATGATCGCACCCTCTCGTGTAGTCCCCACCCGGAGATCCGAATGGGGGACTAGTTTACCTCCGGAATATTTTACCCGGGAGGAAGCCACCATCAGTACATCATTCATACAGAGAGAGCTGCATGTCCTCGGGAGTTAGTTATGGCTGTAGTTTCCCGTTGCTTTCAGCCGTGTAGCAGTATCAACACAGCTAAGCTATGTTGAGTATTATTACAAGGCCATATCAGTCAATCACCTAGACTGCCGCCCTTGCAACTTCCGAAAGGCTGCTACCCACCTTTTGATGAACCATTCGTTAGTCTGGTCTCTCAACAGATACCCATCCGATATGGTTGCACCTGCGGCTCGGCTATCTGCTTCATTGAGACACGCAAGCCTCCCCACCGCGGCAAGGCCAAGTGGTTCGCAGGGGAGGACTAAGTCCATACTACAGAGAAAAACATCTAAAGCCTAACACCTCAAAGATGCAAGTTTGCGATTTCCAGTTAAAGAATATGCAGGCAAGAAGAAAACTGAAGATTTTCTGTGAGGGTGCTCTCTTGAATCACTGCACACCATCTAAATATCTAGGCACAACTCTGGATCGTGCACTTACGTATGAACAACATTGTGTTAACACAAAACACAAAGTATCTACGCGAAATTCCATTCTTCGCAAGTTATCGGGTACCAAATGGAGAATGCAAGCTCAAACAATGAGAACTACTGCTTTAGCACTGAGCTTCTCTGCAGCAGAATATGCATGCCCTGTTTGGTATAGATCATGTCATGCCAAATAGGTAGATATTGCTTTAAATGAAACTTGCCGGCTTATAACTGGCTGCCTAAGATCTTCACCTTATGATAAGGTATACTGCTTGGCTGGTATTGCTCCCCCAGATATTACACGTGAAGTAGCTGCCAAACATGAAAAATAAAGTAGAAGTTTCCCAAACACATCCATTACATGATTATCAACTTGCTCAACAACGACTGAAATCAAGGAGAAGTTTTCTACATTCTACTGAGTGCCTTTCGGAGTCACCACAATCATCAAGACTAACTTCCTGGAGATCCAGAAACCTTCATCTCAATGGAGGTATGGATCCATCTGTAACTCTTCCAGCTGGTTATGAAGAGTCGTGGTCTACATGGAAGAGTCTGAACAGGCTGCGGTCTGGGGTTGGTCGATCTAAGATCAATATGTAGAAGTGGGGTCTATCTGATGAGTCAACCCTCTGTGCCTGCGGAGAAGAACGAACCACGGCGCACTTCCTTCATTGCAACTCCTGCCCTCTGGTTTTCACTATGCAAGATTTAGTGAAGGCCACACCAAATAGTCGAGATCACAACAAATTCTGGTCCAATATGATATAGTTGGTACTTTGAATGTACCTCTAGTGTGTTTTTACCAGTTATCTACTTATGTTTCTCATTCTTAACTAATAATTTATATGATGTATTACTACTGATACAAATAAATTAATAAAACCTCCATAATGGTTGATTTTAGGGCATTACAGCATGGTTTTCGAAGCCTGGGCCTTTGCGTCATGAGTCTTAACACGAGCTTTGCTTTGTCCTTGTACGACGAATTCGATATTTTGCCTATATTAGGGCTAAATCTAGCGAATGGATAGGGCTGTTAAAATTTCTTGTAGACAGGGTTACCCTGCAGGGTCCGGTACACACCTAATGTAGGCACTCCAGTATATAACACATAACTTAGCGAAGAAATACACGTGAATTTTACCTTAAATTCCTTTTGGAAGAGAGATGTGTTCATTATGAATTCCAGGGAGCCACCCAACTTGGCCAAAATGGTACATTTACTTTTATAACCTAATGGAAGATTTCACTCGCCACCAGCTGCGACCACTGCCATTGGCCGACATGACATTATTCCCAGAATTCCTAACTTGCCGCTTCCGTCACCAACCCACGCAAGAAAAGTATCTGTCAGTACCTGTAACCTATCTTTGCAAATCCATGCCAAGCTCTGTCATGAGAACAGTTGCCCCTTTGGGGCCATACTCGCTTCGAGAAGCTTAATTATCGCCACAGCGCATACTGCCCGCACAGCAAAAAAAAAAAAAAAGTTATTTAGTAGCTGTAACATATCTTTTGAAATCAAGGCCAATTTCTGTCATGAGAATACACTCCCTTCAGACGCTCCTATTGGTAATTTCGAGAACTAAGCAGAGAAAAGCCGAGCCTCTACGTCCAATGAGTGGACTGCCACTGGGTGTGTGTGCCGTCTTCATCACAGATAGGGTTCCATCCTCACAGTCGCGCAGGTCGCCTATACGGCCTGCACCACACGCCATTATTATATAGCATACAGCTGCAGTAGAAAAATGGCATCTCCTTGTTTTTTGCCACAATTTTTCAGGTATTACTTTCAACATACACACACTCTTTAGGCAGATATTTCACTGTTATTATATGTTTAAGTTGTAGATAATACCTTCTACCCATTTTCTCCCCCTAAATGTTTATTTGAAAATACAAGATACTTAAAATACAAGGTCAAGTAGAAACTTTTCCCATCTTCACCAACATGCCCTGGTAGGAGACAGACCATATAGACTAACGTAACAACTCATGATATACAAATGCTCAGTTTGTAACTCGACTGCTGCTTTGAAGTATATGACGATTCTTTTAATAACACCTTCATCGAACATACCATAAGTGACAACAAACACATACTGGGAGAGTGGTGTCAGGTACAACAAATCCCTCCTGATTTTAGAAATAGCCTAGAACTTCCAACTTTCAAGAAAGATCAAGTAAACTGCAGTAACTATCGGGGAATATCACTAATATCTTGTGTGGGTAAGCGAACTACTCGACTCCTTGTTGAGGAAATACTTTGAGAGCCAATGTGGTTCCAGACCATCAAGAAGCACTACAGATGTTATCTTCACAGCATGGCAGCTGCAGGAAAACAAAATAAGCCTGCATTCTTTGCCTTCATTGATCTCACAAGACATTTGATTCTGTAAACTGTGAAGCTTTGTGGAAGATCTTAGCTTTGTATGACTTTCCATCTAAACCCACCACTACCTTATGACTGCATCAGTCATCAGCAATAATTCTACTGGAGAACCATTCCACATTAACTAAGGAGTTAAGCAACATGATGTGATTGCTCCCACTTTATTCTCCCACTATGCTGCCACAGTCATGTAACTTGTTAAAGATGATCTTCCTCCAGGATTACAAATAATATAGAGAATGAATGGGAGACTTTTCAATTTGAGTAGATTGATAGGCAGCAAGAACAGCTTTAGTTGAACTATGACATGCTGATGACAACATTGTAGCACAGTCATAAGATGAACTGATACTCTCAAAAGCTTTTGACACTGCATACAGAAAGACTGGTTTTCAGATTAATACAGAAAAGACAGAGATCCTGCACCAACCTACTCCAAGGGAAGAACAAGGTCCAATGTGAACATCAATGGAGAAGGTTGTAAATACCTTTCCTTACATAGGCAGTATGCTCTCTGAGTGCAGACCTAGAAGTCTACATTACATACGTACATTATCATTATAGACTGTTATGCTTTTCAGCGTTCAGTCTGCAAGCCTCTGTGAATTTACTAAACGTCGCCACAATCCTCGATTTGCAACTAGTGTTGTGGTCTCATTTAGTTCTATACCTCTTATCTTTAGAAACCGAGTCTAACCATCGTCGTCTTTGTTGTAACCAAGGTTGAAGTTTACAAAACACAACTTTTATTTGCTTCACTTTATGATATTTACACAAATAATTGAAATTTATTTTGAAGCAAAAAGGAATATTGAATCTTGAGAAAAGTCTGTCTTTATACAATATGTACAGGTTTACAGTCTTTATATACACTTCTATCTTGAAAAGATAGTCTTTGTGAATTGACACGTTGATAGTCGAGAACTATCTGGCACACTAACATAAATGTCTTTTAGAGTCCTTGTTTGTTGAAGTGCCTGAATTCCTAAAAAGCAAGTTCAATTGATTGAAGAAATTCCACCTAGCGAAACTAAGGGAGCTTGCGTAAATTAGGGAATGAAAATGGCTTGTAAAAGAATTACGGAACATAGGCAGCGGAAACAGGTAAGGGAGCGGTGACCAGAGGTGAAACCTCGTACTGCCAGAAATTCAGTCCACCTGGTCGAAGCACATTTTCAAGAGGAGTAGCCTCCGTGCTCGACGTAGGGTGTATTCTGGAGCTGGACACCGGGCAAGTGGGCAATTGAGCAGGCAGGGAGCTCCTATTTATAGTACACTCGATGGTCAGGCACGCGCACTGAGGGCTGCGCGTCGAAGCTAGCAGAATGATACACAGGCGCGCGTGCAGCTGGCTGACGGAGCGAGAAAGGGAGCGCCGGACATACAACAGTCTTGGTCTACCTCTACTTCTCTTACCCTCCATAACAGAGTCCATTACTCTCCTAGGTAACCTATCCTCCTCCATTCGTCTCACATGACCCCACCACCGAAGCCGGTTTATGCGTACAGCTTCATCCATTGGGTTCATTCCTAAATTAGCCTTTATCTCCTCATCCTGAGTACCCTCCTGTCATTGTTCCCACCTGTTTGTACCAGCAATCATTCTTGCTACTTTCATATCTGTTACTTCTAACTTATGAATAACATATCCTGAGTCCACCCAGCTTTCGCTCCTGTAAAGCAAAGTTGGTCTGAAAACAGACCGATGTAAAGATAGTTTCGTCTGGGAGCTGACTTCCTTCTTAGAGAATACTGTTGATCGTAACTGCGAGCTCACTGCATTAGCTTTACTACACCTTGATTCAATCTCACTTACCATATTACCATCCTGGGAGAACACACAACCTAAATACTTGAAATTATCGACCTGTTCTAACTTTGTATCGCCAATCTGACATTCAATTCTGTTGAATTTCTTACCTACTGACATTAATTTAGTCTTCGAGAGGCTAATTTTCATACCATACTCATTGCACCTATTTTCAAGTTCCAAGATATTAGACTGCAGGCTTTCAGCACAGTCTACCATTAAGACCAAGTTGTCAGCATAGGCCAAACTACTTACTACATTTCCACCTAACTGAATCCCTCCCTGCCATTTTATACCTTTCAGCAGATGATCCATGTAAACTATGAACAGCAAAGGTGAAAGATTACAGCATTGTCTAACCCCTGTAAATACCCTGAACCAAGAACTCATTCTACCATCAATTCTCACTGAAGCCCAATTGTCAACATAAATGTCTTTGATTGATTTTAATAATCTACCTTTAATTCCATAGTCCCCCAATAGAGTGAACATCTTTTCCCTCGGTACCCTGTCATATGCTTTCTCTAGATCTACGAAACATAAACACAAACACAAAATTAATCGTGCAGGCACATCTTTTGGCAGCTAGTCTTCGACAACCATGATATAAGTGCTACAATTAAAATCCTCATGTATAATTCAATTTTAATTCGCACCTAGCCATACAGGTGCAAATGCTGGACAACCTACAGACGAAGTTTAAAAAGGCTGAAGCAATATCACCAACCATGTCTGAGGAGTTGGTATAACATGGCAAGACAAGCATACAAATATCAGTGCCCTGGATGAGGTTCAGTCCTTAAGTATTGAAGCTATGATTGTCCAACGGTAATTACACAGGACGGGCCATGTGGTCTAACATATCTAACAACCTCCTTCCTTCAGTATCAGAGCTCCAAGAAAACAAATATCACAAGGTGCAACATTGGTATTAATAACTGGCAGACATCAGCCCTAGACAGTACATCTTAGAGAGCATTGGTACGTAATGGAGCGCTTCGTTTTGAAGAAAACAGGCAACAGACTGAGAATGACAGGAGCAATTGGGGGGAGGAAGTTCTCAGAAGAAACTGAAGGGCCATTCTAACATCCCAATTATACCTATGCTTATCGTGGCAAATGGTGTTCTATGCAGCCATCTGAAGAACCACAGATGACGTTGAAAGATCAACCTATTATACGCACAACTTTCATCGATGGCTGTCATTACGGGGGTGAAGAGTAAGGAGGGAGCACTCCCAGTTCTGGTATACTGCCAACTGATTGGAAATGAAACCTGAATTGAATCGATAGTATGATCGATCGATATGAATTTCCTAAAGCTTCATTATCTTCAGCCAACAACTGTGTCACACACATTATATAATATTTCTCGATGTGAATCTTTTTCCTAGCATGAATTCTATAGTTTGGTTTTGCTGTGTAAACAACAACATTACTAGTACGTAAAGTGTACGCCAGATGTCTCACGACGATGCATAAGCAATTCATAGTTTGTGTTTCAAAGGTTGCCAATACGAATCTCGAAGATAACCGAGGTCTACTGATTCAGCACTACGGTGTCCATGTATCACTAAAAGTTGCCCATACTATACTCATGCTTCAGTGATTCCTAACATCACTGTTATCAGCACAGTCAAATGTCTAAGAAGTTGAAGAAAAAATGGTTATGGTAGGCCTACACAAGCCGACCATTGCCAGTTTTCTTGTAGGCACTGGCAAATGTCAAATGCGAGTAAGAGAACTGCTTCTGGGTGCTAGAGATAACATCCCCAAAAATTTTGTTGAATGGCAGCAATCTTCCAGACTGGGCAGAAATATTCCCCAAGACAAAATTGTTACTATGATTATAAAATTCTCAGTGGCAATAATGCAGAACCATTTGTATAGAAAACAGTGTATTTAATTCTCTCCTAAGAGCATAAAGAAGTTCATATTGTTCGGGACATAGATATTTCTTTTCGAAACCAATAATTCAGTTATATTTTCAAAGAACGTGCGAGCTATTCTGTGTCATTTGGCAAACACGTACTAGTGTAAGAATGAAATAAAAATATATAAATTAATTAGGGTACTGGGAAGGAAATGAACAGTTAGTAACAAAATTTCCCTGTAACATCAATGAAATCTGTCTACTGTAGGCCTAGATAAACTCTACAAACGACATAATTTCATTCCAAAGAACACATGTAAAGGATTGTTAATTTTAAACTTTCCAATATAAGTCTATGGATAGCAGTAGTCATTCAGGAAAATGGTTCAAATGTTAGCAAAGATTTGCAGCTCTGAACACCAATAAGGTGCACAATCAATGAATAAACAATCCTCATCATCATCATCATCATCCATCCATCAGTGTCTAAAGGCAATGTCTTGTCTATACAACCATTCTTTTCTGTCCTCAGCTCGTCGTTTCATTTCATAAGAACCATATAAAAGGCTCTGTGCCAAGTCTCGAAGGAATTTTTCCTCGGTCGTCCTCGTGATTTTTTCTTCCAGCAGATTCGTAAGAAAGGTATTGTGTCACAAGATGCTAAACTTTCCATTAGTCACTGAAAAAATGATGTAATGAATGGTGAACTTCGAAATATTTTTAAAAATCGCAATAGAATCAGCTTTTGAGTTGTTAGGCCATGTGCATGTGCAGCACTTTGGAATATAAATTTTGCTGTATTTCCGACCAAATTCATGTCAAAGTTGTTCTTGAAATGTTTTTTTTGTTTTTTTTTTTTTGCTAGGGGCTTTACGTCGCACCGACACAGATAGGTCTTATGGCGACGATGGGATAGGAAAGGCCTAGGAGTTGGAAGGAAGCGGCCGTGGCCTTGATTAAGGTACAGCCCCAGCATTTGCCTGGTGTGAAAATGGGAAACCACGGAAAACCATCTTCAGGGCTGCCGATAGTGGGATTCGAACCTACTATCTCCCGGATGCAAGCTCACAGCCGCGCGCCTCTACGCGCACGGCCAACTCGCCCGGTCTTGAAATGTTTGTAAGGTCTCAGAGAAAGTTGAAGCCGGTAATGCTATGATTGCTGTTTAATACTCTTAATATTGATGTCACTAACCCCAAGTGGTATAAACTAATGGGCAAAAGCGTACACATCACATAATGATACTTTTTGGAGATTATTCTCTATTTTTTCTTCTTTTTTTAAGTTTTGAAAGGAGTACGGCCTACGATAAGTTAAATATGAAAGATATTAGTCCAATATTTCGAACATCACAATTCGTTCATTATATTTTTCAGTGACTAATGGAGAATTTAGGATTTAAAAGTTTAATAGTACATCTATAGCCCGGATAAATGAAATTCCCATTCATATGGACGAAAGATATACCGCTACAGATTTTGGCCCCTACAATTATTGCATTCAAATGTCAATCTCTAAAGAATTATCGAGAATGTCACCGATCCAGATCTGCCCCTTTACATGCATACACAATTCCAAATTTCCTATTAGCAAAATGAACTGCGAACATATCTATTGTTTACATCATCTAACAAGTGGGCGGAGTAAACCATTTGAAAAACATAGAAACTTGTTCAAACAGCAGTACAAACAATCACGTAGGAAAACCTACTTACTTTCTTTCACGGCTCAGCTATAATACTATAAGTGCATCATTCAGAAACCTTCTAATATACGCTGAATGCTATATGATGTATAATAAATTTATTCCTGACTTTCAATTATCGCACCATATATCGTTCGTATTTCAGTCTGTCAAAGAATATAAACTACTTCTTGATGTTTAGAAGTTTATAATAACACGAAGAAGAGAAGTAGAAGAAGCTGCGCTCAGTCAAAGAGAATAAGTAGCGCTCAGTCGTTGCCTACGAGATACACAAGGCCGGGAAATACAGCACACAGATAATTCCGGCAAGTGCCACTAGAGTTCTCTTCACTGTTCTGTCTCGCCCGCTCATTGCAACACGTTCGAATACGAAAAACTATAAAAATTCATTAAAACTAGTAATTTCAGAAGAAGGCAGTAAACAGATATGAGATCAAAGATAGATCAAGAGCAACGCTTTAACTTATTTTCTACAACGTATTTCTTACAATATGCTTAAACGAAATAAGTAATTCACGAAAGAAGCAGAGAAATCTGATAGCGAGTTTGTCACTTCATACCGATTACTTTAATTGTGCTTCACAGTATCCGATAAGCGGATCGAGATTGCGGTCATAAATAACTTTGGGTTTAATCTCCTTTCACCAATTAACAACGATCCAATCTTTTCCTGAGCACATCTGATATTTTGACATTCGAATTGATGCCGCTGCTTGGTGAGCGATGTTATGTCCGTTACGCAAATATTTAGCGTCGTTTCACCGTATTTCTCTTTTTCTTCCCTTAAAATTAAATTTGTGTTCGCCTCTGTGGTGTAGTGGTTAGTGTGATTAGCTGTCACCCCCCCCCCTCCCAAAGGTCCGGGTACGATTCCCGGCCCTGCCACGAAATTTGAAAACTGCTACGAGGGCTGGAACGGGGTCCACTAAACCTCTGGAGGTCAACTGAGTAGAAGTGGGTTCTATTCCCACCTCAGCCGTCCTCGAAGTGGTTTTCCGTGGTTTCCCACTTCTCCTCCAGGCAAATGCCAGGATAGAACCTAACTTAAGGCCACGGCCGCTTCCTTTCCTCTTCCCTGCCTGTCCATTCAAATCTTCCCATCCCTCCACAAGGCCCCTGTTCAGCATAGCAGGTGAGGCTGCCTGGGCGAGGTACTGGTCATTCTCCCCAGCTGTATCCCTCGACCCAAAGTCTGGTGCTCCAGGACACTACCCTTGAGGCGGTAGAGGTGGGATCCCTCGCTGAGTCCGAGGTAAAAACCGACCCTGGAGGGTAAACGGATGAAGAAAGAAGAAGAAAATTTAATACGCACTAACAGGAATAAAGCTCCTAAATGACCAATTTTAGCATGCTTTTCAATTTGGTTTGCTTTCTGGTCAAGTTCAGATACCGTAAAACCTTTTTTCTGATTTCATTACCCGTATCCTACTTCTCAATTTACAGATTATTTTCTGTAATCTGGTATTTAATATTCTCATCAGTATATTTTTTAGATTTAACAGAGATACTCGTAGACTTTCCTATATATAGAAACGAGACATTTACTCCTTTTTCGTTTGTGCCTGACGTATGAAGATATGGTATGTTAATCGTTATCTGAATTGGAACTTTTACTAAATTTTGATGACAACACATCAGTTTTGGGAGCAGGACGCTTCCTGCGTTTGACATTTTCCTGTTTGTGAACATGATACACAATGAAAACTGAAGGAAGTTTAATTGATGTGCTTACACTGAAATCTGTTTTATGAAAAGAATTGCTAGGTACCTAAAGAGATTCTACTACATCACCTTGCGTAGAAATAGTTTGCTTCCATTTCTCCCTTAAACCGCACTCGGAAGGGAAACTATGGAACGTCAATGTTCATGCTTTTTAGTGTCAACCGAAATACATATATATAATTTAATAGCACACAATTTATGTATATAAAGCGATTACATGTCATTTAAACATAAGTCAATTATAGGCCTATTTCTCTTAGAGCATTCCACGACATGGTAACGAGAACAAGTCAAATTACACAGTTAACACACACAACTCTCGTCCGGTTCATGAAAGATCCTGGTTTTGCAGAGTTTGTAGTGGTATCCATGAATTGCCATAGAATTGATAAAATGTCGGAGGTCCTGGTTTGTATTGGTCCATGTTCTGTTCGTCATTGCTTCAGTCGTATAGAATTCGGGACAAATATCATTCCTTTTGGCCACTCTTTCGTCCAGGAGTTTCTTCCATTGGTCTGTATAAGGTAGAGCAAGCTTGAATCTCAAGTCTTCAATTAGGAAAGGCTCCTTTGCGAGTTCATAAACCAGTCTTGATCTAGTGAATCTAGACACACACAGGGTTGTCTTTAAGAATCGGGCTTTGACTTTTTCTAGAATGTGTAGGTCATTCTTTGTTAGCTTATCCCAAATGATTTCCAGCCCATATGTTAAAATAGGGATTATTTTTGCGTCAAACAGGGTAATGGCCGTCTTGAGAGATAGTCTGTTTAGATTCTTGATGTCAAATATCGCTTTCATAGCTGCCGCAGCACGTAGTCTAATATGAAGTCTAAAGGAGTTTGCTGTCGTCTGCATCGTCAAGCCCAGATATTTAAAACTGTTCACGTCGTTTAATGTTTCTGCTTTGTACGTCACTTTGTCACTTGAGGATGTTCGTCCACCCTTCCTGAAAATCATGTAGACAGTCTTTTCGATGTTTACCTGCAATTCATTTATATCTGCCCACTTCTCCAGTGCATCCAGTGCTTTTTGTAGCTCTTTAACATCGTGTGATCCTAGAACGATATCATCGGCATATAAATACCTGGTTACTTCGTTTGTCACCTCTTTTATCGCTTGGACCACATCATAGGTAGCTACGTTAAACAATAAAGGACTAAGAGGGTCACCCTGTAGAACGCCATTTGTCTGCGTGATCTCCCTCGATGAGGTTATATTGTCTGAGATGATGACAGTGTTATTTATCAACATGTTATGGATCAAAAGAGTGAGCGCCTTGTCCTCTACAAGATAATGTAGTTTCGACGATATGATGTTTCTATTAAGATTATCGAAGGCCTTGGAGAAATCTATGAACACTGTGTGAAATTTACCCTTTGGTAGCCGTAAGGTGTCATGTATATCGTCCAGTAGATTTCTTATTGCGTGTAGAGTACTTCTTCCTCTTCTAAATCCAAATTGCTCATCCGGAAGTTTGGCTTCGATTTCTTCCGTCAGTCGAGTGGTTATTAGCTTGGTGAGTATCTTCATCAAATTATTCAACCGAAATACAGAGAGGTACACAAGAGTGCACCTTCTTCCTCATAGACACTCACCGACAGAAACAATATTCACAATAAATTGCACAAAATCAACACAGCATCACAATCACTCCGCATATCACAATGTTAAAACTCCGCCAAGAACAGAACGGAAACCTGACATCTAGCGGCCAAACCGTGAACACGGTCGGGCCAGTTTTTCAGCGACAAATTAGTAGCTATGTCCCGGCCTTGTATATCTCGTAGGCAACGGCTCAGTCAAGACCAACTTCAATCTTAGCCTGCAAGGAATACAAAGCCTGCCCAATAGCCAACCATAGCTGTCCGCCCTGCGGATGCTATATTTGCCGCTAGAGGCGCTGCAATTCAACCTCACATGAGCATCTCGGTTGGCAGTATTTCTACACGTTGTATGCTTACTGAAGACGTCGTATTGTTAAAATCGTCAATTGCATTACAATGGTGTATTGTTGCGTACAGTTTTGTACAGAAGGCTCTATACTGAGAGTCAACTTAAGACCTTAGCGGTCCCTTTGATGTTAGTCAGACTTCTGGTCGGTGAAAAGGCTTCCGCAGCGCCAAATAGTTCCCTAGGTTTGTTACTTGTTCCTGAAGTCAGGAGCTTCCTTCAGTTTGGTTAGATATTCTGGTGAACTGACTTGATGAATTAAAATTTTTGCCCTGTATGAATATGGAAAATATATCACAGGTTGTATGTTATTCGGGTTCGTTACCAACTCTTATATTTCATACGTAGATGGCTGTGAATAGTTATTGTTCTCAGTGGTGTATGTAGCAAAATAATAATAATTTAATATGATATTGATATCTTATTGCACTGTGTACTTAGTAAGTTTGTTTGAGTTCATTCCACTGTTGATAAGTTCGCATAATATGTGGGACGTTGAAGATGGATCCACCGGGCAAGTTGGCCGTGCGGTTAGGGCCGCGCAGCTGTGAGCTTGCATCCGGGAGATAGTAGGTTCGAACCCCACTGTCAGCAGCCCTGAAGATGGTTTTCCGTGGTTTCCCATTTTCACACCAGGCAAATGCTGGGGCTGTACCTTAATTAAGGCCACGGCCGCTTCCTTCCCATTCCTAGGACTTTCCTGTCCCATCGTCGCCATAAGACCTATCTGTGTCGGTGCGACGTAAAGCAAATAGCAAAAAAAAAAAAAAAAAAAAAAAGATGGATCCAATAAAACTGTTGGCAATACTGGCTGCAAAAGCGTGTTCACTGTTCAGTATTAATAATGGCTGCCAGCTGTGTGCAAGACGTGTGTGATGCTATGACGCTTGAGTTCCCTGTGAAATACTTTAAAGCTAACAAAAGTAGAGGAAATTAAAGTAGAAAATCTAAACCAAATTGTTTTAAACGTTTACAGTAGCCTACGAGATTAGAATCCACTGTGGACTGTGGAAGACGTGAAAAAGTCCGCGCAGCTGATCGGCGTTTCTGTGTAAAGTGTTTACGCCGCTCGCTTGGAAAGGAAAATCCAAGTTTCCAGGGAAAGAACGATGTGTCAGCTCAGCACTCGCCGTAAATAAAACAGGAAGGACCTTAACACGGTATGGGAATAGGATCTTTGGCGTATTCGATGATAATAATAATAATAATAATAATAATAATAATAATAATAATAATAATAATAATAATAATAATAATAATGAGTACTTTACTTTATATTCGCAACCGCCCTCTACCTACAGAAATGTTGTCATGAGAGGATCATGAGTTCGAGTACCTTCCGAATGACGAGACTACAATATTTACAACATTCCTGGAAGCATTGTATTCTGCAATCCCACTCACGGGTGGGTTTTTCAGCTTTCTTAACTATGAGAAACTGCCACTGACAGTCGTTGCACGAGAGCGGAATCGTATACGTATGTTGTAAGTCTCCATGTGCCTCACACAAATCGCATTATGAAACAAAAATAATTCTTGCTTCTCTTGCCTCGGAATTCGTCAGTAATCTGTAGGTTTACATGGTCAATAAAGGAATAAATAGGTATGGTACGTAATCAAAGTACAGCTATGTGAAAGGCAGTGATTTCGTTTGATGCTTCACTATTTCAGAATGAAGTAGGCCTACTGTACTTGTCAGATGGACGCACGGCGTTATTGATAAGCTGGTTGTGGCGGAGATGGAGAACCGCGACGAGACGGGAAGGGGGAACAGGGGACGTGCTCACATGCGGAAGGATACTTTTCCTAAGCTCTTAACTCGAATTTCAGTATAGAAATAAAGTTCTTGGAACTAGTTTCCATGAATTCCCTTGCCAAGGGCCAACTAGGGAATTGTGGATTAAAGCAATAAGCAGACAAGGTATGGTACAGTAAATACGCAGACCATGTGACGGCAAAAATTATTATTGCTCCTGTTCTGGTGATAATAATATTATCTTTGATATCAACTTCCTGGCCCGAGAGACGGTGTCACCGTCTAGGAAGCCCGCCTCCCTCTTCAGGGGAGAAATAAAAATATTTAGTAGTTACATGATCCGTCAACATTAGCATATTATTTGGGAAGGTATAAGCAATGCCAGACACCTTGGGTGGCATGGCCATCATATTTGGCACAAATATTGGAGTGCCGGGCTGAGTGGCTCAGACGGTTAAGGCGCTGGCCTTCTGACCCCAACTTGGCAGGTTCGATCCTGGCTCAGTCCGGTGGTATTTGAAGGTGCTCAAATACGTCAGCCTCGTGTCGGTAGATTTACTGGCACGTAAAATAACTCCTGCGGGACTAAATTCCGGCACCTCGGCGTCTCCGAAAACCGTAAAAGAGTAGTTAGTGGGACGTAAAACAAATAACATTATTTATTATTAATATTGGAGTAGGTACCCCAGGACTTGAAGGCTCTCTCATACTTTCATTATTTTCATGGTATACTCTACATGAAACTCACATTGAGAATTGCCCGTGTCGAAACTGTGTTTTGAACCTTAGAATATTCGAAGAGTGCAGCTGCCCATTCTTATCACGGAATGGGTTAATGTGCTTGTCTATGCAGGAGGAAGAGAGGAATAGTTGTGGAACGTAAAGTGACATAATATATAAGTAGTTCCTTTATACCTTTCAGTTTTTCTGTGAAAAATAACCAGAAAAAGAATAAATGGTCTCCTATAAGCTTCTAAATGGTTTTCTTATTTTTCGGAACAAAATAAAAAAATGTATCTTTTCCAACTTTGCAACTGTTAGTTACTGAACAAATCGCACACGCGGATCAATCAATCAATACTGATCTGCATTTAGGGCAGTCACCCAGGTGGCAGATTCCCTATCTGTTGCTTTCCTAGCCTTATCCGAAATGATTTCAAAGAAATTGGAAATTTATTGAACATCTCCCTTGGTAAGTTATTCCAATCCCTAACTCCCCTTCCTATAAATGAATATTTGCCCCAGTTTGTCCTCTTCAATTCCAACTTTATCTTCATATTGTGATCTTTCCTACTTTTATAAACGCCATTCAAACTTATTCGTCTACTAATGTCATTCCACGCCATCTCTCCGCTGACAGCCCGGAACATACCACTTAGTCGAGCAGCTCTTCTTCTTTCTCTCAATTCTTCCCAACCCAAACATTGCAACATTTTTGTAAAGCTACTCTTTTGTCGGAAATCGCCCAGAAGAAATCGAGCTGCTTTTCTTTGGATTTTTCCAGTTCTTGAATCAGGTAATCCTGGTGAGGGTCCCATACACTGGAACCATACTCTAGTTGGGGTCATACCAGAGACTTATATGCCCTCTCCTTTACATCCTTACTACAACCCCTAAACACCCTCATAACCATGTGCAGAGATCTGTACCCTTTATTTACAATCCCATTTATGTGATTACCCCAATGAAGATCTTTCCTTATATTAACACCTAGATACTTACAATGATCCCCAAAAGGAACTTTCACCCCATCAACGCAGTAATTAAAACTGAGAGGACTTTTCCTATTTGTGAAACTCACAACCTGACTTTTAGCCCCGTTTATCAACATACCATTGCCTGCTGTCCATCTCACAATATTTTCGAGGTCACGTTGCAGTTGCTCACAATCTTGTAACTTATTTATCACTCTATAGATAATAACATCATCCGCAAAAAGCCTTACCTCCGATTCCACTCCTTTACTCATATCATTTATATATATAAGAAAACATAAAGGTCCGATAACACTGCCCTGAGGAACTCCCCTCTCAACTATTACAGGGTCAGACAAAGCTTCACCTACTCTAACTCTCTGAGATCTATTTTCTAGAAATATAGCAACCCATTCAGTCACTCTTTTGTCTAGTCCAATTGCACTCATTTTTGCCAGTAGTCTCCCATGATCCACCCTATCAAATGCTTTAGACATGTCAATCGCGATACAGTCCATTTGACCTCCAGAATCCAAGATATCTGCTATATCTTGCTGGAATCCTACAAGTTGAGCTTCAGTGGAATAACCTTTCCTAAAACCGAATTGCCTTCTATCGAACCAGTTATTAATTTCACAAACATGTCTAATATAATCAGAAAGAATGCCTTCCCAAAGCTTACATACAATGCATGTCAAACTTACTGGCCTGTAATTTTCAGCTTTATGTCTATCACCCTTTCCTTTATACACAGGAGCTACTATAGCAACTCTCCATTCATCTGGTATAGCTCCTTCGGTCAAACAATAATCAAATAAGTACTTCAGATATGGTACTATATCCCAACCCATTGTCTTTAGTATATCCCCAGAAATCTGATCAATTCCGGCCGCTTTTCTAGTTTTCAACTTTTGTATCTTATTGTAAATGTCATTGTTATCATATGTAAATTTTATTACTTCTTTGGCCTTAGTCTCTTCCTCTATCTCGACATTATCCTTGTAACCAACAATCTTTACATACTGCTGACTGAATACTTCTGTCTTTTGAAGATCCTCACATACACACTCCCCTTGTTCATTAATTATTCCTGGAATGTCCTTCTTGGAACCTGTTTCTGCCTTAAAATACCTATACATACCCTTCCATTTTTCACTAAAATTTGTATGACTGCCAATTATGCTTGCCATCATATTACCCTTAGCTGCCTTCTTTGCTAGATTCAATTTCCTAGTAAGTTCCTTCAATTTCTCCTTACTTCCACAACCATTTCTAACTCTATTTCTTTCCAGTCTGCACCTCCTTCTTAGTCTCTTTATTTCTCTATTATAATAAGGTGGGTCTTTACCATTCCTTACCACCCTTAAAGGTAACTGGCAGTAACGAATCCTGAGTTAGCAAGAAATTTTCAAACACAACTGAAAAGCATCGAAAAGGAAGACGAAGGAGCACCATGCATTTCTATGTTGAGTGCTACAATGACATATATTGGAGGGTATTTGGTAAGAGTTGTCGAAGACCACATGCCATGTGAAGAGTGTGTTGAACAAATTAGTAGAATCCAGAGTCCATCTGCACTAACGTCATTAATAAAAATCAAGAATTGAGGTGGTCTCAGGTATCCAAAGCCAAGTTTTGTTTCACTGCTGATGAAACTGGCGCAAGTAACGGACAAAATGATATTGGTAACGCTGGGCAGTCCAAATACAGCATAAACATTAACCGAAATACTGTTGCCACGTGTTGCTAAAAATCCTATTCTACAGTGTTGGAAAAGTGAACATCCTGTGGAACTACGCAGAATAATACTGCAGAAGTTTCTGCACCCCTCTGTCACTAACTACACATGACGGATGAGTATCGCCGAGAATACTTCTTAAGAAGGAAAGCAATTTATGAGAAGAAAATATCAAGGAAAATGTTAAAAGTCGTTACTTTTCACTGAAAATCTACGGTGCAGTAGTAAAAATATCTAGTGCAGATCTTATATCCTTTTAAATGCCAGACATAAATTTCGACAGTTGTGGGTGTTATCTGAAATGAAAATCCACAGCTGAATTGAACTCCTAGGGGTAAAATGAGAACATTTATTAATTTTCTACTTCATTCTGCTCAGTAAGGTATGCAATATACAAGAAGTATGGTGTAGAGGTAAATTTGTGCTGGTTTTAATTCCCGGCAGCAATGCTAGTGAGTGCTGATGTGAGGTGGTATACTAGCGCTGCAGTGGTCAAGACGCGCACTGCCAGGCGGGCACTGTTTCTGAAGAGAGCACTGCGAGTGAGCAGGCTTTGTATTCCTTGTAGGCTAAACTCCAATCCTCAGACCTTAACGCTATTCTCGGGTCCGGTTTCATCAGCACATGTTAAATATATACTAACAAGTAGTTAGTTAATACGGAGTTAGAAATTTAACATCTTCTTAGGTTTCTTGCGTTTCATCAAACTTTTCTTGTGAAATGTTAACCAATCGACTGTTAACTCTCCCAATATTGCGAACTGGTGCGAATCAAGGAGGCAGTGCTACGAACATGCTGTTTTACAGGGCGCTCCGATGAGCTTTTGTTTGAGCACAGCTGTAAAATATGGCGCGTGAAGTGATTCATATAGCTTAGTTTTGTGTGGTTCTATGTGCAGACTGTGTTTATTTATAGTATTATACCTATGTACATCAGAGTTTATGGTGTAGCTGTTTACATTCTCCTTCATATATACAAGTGTATGGAAGATATAAAGGCTAGGCAATGGTAAAATAAAATAAAGTTTAAAGTATTTCTTGCAGCTTGTCCTCCTGCCGACACCGGCCATTCCTCTAATTATTTTCTTTTGTAACTTAAAGATGACTTCGCTATATCGTGAAATCCCCCAGTAAATGATTCCATAGGTTAGTATGGGATGGACATATGCAAAATACATAATTTGGTAAGCCTTTAAATTAAAACTATTTTTCAAAGATATTATCATGAAATAAATTCTACTAAGCTTTTTCCCTATAAACTCTGTATGTTTATCCCAGGTTAATGATTCATCAATCCACAAGCCAAGAAACTTTGTTGATGATGAGTACTCAATTATGGTCTCTCCAAATGATATTGGACTAACTTCCATATTGAAATTAATCTTATGGTGAAATCTAATAACAGAAGTTTTCTGTTTACTTAAAATTAATTTATTATCTTCAAGCCAGCTCAGGATATTACTCACTATATTGCCTGCCTTCAATTCTAACCCTTCAGAACTTTCATCAGCTACAAAAACAGTAATATCATCTGCAAACAAAGTTAATTGCACTCCTTGAATATCATCAACAATTTGGACGATATCATTAATAAATACTAAAAATAATAATGGTCCTAAAACTGACCCCTGTGGAACACCATGATCTATGTTTCTGGCACAGGAATACACATTCTTAATTACATTTTTGCTCAAATCAGTACCGGTATATGATATTTCAACAATCTGTCTTCTATCCCCTAAAAATGATTTGAACCAGTCATAGGCCATTCCCCGAACTCCATACATGTATAACTTTTCTAAAAGCAAGCTGTGGTCAATTATATCAAAAGCTTTTGTTAAGTCCAAGAAAATACCTAAACATGCACCCTTCCCATCTAGAGTGTCATATATCCGTTCAATAAAGTTGATGAATGCTGTGGTAGTTGATCTATTTTTACAAAAGCCATTCTGGCAACCAGCTAATATATTATGCTTCTCTAAGAATGATAACAGTCTATCGTACATAATTCTTTTCAGTATTTTGGAGAATACAGAGGGGAGGCAGACAGGCCTATAGTTACCAGCATCTTCTTCACTACCCTTTTTATGTATCGTAACAACTTTGGTTACCTTGAATTTGTCTGGAAATTTACCAGTGGTTAGTGACAAATTTATCAAGTAACAGAGAGGCTTGATTATGTATTGGTAACAGCATTTAATAAGGTAGTTTGAATAACCATCTAAACCAGAAGACTTCTTTTTACCCATCTGTTTTATTACCTTATCTATCTCTTGCTCAGTCACAGGAGTAAGAAACATGGATGATACATTCCTGTGAACTGTATTCAAGTTTGTTCTTGTCACTGATGTTTGAAAATTTTCCGTTAACCTCAAAACTGCTTCTATAAAATAGTTACTAAATATTTCTGCAACTTCTTCTGGATCACTGATTTCTTTCCCTGCATTTGTAAGAGTAATATTATTTTTTAATGGAACTAGAGTACCTTTCTCCCTTTTTATAATGTTCCACATACATTTAGACCTGTTTTTAGAATTTTTTAGCTCATTCTCATTATGCAATCTTTTGGCAGCCTTCAAAACTTCTTGATATATGTTCTTATATTTCTTATAATAATCCTTCAATTCAGATGAGGTGTTACTCCCTTTCACACATTTGCTTAAAATCCTTAATCGTCTACTTGAATTTCTAATTCCTGTTGTAATCCACCCATTCCTATAATTCTTTACAATTACCCTTTTGACTGGTATTGCCACTTGATAATAATAATCGAACAAACCCAAAAACTCACTGAAGGCCTCATTAGTTGAGTTATTTCTATATACACTCTCCCAAGTTTCCTTGGTCAATAACTGGTTAAAATATGAAATATTTTCCTTGTTGCACATTCTAGTTTCCCTGTAAATTACATTGTTATTTTTTAAATTATGGTTTCCTATTACCCTAAAATTTAGATGCACAATTTGAGCAGAATGATCTGAAAAACCTGTATCATAAACTTCTATTTCATAGTTCCACATTTCCTCATTCAATACAACTTGATCTACTGCTGACTTTGTATCCCCAGATATTCTAGTTGGTTGTCGCCAGCGGGATACAGGAGAGCGTATCTACACGACGCCACAGAAGATGACTACCGCAGCAGTAGTCGAAACGTCTGGGAGAAGCGAGAGGAGTGGACCACGGCATAACAGCCCGGAAGAATTTTATTATATCTAGTTGGTTGATTTACAACTGCCTTTAGACCGTGCAAGGAAAACAACATTTCTAGCCTTTGCTTATCTCGCCCACCATTATTCCCTAAAAAATCTACATTGAAGTCACCCATGATTATTACATTTTTGTTATGATTCTGTAGGTCATCTAAAATAATTTCAATATTATTATAAAAAGTTTCAACATTACTAGAAGGATTTCTATAAATGCATATAAGTATTAACTTATAATCCACTAGTTCAACAAAGCTAGCCTCGAAATGCTCCTCTACATTCAGATATTCAAATTTATCCAACTGCTTACATTTGATATTATTATTCACATATATACATGAACCTCCACACTTCATTTTCTTTCTACAAAACTTACTTGCAAGAGCATAACCTTCTAATACAAAATTTGAAATCTCATCCTCTGTCAACCAATGTTCAGTTAAGCATAAAACATCATACCCTTGTAGGTTATCTGCCAACAGAACCTCCACACTTAGAATTTTATTTCTTAAAGATTGAACATTCTGGTGGAACAAATTTAGCTCTCCCTTTAGATTATAACTATTGCTACCTTTTACCGTAAAAAATCCTGCTCTAGTAATACTGGTCGTTTCCTTGTCCTACTTGACGTTCTTATTTCTGGTTGTTTAGCTTGCCCTCCTTCAGTTCGTCCTGATGGTGCTCCAAAATCCAACTTCTCCAGTAACTCCTCTCCTCGTTCATCCAACTGACTGCTACTGACGATCTCAATGGTTTCCTCACAAGTTTTCCCTGAGTACTCAGTGCTTTCTGGTATTGCTGTCTCTGATGATTGTGGTAGAATCACATTAATCCCTTTCAGCTGATTTTCTTCTTCTAGGCATCCTTCTTTAGTGGTAGCACTCACCTCAACTACTTCCTCAACTCTTCTTACTTTCATTACCTGCAAATGTTCTGCAACTTCCTCATCTTTATCGAACAGCAGTGGTATGGCATTAGTTGTGATAGTTGTTCCTGAAGTCTGTTGTGTTTTCTTTCTTATCATATTACATAGCTGCTTTTTCCCTCTTCTGCTAAGATGCATGCCATGATTTGTGAAATATCCTCGATACATATTGCTCATATCAATTATTTCTGTATTTTGAAAGTATTTGACAATTTTCTGTATCCGCCTGTTTGTATCATCAACTAACTTATTTACACAAGACCATTCAATTAAATCATGTCGATGTGGAATATTACATATTATTACATTGGTGGTCTTTAATTTGCAAAGTGCTTTCTTCACCCCAGAAATCACATTTGATGCTTTATTTCTGGCAATATCATTCGTCCCTGCCATAATAACCACGTAGTCATTCTCAGTAAGTGTTCCCATCTCTTCCATATCTGACTGAAGAACCTCTTTGAACAGAGCACCTGGCTTGACAGTCTTCAGTCTCCGGTAGCATATCACCAAGTTCGACAGCAATACCCCGACCATGGCTATCCCCGTACACAACTACCTTACATTCTTTCTTCTTCAACCCCAGTGCAGGCTTCCTTGTAATGGCTGGAATGTTATTAATCTTTACACATTCTTCTTCACTAGAGGTAATTGATTCAAGGACCTGGAACTTATTCCTTAATTCAATACCTAGGCCTACGCCCCTATCATGATTAGTTTTAGGCCTACTGTTACAACACCTCGTACTTACTTCCGACCATGTCTCAGTTTGCACTTCAGTCACACCATTTAAACTAAGTGTATTACGTTTAATACTTTCAATGTCTTCCCTTAACATTCGAATAATTTCATCCCTTGAGGCCAATTCGGATAATAAAGTAACACAGTCAACACACTTTCCCGCTTCCGCATGCACGATGCGTGCGTCACATACACAAACACTTCGCGAATTATTTTTCCTTTGGCCTATGACCTGATCCACACTTCCACTGGTATTTGACACCTTCTTCTTCCCGTCGTTAAATTCTATGCACTCACTACTTTCCATTAAACTACTACATTTCTGGAAATTCTCAACAGCTTGAGGAGCAACACGACCGGCAGGCGCCATTTTTTTGAAGCTGTTAGATGTGTATTTCAGCAGATATCCATTTTTCTAGATTTCGTTACTTACACAATTTGTAACATGCTTGTTACAGCACAGCTGTTACGAGAAGGCAGTGAACTGGTTGTCATCGGCTCAACATTATCTTGACCCAAGCATTTTGAAAGCTCTTATATTTGTAAATAATTTATTTTTTTGTAATAAATCCCTGTTTGTTAAACTTTGAATGCAGCGATGTTTTCTGTTAGATTTTTTAAATTTTAATTTAGCTGATTCTTACCTGATTAGTCACTTATCCTAGTGTTTTATCTTCATGTTGCCCATTGTTACCCATGTTATCCCTGAGAAGAGCGCTATTATCCGGCTGAGCAAGGATAAGTGTTCAGGTAAGACTATGTGCACAAGCTCACGTTTGTGAGAGTCCTTTCACTACTGTACTCTGGGTTCGAGACCGGCTTTCGCCTGGCCGGAACCCTAGGGTCCTGTAGGGCACAGTACGAAACGGGGTCCACTCAGCCTCGGGAGGTCAACTGAGTAGAGGTGGGTTCGATTACCACCTCAGCCATCCTGGAAGTGGTTTTCCGTGGTTTCCCACTTCTCCTCCAGGCGAATGCCGGGATGGTACCTAACTTAAGGCCACGGCCGCTTCCTTCCCTATTCCTTGCCTATCCCTTCCAATCTTCCCATCCCTCCACAAGGCCCCTGTTCAGCATAGCAGGTGAGGCCGCCTGTGCGAGGTACTGGTCATACTCCCCAGTTGTATCCCCGACCAAGAGTCTGAAGCTCCAGGACACTGCCCTTGAGGCGGTAGAGGTGGGATCCCTCGCTGAGTCCGAGGGAAAACCGAACCTGGAGGGTAAACAGATGATGATGATGATGATGATGAAATAAACTATCATAAAACAGAACCTTTCCGACCGTATCCAAGAAACAGCTGACTTCCCAGCTGAAGCTGATACACATTTGCCGCCAAGGGGTCGTCCGAAAGATCCAACACCTCCTAGATATATAAGGCCTCACAACTGTTCTGGGAATATACTGTGACGTCAGCATAGGGAGGAAAGCTTGGACCTTTTCAGTAATAACACAGCAATGAGTTTGGCCATGTAACGCTGAATTTAGAAGAGTTTTAATTCGTTTAATGATGCCAATTGCTAATACCGTTGTACATAATGGTACTGATGTGTTGCGTACTAAGCTGTAAGGGGAATTCCGACAGTGATAACGAAGTGCATGCATTAAGTTTACGAAAGACGAGATTATGCGGCAGATATGTTTACGTGCAATTCCAAGACAAGACTACAGATTTACTAATAAGTCAATGGTGAGCAGTGGCGGCTCGTTTGGCGCCCCCCACGGGGTTCCATTAAATTCGGGAATTTTAATCTTAAATGTTAACAAGGGAAATATTTTACTGTAAGATTATTATCAAGGGCGCGAGTGGTACTGTACTGCTGCCCGAAGCGCTGCTGGCCGCGCGCAGGAGGGCGCTCTCTCATAGCGGACCAAATACTCTGAGTCTCGCTTGACTGGCCTTGAGGGAGCCAATCAGAGGCGTAGTAGAGATGTGCAGTTCTTCGGAGATTCCGGCGCGTTTCTGCCGCGGCCTATTGTTGCAGCCAACCTACCCGAAACATTGGTGATCTGATTTCTATTTAATAGGGGTCAGTTTATGCCATTTCTCTCCTAAAACTAGGAACTATTTTACTGAGGCAGTTACCTGAGTTAAATGTGCTGGTACATATTTAAAATAGTCTTGTAATTTTTAGGATTATTAACTAACGAAACGAGTAACGACTGTAACTACTGTCTCCTCGCACTTGACTCATGTTGGCCTTACCGGAGAGCGCGATGTTGATGAATGATCTCGTGAGGTGACTGTGACAAGGTGAATTTAGGAGAAAGGTTGTGATTTATATGTAGGCGTAGAGTTATGTTTGCACTTTGTACGGTATGATTACCGTCGAACATATTAAAGTACTAACGTTTTCTTCTCTTTCTATTGAGAAGAAAGACGAACTGAAGGAGTGTTTTAGGCCGACACCAGACTTCTTGTTGAAAAAACCGGAGACCAAGAAAAATGAAAATAGGGCTTTCCAAAGACAAATTAATTCTCCTGACGTATATAACAAGAACTCGCGGATATGTGGAAGTGATATCTCAGAAATCTTTTACTGCTTTCCTTGCTTGCTATTCTCCCGTTCCAGGAAAGGAGATAAATGGGTCACCACAGGGGTGATATCAATAGTACCATGGACTTTGAAATGCTTGGTGAAGTCAATGTCGTGTCTTGTTTAAGTGATCACTACAGTGAAACTATTCGTAAACATAACTCGATAGTGGACAAGAACAGGCAAATAATATTATTATTATTGTTATTATTATTATTATTATTATTATTATTATTATTATTATTATTATTATTATTATTATTATTATTATTATTGTTGTTGTTGTTATTATTATTATATAATTATTATTTAATAATAATAATAATAATAATAATAATAATAATAATAATAATGTATGTGTATGTATGTTCAGTGGTGGTGGTGGTGGTGATTATTGTATTAAGAGGAAGTACGACTAAGCAACCATCCTCTATATAACACTAAGGCCCGATTTCATCAACACATGTTAGTACTTAACAAGGTGTTAAATCATTTTAACATACGATTTAAGAAAATTTGCGTTTCATCAACAAATGTTAACATTAACAAATGTTAAACAGCGTATTAAAGTTAACATCAGCCATTTCCAATGTTAAATGGCTAACATTAGCATTTAGCATCCTGTCCCAAAATGGCTGCTGTGAATTGCGCTTTTGAGGCGGAATTGCTCTATTTAGATCTTTTACAAAACAATCCTGATCGAAGAAGAGTTCAGCGACATAATGACTTTGAAAATTTGACGGATCCGAAATTTCTTCATAGATACAGGTTTTCGAAAACAGTCGTTGCCAAGGTTGTTGACAAAATTCAAGTGAGGTTAGAATATCCTACGAAGAGAATCTTACCTCTTTCTCCAATGTTGCAGGTACTGATAATATTACGAGTTTTTGCTACTGGTTATTTTCACATAATGGCCGGAGACTATGCTGGAATTTCTAAAGCCACTGTTAATAGAGTTGTTTGTCGAGTGTCTGCAGCAATAGCATCCATGAGAAGGAGGTATATAACATTCCCTTTAGTAGAAGAGCGTCAGCAAATTATCCGCGACTTCTATGAAATAAGCCGTTTTCCTGGTGTTTGTTCTACGTGCAATAGATTGCACACATGTAAGAATCCAATCACCTGGAGGCAATTGGGCCGAAATATATCGTAATCAAAAAGGCTATTTCTCTGTTAATGTTAATGTTCAGGTGATTCGTGAGCCTAACCTCCAAATCAGGGATATACTTGCTAGGTGGTCTGGTTCTGCACACGACAATACAATATTTATAACTCCCATATCGGAGCACAGTTTGAAGTGGGACAATTAACGAAGTGATTTTGTTAGGTGACAGCGGATACCCGCTAAAAAAAGTATCTGTTAACCCCATTGAAACCCTCGCGGACTTTACACGCGCCTCGTCCTTTTCTTTTATCGTCAAGCCATCTGTGCGCTTGCACTCAATAACTTATATATATTTACTAACAAATTCAATTAACAACTCTTTTTCGAACGAGGAAAAATTAGAACTACGATTCAGTTTCACTTCACGCGCCATATTTTACAGCTGTGCTCAAACAAAAGCGCATCGGAGCGCGCTGTAAAACAGCATGTTCGTACCACTGCCTCCTTGATTCGCACCAGTTCGCAATATTGGGAGAGTTAACAGTCGATTAGTTAACATTTCACAAGAAAAGTTTGATGAAACGCGAGAAACCTAACAAGATGTTAACTTTTTTTTTGCTAGGGGCTTTACGTCGCACCGACACAGATAGGTCTTATGGCGACGATGGGATAGGAAAGGACAAGGAGTTGGAAGGAAGCGGTCGTGGCCTTAATTAAGGTACAGCCCCAGCATTTGCCTGGTGTGAAAATGGGAAACCACGGAAAACCATTTTCAGGGCTGCCGGTAGTGGGATTCGAACCTACTATCTCCCGGATGCAAGCTCACAGCCGCGCGCCTCTACGCGCACGGCCAACTCGCCCGGTAGATGTTAAATTTCTAACTAACTCCGTATTAACTAACTACTTGTTAGTATTGAACCCGAGTGACTTAGGCCCATAGTCAGTCATAGTTTGATTGATAAAATAATATATGGTACATTTATTGAAATACAGATTTTTAGTTGAAAACATTTCATATATGTAATGTCGAAATAATGAGCGAAGGAAGGACGACAGACTGGAGCCTGACGGATTAGCTCGACACAACAAAATTTAGCTACTTCACAGCAGGGGATCTCATTAGTTGGCGAACAAGGAAATACAGAGTCCACAAATAAGTGTTGGTCAGAAAGAGAAAGGGGATAGGTGATACAAAGGAAACTCGCTACGTGAGTAATGCACTGGGATATTTTTGGCAGGACGGAAATTCCGCGCCGTCATGGAAAACTACAGCGGCTGCAGTACATTCGCTAGCCTAGGTTCGGGCAGGTGGAGATTTAAATCACGTGATCGCTTGCCGGCCAATCGTAAAAATTTGATGGAAGACTCAGGGATACCATCTTAAAGAATGATGGATGAGATATTCTCGTAACTTCAAAATTAATCAGTAATAAATTATTATGAGTACACGGATCGATGTAATGAATTTATTAAATGTCACGCATGGAAAAATAATCAATAATTATTGGCAAATTAAATAAATTGAAGGCTGGATTTCTTGGAAACCAGACAGCTTGAATCTCATTGGCTGGACGAAGACCACGTTGTAAGGGACGCTTCCGAAGGCGCGAAATGTGAGGAGCTAAATCCACCCGTATCTCCTAAATCTGTGATCACCAGTTCATATTTAATCCAGCAAATATGCTAGCGGAGTGGATTAATTTGATGTAAATTTTAACGTCCAATTCGGAGTGCAAGTACCGATATTAAAAATCCACCCCCTCCCTCAGGGGTATGACGTCAATGAATCCGCGGGAGAAAGCTTCATCCATATATACGGGACAAGGGATCCTCGCCACCACACTTGAACTGAATCTCTGGAGCTGAACTGTCGGTCGCAGCTAACTTCGAAGTTTACGGGCATACAGTAACTCAACATTTAATGGCGCGAGCATCCGCCAGTGTTTGTAAAATGTGATCGCGCTCAAGCAACATGAACTGGAAATAGTTAACGTAGGACAGTGTTTGTCAGTTATAAATATCAGTGAAGTAAATTAATTGCACTGCAAGAGAGTAATATAAATTGTACCACAATAAGTACGTAAATAACCTACTGTGTGACGAACAGTACTTTAAGGGAATAATAGCCTGTACTTTGCAATATCGAACCGCTATCATGAACACTTTAAGAGTGCCGTATGAAACGGGCGTATCGCGTCGGACGACATAAATCGCGACGGGCGTAAAATTTGACACCTCGTCGTACGTGTCCAGGTCCATTGTGCGGTAATTGGACGAAGATTAAAATAGTGTAAATATTACATTTTTGGGTCTAGGAGATTAATTTGTTGTATAAAAGTTAAAGTATTCAGTGTTAACGTTGTCGATTGTGAAGTTTTGGTGAGAATTAAGGTATTAGTGTAAAATGGTGATGTGCCAGGAAATTTTTTGTGGAACTACGCCATCAAGAATGGAGGAGTAAAATGCAGAGAGGGGCCGAAAGGAGCCTCTCATCTGCAAAGCTGTAATGGAATACCGATAACTAAGATGAGTACTAAACTGTAAATAATATTTGGGAAATGTTAGCGTGATTGGGAAAAATGGGAATAATTTTATTATACTTGGTTACCTTCTGTAACAAGATGAGTCGCTTAACGACTCCATCCTAAATTTGTAGCACGGACAGTAGTAAATATAACAATGTAAATAATCGGGTCTTTTACGTATTCAGTTTGTTGTCGATGTAAATTTTGTATATATAGTGTAGTACGTTAAGTCATGCATGCATTCATATTTCTTTGTAGAATAATTTTCTTTCATTTGATTTTGGTTATGATAGTTAAATAAGACCCGATATGTGTTTTTCTGTTTTGTCATTTTAACGAGCTATGTAATGACACTGAAGAAAAATCCAGCTTCGCCATACCAGTTGTGTTTTGTTGTGATTAGTATGTTCATATTTTCAAAGTGAAGTTTTTCAAATTTGTGAGAAGCGATTATAATAAATATATTCCAAGTAAATCGTATCTGGAGTGATTAGTGCCAGAATAAATCGAGTTTGTGAAAGGGGTTATGCGTTAAACATAGTAAGAGTGGACTACCGTGTAACAGGCGAAAATTAATAATTTTTTAAAAAAATTAATAATAATAATAAATAAAAATAAAACTCCTTTTTTTAAGAAATTTTTTTTATAATTGAATTTGGAAATAGTAATAATTCATGAGATATCGGAAATTTTTAGTGATCAATGCGTAATAATAAAATTTGAGTGATCAGGTGTTGAGTTTGTCGGGAATCATTTAATGACGTGATGTCGTTTTTAATTCGGAATTAAAGTGTGTGGTAATTTAATTTGATCAATTAATAATATTGAAATGTAGATCGGTGCTAATAATCCGTACATGTTAATTAACGTGTGGTTTAAATTACGGTCCAATGTATTTTTACGAATAAATATCGTGTCTTAAAAGTTGCAATTCATTAGCCGGAATACGTAGGACTAATATTACGAAACCATGATTGTCAAATTTTGGTAAATATAATTTCAAAATGTTACGATTATTTGTGGAGAATGAACTAAGGCGTAGATCAAAATGAGATAGAAAATGTTAAAGAATCTGCAGTCAGATAATAAAAGGTCGTACGATGTCAAAAGTGAGTA
The DNA here is from genome assembly GCF_040414725.1 of Anabrus simplex. Lineage (NCBI taxonomy): Eukaryota > Metazoa > Arthropoda > Insecta > Orthoptera > Tettigoniidae > Anabrus > Anabrus simplex. Next base: position 342,569,142 of record NC_090271.1, on the reverse strand, counting down.
AATAAGTCAGTTGATAATTCTGTGAGAAATAAATGAATCAAGGAATATTGAGATAGAAAAGGAAATAAATTCCGTACGAGAGACACTTAGGATATTGATATGAGTGTAAAATGTACGGGCAGTGTCACAGAGAAATACTGAGTTACGTAGCGGGTAGAATTCGGACCCGTGACAGCATGTACGAAATAAATAGACTGCACCGCTATTCGTTGAGATACTACGGATCTAAGGATAATGAGAGTTCGGAGTCCACATAAAGGATCGTATATAGTAATCATTGTAATAACGAGCGATGACAATCATGATGTCGTAATAATAATAATAATAATAATAATAATAATAATAATAATAATAATAATAATAATAATATTGCAGATAAATGATTGGACCGCCTTAATTAAATGAGCGTTGATAAAGATGTTAAACGAGAATATAAATGATAATATGCAACCGATAATAATAATAACAATGTAAGGACGATGTTAAATCATCGCGGTCAGATTAATAATAACTGTCATAATAATAACAGTAATGATGCCCTTGGTTGATCAGTGAAATATTTGTAATTGCGACCGATATCTTAAAATATTTTGGCGGAAGTGACCGGTTCATTAATAATAATAATAACCTCTTGAGTGACGTGAATAATAATAATAAAATCTGGAGTCACCTATTTAATAATAATAATAATAACCACAAGAGGGATATAATAATAATAACAGTAATAACCATCTGTGTTTGCGTCCCGCATAATAATGACGATATTAATCAAACGTGACAGTGCCAGGAACCGTTGAGTAATAATAATAATGATAATAATAATAATAATAATAATAATTTCAAAGATGATAATTACATGAATATTCTGACGATAGTGAATTAAATTACTTGGTGACAACATCCCTCTATTCGTATGTTGAATAATAAGAATGATAATATTATAGTCATTTGTTGCCTCGTTATCGTACGGTTTCCACATGGGACGATGTTACAGTAATATTTGGCGTGTTTGTTTACTTCGCTCGCGATGCGAGGGGGGCCATTGCCACGGTATTTCCCAACCGCTTCTCGTTATCTAATCTGTGGCAGTAGTCTACTGAGGCTACTTTGCAACATTTCAAATCATGTGTAAAAAAAATGTAAATGCTAATTCAGTGGTATGGCGTCAGCTGGATATCGTAAGATAGGAACTGTCCGTGTAATCCATTTTTCGTAATTCACGAGAAATTACCCAGTCCGAGTACCGGTCTCGGAAAAATGTATATAGCCGGGGTACATCATCTTAGTTAAATCGAGAAGCCGACCGTAACATGGGTTATGCTCGGGCTCCCGATAGAAGGAAGCTATATCCTTGAACAACGGTTCGATTCAAATGGAATCGATCCGTAAATTATACCTCAAAATGTCATTTTATTTCAGAAGCAACCCAGCACGATATTGATACCACTTGCGGTATAGCAAGTGATTTGTTTTTGTAACAGGTGTGGAAAATTTAAATATCGTTGCCAAATGTATCAAAGTTTCGTACGTCGGATGGCGTAATAAACTGCTTTTTCTGGCAATTATTTCAAAGGAAACCATTCTCATAATCTTTTTATTGCAGTTAGATGATGCCCTTTTTAAAGTTAGCAGTCACTTCCTAGTCCTATCATGGAGTCCTTAAATTCGAGTTTACAATCGAGCCTTCCCCATTTTTAATTTTAATTGCTCCGTTCATTCCCGCGTTCATTTATGCCGCTATGTTTATATTTGATGACTTAAATAATGAACCGACACCCCTGAGATAAATGCTAGTCTGGGACTCGGGAGGTGGACGGGTGCAGTATATATTTAACATGTGTTGATGAAACCGGGCCTAAGCAGAGAGAAAAATGGAAGGGATCCGACACTTCGAAAAATGAAGATATCGGTCAAAGAAAGACAAGGGCCACGAAGGGCGTGAAAATGAAAGACTCCCTAGCCCCGCAAAACCTAATAGCGTCGGGGTCGGAAAAGAACAAGAGTTGACCAAGAGAGTTCAGACAGGATAGATGAAAGTGAGGAGCCTGGCACAAGTAAGTGGAAGCAATGCCAGGACTGGACCCCGTAGTCGCCAACCCATGCTCCAAAGTTCAGAGCCCTTGGGGCCCCTTTTAGTCGCCTCTTACGACAGGCAGGGGATACCATGGGTTTTATTCTACCGCCCCCACCCACAGGGGGATGTATGTTCAGTCTTCAGCCCTAAGGCTGGTTGGATCCTCAACAGCTCTGCCATCAGCTGTCATAGATGGCCTAGGCATCACTGAAGAGGCATACTAGGGAAATCAGGAGTGAGGTAGTTTCCCGTTGCTTTCCTCACTGACCCAGAAGTTGCTGTTACATATCAGTCTGCCAAGCCCACTGAAATGCACGCACCAACCGACCCTATGAGCAACATTTTCACACCATTCATAGCAGGGACTGGCTGAAGAAGGAACGGCATTACTAGCATCGCTCATACCTCAGTCACTTTCATATTGTCAAAGCCAAGGATAAGACAGAGACAGATCAATGAAAGTAACAAAATTGCTCTAGCTAATACCAGAAGACATAGTGCACTGTAAACACTAGGTCCTGCCAGTAAAGGCATATAATAATAATAATAATAATAATAATAATAATAATAATAATAATAATAATAATAATAATAATAATAATAATAATAATAATAATAATAATAATTATTATTATTATAATAATAATAATAATTGCATATGCATTGCACCGTATGGTGTTCGAAGTGTGTATCTTGATAACATGGTTTGAAGAACTTGAGATATTTGTGGAATTATGAAATTAAGGTGCGCCCCCACTGCTGATATCCACGAGTCGCCACTGATGGTGAGTAACAATTATTGTTACATTCTCACACAATCATAATGAGTATAGGCCTATGACGTATTTAACTACACGCAACAGCTGGTGGTATTTAGGCAGATTTACTTTTCAATGATATAAGGTTATGTTAGCTCACAATCATGGGATACATTATTTCAACGGTATTATTATTTTTATTATTATTATACGCATTAAAACATACCACCTAAAAGAGCTGCTGGTGTTGGCCGAATCACTCTGTAAATGAACGAATTTCGCTCATGGTAATACATTATTGTACAGGTATGCCACAGACATTTCAAAGTCGGTGATATTTTATGGGAAGTAACTGGTACTGATACTCAGGAAATATTTTTAACTACTCCTCTTCCAAGACCATGGCTGTCAGAGACTGCAGTGGCTTATATCTTTCTCAACTGCCCATCATATTTATATTTACATTCTGGCACGTGAGGAGAAAAACCAGGCAAAAATGTAGAATAGAATGAGGAGCAATAAACAGAGCCACTGAAGATCGTACATATCTCATACACAGAATTTCAATCCGCAATCTTACACAGCTGAAAAATACAATAAACATGTTGTTACCTGATGGTTGTTGTACTGTGATGAAGTGAACGTAAGTAATTTTTCTGTACGTCGATACATCAAGGCAGCCATACTGCATAGCATATGTAATCATCTTATAGGACATGGCCTTTATTCTAAGCGGGTTTATTAAAGTATAAAATAGTATTTATAATGTATGTGTGGACAAAATTATTGATAAAAAATGCGGTATAGTCTTTAGTTACAAAACATCATAGCTGCATCACAAGGAATTAGTGTAACAATGTGTAGAAAGATTCAAGAAGTAAGTTCATTCTAGTCCAAATTTGTTGAATTGAACACCGAGGATGATGTCTCCACAGTTCATTTAATAGTCATAGTTAAAACATTTCTTAGTTCATAAAGCAGTATGTGTATGATTTTCTTGTTATTTGTTGAACCTTCTGTCTGGTATCTCCTCATGTTTACTAATTTATGGCTGGCCCCGTGGTGAAGGGATATAATGCCTGCCTCTTACCCGGAGGCCTCGGGTTCGATTCCAGACCAAGTCAGGGATTTTTACCTAGATCTGAGGGCTGGTTCGAGGTCCACTCAGCCTGCATGATTACATTTGCGAGCTATCTGACGGTGAGATAGCGGCCCAGGTCTAGAAAGCGAGAATAACGGCTGAGAGGATTCGTCCTGCCGAACACAAGACACCTCGCAAACTGCGGGCCTTCGGGCTGAGCAGGGCCAAGGCTAAGCTCTTCAGGGCTGTTGCGCTGTGCGATTTTTACAAATTTATGAGACATAGTAGCAATTTAATGTTGTCAGATGTCAATACTTTTAAAAGAGTAGGCTCCAGTCTGAATGGTAGTCCAATATTAGGACAGAAACTTACATAATTTCTGGAATACATAAAACATAAACTTCAAGCTTTGAAGAGAATGACAAATTGGTAAAATCGATGGTAGGTGAAATTCTCATTAAACCATACATGAACTTCAAGGGAGGAAATACTGCAAATACTGTCAGTGATGCTACATCAGCTTAGATGTTAGGCCTATGCTAATATTATACGTGCTAGTTTTCTTTTAAGATCGTGCAATGCCTATTTAAATTGAAATATGTTTGTAACATCCTGTTGTGTTGTGAGCAATTCGGTCTAAGTAAGTTAACATTGCAAAATGTTGTCATGTTTTACAACTGTTTGCTTTTCTCTTTAACGGCAGTCACTAAAATACGGTAATAACGGCAGTATAATTCAATATCCTTTAAATTTGAAATGCTATTTGTTAGTAAATAAATTATTCCAATGGCAAAATATATTAAAATCATGTCTGTGTTTAACCATGTTCCGCGTTTCTTTGCATTGCCATTACCTCCTTAGCGTGACGTCACCACGCTGTTGTTAGGCCTTATTAACTGGGAGGTGATGAAAAATTTCGACCCGGCCATCTACGAAGTTGCACGAATCTTGATATTTATATTCGATTCCGCTCCGCTAGTCGAAAAATATTCTTGACAGAGAATCCTGTTCCGTTCGGTTCGATTCTATTCGACTCGTGGCGATCACCATCTCTACCTCCCTTTTAAACACATGTTAAAACAAATTTTGGTTCGGCTCGATTCGATTCCAATCCATTAGGTGGGAGCGGGACTTAATAGAAGGCCTGGACAAGCCGACACATTTCTGGGTGAACAAAGTAGTTCAGGCAATGGCCGTTTGGATCGCGTTTATGTTCTGTTGTTCGCATGTTCTGTCTACATCCTTACGTTGAATATTCATAGAATAACGCGAAATAATACATTTTTATTACCATTATGCCCGGTGTGACTCAGATATAAAAATATAAAACAGCTTAAAACACATTTACTTCGTAGATTTCTTTCATTTTGCACTTGATTATCACACAAAAATATAGGGAATAAATAGAAGTGCTTACCCGAGTTTTCCTTATTTCTATAATTTCAATACTTTTCTGCTCAGAGGCTTGCTGTCGAATTTGTTTAATAAATCATAGTGATTAGTCAATTTCTTTGCATAGTTATCAAGAACAGGTCTGAAAAATTGTGTACGTCTAACATCTGTGATGTGTGATTGATTACAGTCGCTGCACTGAAACGTCTCTTTAATCTTTGGAGTGGTAAGGAATTTAAGCTTCGGACAAGGTTACTTTTTCCGAGATATCCTAACGCCCGCGTTGTACATATTAACATATTTTTTTAGAAAAAGACGAATTTGCGTGAAGGGTAGCGCAAATTTCCCCGATCTTGAGCCCCTCTTAAGCACATTAGTGGACTGTCCGTAATACAAGACGACAGTTGCTCCAAACAAGATCCACAATTTTTCTTCTCTGCGACCCTAACTAAATAACCACCGACCATAGCCAATGCAGATAGCTCCATGGAAAACGGTTATTATGTGAAAGGGTCAGCGATCATTTAAACGAACCTGAATAATACAGAGTAACGGATATTAAAATAAAGCAATTACCTCGAATAGGCACGTCGAGTAATTCCAAAACACTTCCGGGAACAACGGCCGAGGTTGAAATATCACTGGCTGTTCTCTGCCTAATGGTGTCCATTAACATGAACTTCTGAGATTTTACATTAGAAGTGTCAGAAGGATCGAGCATACCACATTAAAAAGTCGTCTCTAATGCATATAAACACGACCTGGCGTCCATCATTTCATTGAAACCTCCATTCGTTCTTAAATGACTAAATAACAGTTCAATGGCATCACTGGAAAGATTCTAATGAGAATATAATGAAATCCATTTGAAATAAGTACTTTATATACTTTACCGTTGAATGTGTTGTGATCATAAGAGCTTCATATGTTTCTTGACTGAATTTTAACTTATGACCAGATTTGTTAACTGTATCAACGAACGGCGGAAATTCCTCTGTTAACTACAAAACCTATCGTCAGTCAATTCGGTGAACATTTTCTTGTCTGTGTTCCTGGAATTGTAACTTTGTTTTATGTTGCACAAATCGTATATGTCATGATGTTTCCTTAATTGTTTCTCTCAGACTGACAGGATCAAACACTGACTCAGGAGCAACAATAGGCAGGGATTTTAGTGCTGCAGTGACATTAAGGGAAAACAGGGAAAACAAATAAGTAATTTGCTCTTTTAACATTTATGTTTTCAAGGTTGGAGTGGTACACAACCTTAATTGTTAAACAACGGACTGGTTTAACAATGATTTTTTTCTGCATATTATACAGTCTTTTTACATGTTCACTTGAAATCAAAATTTCTCTATAACGAAGATTATTTGCTAGAAACTGAGACTTAATATTTTTCAGAACATGGCTGGAATCAAAATGAGGAACACGGGTCTGCTTTTATCATTAGGATGTTTTATTTCAGACAAGATTGGACATTCACACAACTCTTTCTTCATATTCGAATTCACAGAGCAATTGTCTGTCACAAAGAGCAGGATTAAAAATCCAGTTTCTTCTACTTCGCTGATTACTTTCATTGTCAGTGTTAACAGCTAGCTGCCAGTTAACTGCCTAGTGAAGTAATATGCCACGGGTTTTCTGATGTTAGCTGACAAACTACGGAGCCACAGTTTCAACTCGGCCCAAGTCCTCTATTTCATTTTCAGAAAATCTAAGGAACTGGTCCATGTTACTGTCATATCGCACTCTGGGTTTGGTTACCATCTCGTCAATAACGAGAGACCACAATTTTTCTCCTGGATATTCCAAATTACTGTATTCGTGCTGTAGTCTTTCTTTTATTAAAGATGTGACTCCAGTTTCCCCATTAGAGAAGCCAATGCACCATTTTAGCGTTTTCGTATGAGGGATTTTGAGGCAGTTTACAGATCTTATGAAACGGTATCATTTCGGAGCTTTCATATGCCAAAGTGTGCAAATTTTAAGAGTTGTTTCGCCGTATGAAATGTGTGCTTTACTATAAGTTTTAATTTGTTCGATTAGAAACAGTGCTTTTATCACCCTATTTTCTCCATCTTTCTTAATTTTCTGGATTTTCTCTTCTAGAGGAGACTTCTGTTTCTTATTAGGTTTCAGCTGTTTAATTTCACTTCTCAGTTTTACTAAAAATTTTCTTAACCTATAATTTGATTTTCATTTTAAAACAAATTTCCTTTTGATATTCTTATGCTTGTCTTTGTAGTCAGATACTGAAGGTGTTTGGGTGCCTACATCAGATTTTAACACGTTTTCGAATTCTATAGAAGGGTGTTGATCGTCTGCGTCCATTGGTTTGCAGTCAATTTTCTTTTGTTTAATCGGTGAACTGCATGCCCTCACAACTGGGTCTTTTCTACGCTTAAGAATTTTTTCTTGTGATCAGGGAAATTATTAAAAACTGTCGGCAATTTGGCGGGGAGCAGAATTCTCCTCACAGTACTTACACTGTAATCTGATTCGACAAAATGCAAGCTACATATTCTGGAGCTATCATTAAGAGCCCAAAGAGATTCTTTTCTGCTGCCCGGTCGAGAAAAAGCGACCCTCCATTTCTCCCGTAAACTCGGATCTTTAGGAAAAAAATGAAAATTGATATTTGTTTCTTTCTTCGCTGTGTTAGATGTGCAGTTAGGCACGCAACAATAAACCATCTTAACCTACAGAACGGAAAGAGAAACTTGAAATTAATTTGGAAGCATATAATCAAACAAATGTTAAATGCATCTCAGCAACCATCCATATTTTGCAAATCGTGAGACCAACTAAATTTAAAAAACGAAAAACTCTTTATATTTCATGTTAGATCGCTTTTCTTCTCATAAAACATGCTGCAGTAACACACGTAATCATAGAATTCGCGTCAAACAACAGAACATAAACGCGAAACTAGCGGTGGAAATTATAAAAACCATTACCCCGCTTTTAATGCAGGAAATTGGCTTTCTGTCCAGGCTTGTAGTATCTAGTGGGCTTTGGCACGGTTGAGCATCTTAGTCCTTACCAGGACGAATAGAAATGATTGGTGTGACGACTCCCTCTGAATCACATGTTAACAGCACCGCCATCTCGATCCTCCTATACTGCCTGCTCTATGCGAGCCTTTTTGCGACTACGCTGCGACAAAATTTCTCCGCTAGATGGCAGACATAGACGCACAATGTTCTAAACTTATTCTAATGACGACAGCCTACAAAACACTATGGAGTATGGTCATATGTTCCCTGAAGTTCGTAAATTACATCAGTAATATTAAATATCGGCCATATTACCTGTATGAAGTCGCAGTTGGCCTCTTCATGCACAATTTAAAGATTTTCCTGGAGGAAGGCTTGGAGTGGCACCGTACTCTTTATGTTCTTGCCAACGCAATATCAAATAATAGAGGTCTTACGAACTTCGTTAGGATAATATCACTAACAGTTTGCTGATGTTCTTTGACTTCAAACTGTAAAAAAAAAACCACATTCTGAAAGGTGGTTTTTGCTATTTGTTTTACGTCGCACCGACACAGATAGGTCTTATGGCGACGATGGGATAGGAAAGGCCTAGGAATGGGAAGGAAGCCGCCGTGGCCTTAATTAAGGTACAGCCCCAGCATTTGCCTGGTGTGAAAATGGGAAACCATAGAAAACCATCTTCAGGGCTGCCGACAGTGGGGTTCGAACCCACTATTTCCCGAAAGCAAGCTCACAGCTGCGCGCTCCTAACCGTACGGCCAACTCGCCCGGTATTCTGAAAGGGAAGACGTCGCAAGTCCTCGTATTACGCTCGTACGTTTGAGGGACTTCGACAATAGGGCACAGCAGCTTAAACGAACTCCTGCAGATCTTTCACCAGAGCAACAAAACAATGTTTTGGGTATCGAACTCCTCCTCCGTCCTAATGCATAATCAGTTCCATTTAGCGGTGTCGAAGCTCTAGGCAGTGAGATGTTGCTGAAAAAAATGTCACACTCCATCCTCTCTTCAACAACACGAACCTAGTACCCGCAAGTTAGAATTTGATTTCCTGTTCCTAGTTTGATTGGAATATTATCGTCTGGATATCTGAGGTTGTCCAAAATGTCTAAACATGAAGAGTTTGTTTTGTGATTGTCCGTCACAGTTTTTATCACAAGGAATCCACTATCCTCCACGGCTTTATTCACCTTCTGGAAAAAAAACCGTCATTCGACCGGGTCAGGAATGGAATGAATGAAGCCCCATCTAGCAGTGAGGATAGGAATTGTGCCGGCTGCCGAAGCCTATCGCACTCCTCCGGGGCAATGATTAATGAATGGCAGACGAAATGAAATGATATTCGAGAGTGTTGCTGGAATGATATATGACAGGGAAAACCGGAGTATCCAAAGAAAAACCTGTCGCGCCTCCGCTTTGTCCGGCACAAATCTCACATGGAATGACCGGGATTTGAACCACAGAACCCAGCGGTGAGAGGCCGTCGCGCTGCCGCCTGAGCCGCGGAGGCTCCATCACCTTCTGAAATAAGTTGTAAAGGCACAGACGCGAGGGTAATCTGAGGATATCCAATTTCTTCCTTTATTAGGCCCTTGCCGCGATAAAGCTGACAGCCACTTTTCTCTTAATTCCCTTCTTGACGGTATTTCATGGAGGTGTATCTTTTCTGGCTGCGAACCACCTTGCCGAGATTGGCAAAATGGTACACAAGAGTTGAATATTTCTGGAAAAGAATCTGAAGTTTCTGTTCTACGAAAAATATGCCTTGCATGAACGGGAAGAAACAAGTACCAACCCCTTAATATCAATTTTGAAATATCTATAAGCATAACATGATTAATTCATTTCACAGGTCTATACAAAATATCTCATGTACGAACGGAAGTGACCAGGCACGTTTACTCATTATACGAAATAATTCAGGTTTTCACACACATTCATGCTCCAATAACACAGTGCTACACCCCACACTGACAGCCAAGATTGTGCGTCTACTGCTGCACTCTTACGGCGACTTGGAGAAATATTGGTAGTCGCGCCTTCCTGTGTTAAACTAGTGGCATAGAGCAGGCAGTAAAAGAGGATCGAGACGGCGGTGGTTAACAGACACGGTGTACATGTTCTCCGCCACGTGTAGCGCTGCTGTCGATAAAAGTCCAAGTACGCGCGCTATTTGTCGCTATTTGTCGGCTTAATGTGGATGTGTGTTAACATACTGTAGTATTTTTTGGTAGTTTTATACGTTCTCCAGTTTTATATGTGCAAAATACCTGGTGTTAACTTTCCGTGAACTGAAAAGTGAAAACGATTAACCATTTCAGAAGTAGGACGTATACTTTGCAATATCCATCAATTTACTAACGCATGTGGTTATGCCTACAACTTGCCATGTCTCGGGTTGCAAATCGGGTTACGATAAACATTCGAATGAAACACGGCATATTTTCACACCCAAATATCCCATTCTCTTCTGAAAGTGGTCGGAGGCTATCCCGCGTCAAGGTCACTTCTGTGGGAATATTGTTAAACCTGCAAGCAAAGTGACAACACATCGGTTGTGATGTACCAGTACGCAGATGACATAGCAATGGGATCTATCAACAGAGATGACCTACAAGCTGTAATGGATAAGCTCGATGAGTATGCCGACACGAATAGTATCGTAATCAACAGAAAGAAAACAACCCAAATGGTTTTGCGGAAGGAGGGAAGCCCTGGAAGTTGTGAATTCATTCAAATACTTGGAGATTACGCTCCATCCCTCTTCTACTTACTTTAGAATTCATGTAAGAGAAAGGTCATTGGCAGACATCGGAAATATGTATGATTTGAAGGAACCCGCTAAACTGTCTCTAAATACAGCCATGACGCTGTTGTATGTAAAGGTTCTACCTGCCCAGACATACGGCTTGGAGCTAATTTGAGAACATATAAATCTATCTGACCTTAGAGTTATTGAGAATGTCAAGGCTAGATTCTTGAAAAGAATTTTAGGTATTTCCAAAATGTCACCATCAAGACTTGCTTATGAGCTAGCCAGAGAAACCTTACTTATGGAAGGTATAAGAATGAGACTACAATTACCCTCCACACGACAAGAACAGGAACTACTTCATATTAGACTAAGAAAACGATCGGAAATTGACATGGAATTCTACAGGACGGACGCAATGATTAATCGAAGCTGGACAAGAGCCGTAAAACGAACTGAGGAGTGCTCTCAAACGACTGGACATACATGATTTCCATCACAAACTGTGCGTACGACCTGGTTCTGATGACCCATCTGTGCAGTGCGTGTGCGTATTATATAACAAACAATGTGATCGATACCATTTTAGTGAATGCAGTGAAAGAACAGTTTCCTTTCAAACCGGCACCATCCTCATGGTCCCCGAAACAACCTTCGGACGATGGGTTTATAACCTTACACGCATGGGAGTGAGGTCCCCAGGTGAAAAGGTTGGTAGCGTGTCCGCCCCAAAATGGGAGTTAAAGCGAACACCATAGAGAGGCCAAAAATAGTCGAGTAAGACAACGACACACAAGAATCCACCAAACAAGAGGAAAATGCACACTTACATTAGAAGGTGACAGGAAGCAGAAAAGACCACGGTCAGAAATTGAATAAGAAACAGTGACAGTGCTTCATTGATTTAGTGAAATGAAAATCCACGATTTGTAAATAAAAATAATTTTAATTCACTTAATAAAACTTTTTAATAAGTTAAAAGAGAAACTTTAAATTCAGCTTGAAATTGTAAGTTCTTGAATGTTGTTAAAACTCTCTGGATAACTCTAGTAAACCATGGAAAAACCATTCTGTTTTGGAATGCTAAAAACCAACAAGTGGAAAACCCATTAACTTAGTTAAATTAAAAAGGAAGAATAATTTAAATTGACATTAATTTACAGGAACAATAAAATATAAGTCAAATAGAATTGATTTTTAAAGAAAAAATAACAAAGTGCTGACCTCGATAAGGAAACTAATGAAACAAGAAGGATTAAAGCTTACCTAGACGACCGGTCGCCTACCCTAAAATTGATTAACCTTAAAATCTAGAAAATTATTAGGCCTAGGTTGCAGTAGAATTCACTAATAAGGAATTTCTTTTACATCACGGCGAGCCTACGCAAAGGATAGAATATGATCCCACCAAAACACGCGAATCCACATTTCAAAACATTACCAAACCGAGAAAAATAAATGGCAAATAAAATTTAGAATAACATTACGCTTAGAGCACACGAAAATCAATCACATCCACGTTACTGAAGGTACAATTAAGTCGCCACCGACCCATTAAAATCCAAGTTAGCCCAACAATGCAATCAACAACCCGTTGCTAGGGCAACAACAACAAAAGCGTGTCTGCAAGGACAAAAACCGACACAGAAATAGCACCAAAATGTAAAATAAATTACAAGAGCCAGAAAAAGGAGAACAGAAAACAATAGATTAACCCAAAAACCCAACCCATAAAGAAAATTTAGAAGGTTAACCAAAATCTAACAGAACCTTGCGCTGGGTCACCATTTACATGAAGTTCTAGAAAAATTTACCAGCTAAAATCATAGTTGAACGTTGAACTTAAAATTAATTTTGATAATCAGTCCACACCGCTGTTTTCTACTAAAACATTAAGATGAAGCTTCTTGGTGAACACATGGTAACGTAACGAACATGCAGTCATTACAAAAGTCAGAGAATATTATTATTATTATTATTATTATTATTATTATTATTATTATTATTATTATTATTATTATTATTATTATTATTATTATTATTATTATTATTATTATTATTATTATTATTATTATTATCCCGGGTAGAGATCACTTTTGGAACCAACCAAAATCATTTCTTGGAATTTTTCACAGTTCTTGTAGAATTCTCATGAGTAGATAAAATTGAAACAGCTTTCGATCCATGAACAGCGAAGGGACGCCGAGAGCTACATTATGTTACCTTATACAAGAAGGTCCAAAGAAGAAGAAAAATGCTGCTTAACTGCTCGTGCCGCACTTGAATTTGTCGAAGCCATCTACCTGGTTAAAAGGGCACCAAATGTCCACAGAGGCCCGGTTTTAGCCTGGGTCAAAGCCACCGACCCGAAGCATACCACCGCTGCAATGCACACGACTTCTCCTCGTGTCGATTCCACTTCAACTGCTCGCGTCGTACGCCAAGCAGCGTCGCTTACCTTGTTGCTGCACGCACACGCGCAGAATCCCTCAGGAGGACTCGAAAGTTCAAAGCCTAGTCGCCAGAGCGTAGCACTTCATAGCACGACTAGATATGATAAACAAATTACACTAAATATCGTCACACCTTATTGGATTACTCTAAAATGTAATGCACATTTGTGCGCAATTTCTTCTTATTAAAGTGACAGATTTTACAGAATGTATTGGTTCTCCGCAAAACAATACAGAGGAGTCCATCTCCGTGGCTAAATCGTTAGCGCGCTGGCCTTTGGTCACAGGGGTCCCGGGTTCGATTCCCGGTAGGAATTAACCATAGTTGCTTAATTTCGCTGTCACGGGGTCGGGTTTATGCGTCGAATCATTATAATTTCATCCTCATCACGACGTGCAGGTCACCTACGGGAATCAAATCAAAATACCTGCATCTGGTGAGCCAACTTGTCCTCGGATACTACCGGCACTAAAAGCCGTACGCCATTTTATTTAATACAGAGGTGGCGAAATGCAGTCCGTTTTCATTACTAACAAGTCTACCAGAATATAGTAACTCACTCAACTATCCCATTTACCCCTCGGATTAAATATTTAAGTTTTCTCATGTGGAAGTTGTGACAAATTTTAGCGTACAAGAAGCATTATGGGGAGAAATATTTCAAGAATACCTGGATATTTTACCTCCATTGACCTGGGTGCTGTACTGAACATTGATCAGGACTTGGTACCAAAATTTGTTTTCCAATACAATACGATTCCGATTTTATTTCCGAATAAAAGAAGTAAGGAAAGAAATGCAAGCTCACACGACCGCAAAACATATCCGTAAAATGTCAAAGGTGTTCAATTAGCTGACTGAGGGAGTGAAGGGCTGGCAGAATTCATTAAGCTAAGCATTTTAACATATTTTTAAGTAGTTATACAGGAATTAAATGTGTCTGCGATACCGGTAAGTAACTATCATGTGGGTGAATGCAGATTTATAATATGTTTATTTTACGTAGCATGTACACTAACAATTGAACATGGGTTTTAAGGTTATAATTGATAATTGCAAATGAGTTTGATTTCGGGGTCAATTAAAGGAAGATCACTTGTCTCTACAGACATATTCACGTTTGAAATATTCGTTAAGATACTGACGAAACAATTTCAGAAGCAATGTCATTAAATCATTACTGAATGCAAAATATTTCCTACGTATTTTTCACTTATTACTTTCAAAACAAGGAACACTATATCTTAATTTGAACGAAGCACAGATCGCACATAAACACAGTCATCAGCCAGTAAACAGAATACACAATCCTGAAACTTCACAATAATTAACACACGGTTTTAAATAATTCATTTAAACGATAAATTCCGAATTAAGTCACATCAGATCTCATTTAGAATCGCATGTTCGGAGAAAGCTGATCACCGTCTATCTAAACCAGTGCCGCGTGGTGTAGGAACATATCAATCAGCAGAAGTCGTTACACTATGCATTTCTATTCGTTCTGTCCCTACTGTAGTCTGTGATCGATTTCGATCTTTTCGTTCACTTTAGTGTGTGGTCTGTGTCACCATTTTTGCCGCACAGCACACACACGCAATCTGCGTCTGGTATGTGAAATCGTTTGTTCATACACAGCTTGTAGTGAAAGTCGTGTACTGAAAGTCTGGCTATCACATGTCTTTGCTTCTGGCCCTCTCTGGTCCAGGACTTCTCCACCAATGCAGGCGAACTGTAGAATTCCAGCTGCATTTCTTCTTATTTCGGTTCCTTAGTAGCTCTTGATATGGTCCTGTTGATGGTAGGTGGTGTTAGATTCCGATGTCCTCTATGAAGTAGGTTTCTCCCATCATCTCGTATAGAAGTTGTGAGGGGACTGTCTTCCCTACTCCCATTGCTCTTTTCATGTACATCGCCTTCACCTTTTCAATTTTGGTTAATTCACATATTTTGAAAATTTCCCAGATGATCTGTATGCCGTAGGTGATGATCGGGGCTATTGCACTTCTAAATAGTGCTGATAGACAGGTTCCTGATATTCTTTACGTAGTATATTGCCCTGATTGCTGCCGCTGTCTTTTCTTATATGTGAAGACTGTTTGCAGTGTAACCCCTAGGTATTTGAATTTATTAACTCTCTCTAGTGGATTGCCTGAAAACACAATTTTGTCAGTCGCTGCTGCTTTACCACCCTTCCTAAAAGTCAGATGTACAGTTATCTCTTGGTTTATAGTGACATCGTTTCCCCTGGCCCAATTCTCCAGCTTGTTAATTGTTTCTTGTACTTCTGTCCTTATAGGAGACCCGATCACCATGACATCTGCATATAGAATTGTAGTTGAGTTCGAGTTCTCCTTAATGATTTTCATGATGTCCGCTGTATAGATGTTAAATAGTGTAGGACTGATAGGGTCCCCCTTCAATATGCTATTGATTTGAATAATCCGTTCCGATGTTCCCACGTTGTTATTTATATTATACATATGTAGTTATACTTTAAGAGATATTCTGGTATCCTTGCAAATGTTTGGTCCTTTCCAGTCATTCCTTTAAATTTCTCGATAAACTTCTTCCTGTTTACCAGGTCGAACGCTTTCCTGTAGTCTACAAATACAACATAATACCCCCCGGGTGTCTAAGGAAGTCTTCTATTTGCTCTAATAGGTAAGAAATTGCTTGTAAGGTACTCCTGCCTTTCCTGAATCCAAATTGACACCGAGGTATTTGATTGTCGATAATTTCCAGTGCCTTTCATTTAGAACTTTCGCGAACATCTTGATGGTAGCACTTTCCAATACCACTCCACTCTATGAGCCCAGGCTTGTAATACTTCCTTTACCTTTATAGAGAAGCTTCATTGTTGCTGTTCTCCAGCTTTCGGGTATCTGTCCTAATTCAATGAATTTCTTCATCTGATCTACCCAGAGATCTTGCACAATATACATAGATTCTTTCAGGCGCTCGATATAGATATTGTCTGGTCCCACTGCCTTTATATTTTCCCCTCCTTTATCGCCCGCCTTACTTCCTCCTTCGTTATAGGATCATACGCATGAACCTGTTGCATTATTGGATCATATGTCTGACCTTTCTGTTGCTGGTTTAGAATTTTTCTGAAGTGGTTTGCCCATGCCTCAATTGGTACTTCTCCTGTAGTGGGTGAGTTCCTCTTCCTTAGAGCTATGAAAGGGTCAGCCCTCGCGTCCACTGCCTGTTTCCTTGCTTCTCTATTTCTCCCTACTATTTTTCAGGATTTCGAGATCCAGTTTCCTTGAGTATTTGATTCCCTCAAACACACTTGTCTTCGTTTGTTTATTTGTTTGTTTGTTTGTTTGTTTGTTTGTTTGTTTGTTTGTTTAGTTTCCATTTGAAACGGCGTTATAATTGGGATATGCTTTCTTATGGGTGCTTCTGAGGTCCACAATTCTTCCTGTTTCTTTAATTGTAGCCTGTTCCCTCTGTAGAAGACAAGGTTCCATTTCGGGCTATGTATGTAGGTACGTGTTTCTTGTTTGACATTTTAAAACCTTGCTCTTCTAAAGCTTGTTTTAGTGCAGGGTTTGTCAGTTCCCCAGCGATAATTACATTTCCTCGTTTTTTGTTTGTTCTATTACCTTGGATACAGTTTCCGTTGGTTCGCCCGGTGCGATGTATATTCCTATGAGATTGACCATTGTAGCCCTAATTATTAGCATGTTATCTTCTTTAGAAGTACCCTCGAGTTTTCCCAAGTAGCCTTTACAGTAGTATGTGACTCCTCCTGCTGTCAGTGTTGCCAATGCGTGGTTCTGTAGGAAATGTCTCGGTAAGTATCGCTCCTTTAATGTACTTTCCTGCATGTATAGCAGTGCATTCCTTAATCCTTCGTCCGCCTCCATGGCTCAATGGTTAGCGTGCTGGCCTATGGTCAGAGGGGTCCCGGGATTGATTCCTGGCACTGAATTAACCATAATTGCTTAATTTCGCTGGCACGGGAGCTGTTCATCCTCATTACGACGTGCAGGTCACCTACGGGAGTCAAATCAAAAGACCTGTACCTGGCGAGCCGAACATGTCTTCGGACATTCCCGGCACTAAAAGCCATACGCCATGTCATTTTTAATCATACGACGTTCCATAGAAGTATTTTGATGGTTTATTCAAGTGATCCTCCGTCTTCCTCATCTCTTCGTGGGTGTCCCCTCCGAAGGCGAAATCTCCTAGCAAATACTCCCTTCGGCCAGATCAATGATAATATCTAATTCAAGATGTCATAATCAGTTTTGATATCTGGAAAGCCGTGATATCAAATAATCAGCAATGTCGATATCCACGTGTTTAAATCAAGACCGACTCCGATCCTCAGACCTTCATGCTATTCTCGATCGTTCAAAGATGGCGAATCGAGTAGTCGGAATTGTTGGAAATGTGGGTTTGTTTTGGTTTGTTGTTATCGTATGTAATCGGTGTAATTTTATGAAAGTTGACGATAAATGCTAGTTGATTTGTAGAATAGAAGTGTGCGAGTGTATTTATATGAGTCAGTGGATACATAGAATCTGAAATTATTCACAGTAATGTGAGAATGTGCTTGTTTTGATCGTGTTTTGATGATGATGATGATGCTTGTTGTTTTCAGGGGCCAAACATCGAAGGTCATCGGCCCCTAATGGAACGTGATGGACGACATGATACATGATATTTAAAATTTTAAAATATATCCACTGACAAGAGTTAAAAAAATATGGTGATGAGAAATGAGTATGAGATTAAAACAGCAGTGGATCTAATTCGTAATGCCTTATTTTCTAATAAAATAAGAGAAAATACAGGGAGAAAAGGAATAAGGCATTGCTTGGTGGTGCAGATATATCATTTACATTAGACGTTAAAATAACACATTACAATACGCAATACAAACTAAAATGAAGATCGTGTTTTTACCCATTAAAGAACATGAGTGCACTAGGTGGACCAGTTTTTAGTCTAACTATGGCAATGCCTCTCATACAACTGTTGTTAAGTTTCCTACGGAATAGAACGTTAGAAGAGAAATCGATTAGGAATATACATCATGATTATTTTGAAGTCCATGGCAAAAACCGTAGAGTGCACACATCATTTTGAGAATAAGTCTGAGGTTAGGGAGCCATTTCTCTACTTCCGAACTAATCGTGTTCCTTGAAAAACATTAACTTAGATAGAATATAATTGATACTGTGTTATTGCGTCAGTGTCTATGTGCTTCATAGTGTCTAGTGATTTAGATGCAAGTGTATTCTACAATAATCTTTGCTTTGCCTGCGGAAATTAATGGCTGGATATGGAGTATAAAAAACCTATAAGTGTGACAGATGGAGCAATCTGTATACTGTTACACAAAAGAAATAGTGACTTAGAGGGATTAGCTGGGTTTGTAACGTAGGGTTTTACATTACCAACTCCTCCCGATTCGTGCTGTGGCTATCTGTTATCAAGCAGACTGCGCCGAACTGAAGCTCGTCCATGTGGTTAAATATCAATGTTTAGTCAATACAGTTTTTGCACTCATGATCTTTAATGGGTAAAAACCTAATACATCTTTAGTGTCTGAACGTTTCTTTACTAAGGTTGCTATCATTGTGTGAAGTGCTGTAGTGCCATATGTCAACAGTATGTTAACATTACCACGGCCGTTCATTGGGTTAACATAATCATTTCCGGTGTACTTGATCTGAGTGACTCAGACGGTTAAGGCGCTGGCCTTCTGATCCCAAGTTTGTAGATTCGATCCTGGCTCAGTCCGGCGGTATTTGAAGATAATCAAATACGTCAGCCTCGTGTCGGTAGATTTATTGGCACGTAAAGGAACTACTTCAGGATTTAATTTCGGCATTTCGACGTATCCGAAACCCGTAAAAAATTTAGTTAGTGGGACGTTAGCTAATATCATTATTATTTCGGGTGTACTTTCCATCCATTGGATGGTGAATTTAAGAAATTGTCCACTACTTCAAAACTAAGGCAACAAGTTAGGTTTCACAGTTGTCATGAGTGCGTATAAATCGAGGAATTTCGCACCTTAATTTATTTTGAAACATTCAAAATGATCTTAGAAATATCATTTTAACAGTTTTATCATGTATTTTCATTTATCCAGCGAAGTGAAATATAAGAGAAAATGTTATTTGACGAATTGAAATGTCTAAATAATCAGCTTGTTGGTCTCTTTTCTATTAGAATATATGTGATTGTAGTTGATTATATGTGGTTTGTACTTGTTGGCGAAGCGTTTTCATACGTGTAAAAGTGATTTTCCCTAAGATGTTACATTTATCATGTTAAATTACCGCCGTTTATATAATATGTACGTGATATTTAGTGTTAGCCAATACCAGCAATCCGGCTACTTCGGCCGCAATGTTTTTTGTATTATGGTCTGAGGAATGGAGTCGGTCTTGTTTAAATCAACAATGGCTCGTAATAGCATATGAATTACACAATACTGTTAAGAAGCTGTATGGCTTGCACGCAGTCTTTAATGCACTAAATCCTTATGCGTTCACTTCTCACAATAAACCACGAAAAAAATAACAAAAATATTCACACTAAGTCGTACACACTCGTCACGATTGGTTATCAGAGACGATTCCAAGTCAAAGGTGTTTAATAAAAGATCACACCTTTACCTTTACAACTCACACCAATTATAACTGTAGGTTAGGTTAAATCATAATCACAGCGCTATCCACTCTAGAGTTACGTTGTCATATAACATCGGTGGCAATTAATACTTTACTTCCTGTTTGAATACTCTTCACAACTGATATTGATCCCTAACAAATACTTCTGTTTAGTGAATTAAACTTTTTTCATGAACTTCAAACACTGTGAACCCGCCAACCTAATTACGACCACTTATGGTTATGATTATCTATTCTCCACGACGTTTTCTTTCCACGTCCAAGGTAACTAAGAGGATGTGTATATACGCATACAGCATACACTTCCGCCCGGTTTCTTCAACGAATGTTAAGTGTTAACTCTGCTGTTAAGGACACTAAACACAAAATTTAACAAAATAGACGTCTCATCAAGAATTGTTAGCTCTAACAAATTGTTAATCTTCTTTCTTTCTTTCTTTCTTTCTTTCTTTCTTGCTTACTTTCTTTCCTTCTTTCTTAATCTGTTTACCCTCCAGGCCCCCTGTGGGTGGGGGCGGTAGAATAACACCCACGGTATCCCCTGCCTGTCGTAAGAGGCGACTAAAAGGGGCCTCAGGGGCTCTGAACTTTGGAGCGTGGGTTGGCGACCACGGGGCCCTCAGCTGAGCCTTGGCATTACTTCCACTTACTTGTGCCAGGCTCCTCACTTTCATCTATCCTATCCGACCACCCTTGGTCAACTCTTGTTCTTTTCCGACCCCGACGCTATTAGGTTTGGGAGGGCTAGGGAGTCTTTCATTTTCACGCCCTTCGTGGCCCTCGTCTTACTTTGGCCGATATCTTCATTTTTCGAAGTGTCGGATCCCTTCCATTTTTCCCTCTGATTAGTGTTATATAGAGGATGGTTGCCCAGTTGTACTTCCTCTTAAAACAATAATCACCACCTTACCCTCCAGGGTTGGTTTTCCCTCGGACTCAGCGAGGGATCCCACCTCTACCGCCGTAAGCACAGTGTCCTGGAGCTTCATACATCGGGTCGGGGGATACAACTGGGGAGGATGACCAGTATCTCGCCCAGGCGGCCTCACGTGCTATGCTAAACAGGAGCCTAGCGGGGAGATGGGAAGATTGGAAGGGATAGACAAGGAAGACGGAAGGAAGCGGCCGTGGCCTTAAGTAAGGTACCATCCCGGCATTTACCTGGGGGAGAAATTGGAAACAACGGAAAACCACTTCAAGGATGGCTGAGGTGAGAATCGAATCCACCTCTACTAAGTTGTTCACCCGAGGCTGAGTGGTCGCCGTTACAGCACTCGTACCAATTTTCAAATTTCGTGGCAGAGCCGGGAATCGAACCCGTAACTCCGGGGGTGGCAGCTAATCACACTAACCACTACACCAGACAAATGGTTATTACTTGTGTTAAATTAACCTGGCAGCACCCCACTGTTAAACCTTTACACAGCTGCTACAATTTCAAAATGGAGGCATGTAGAAGACGTAAGTATGTAGATTTACTGCTGTATGAAAATTATTTATAAACTGAAGAAAACAAAAGACGACCCATACTCAGAAATAACGACTTTTTAGAGTTGTCAGAAGAAATATTTCTAATTACCAAAGCCATAATGAACAACGTACTAGACGATATCAGTCTGGCTTGAACAAGCGAGGAGCGAGGTCGCTTTGTACAGTTCGTGCCGTAAATATGATTGGTATCGAGCAGAACTGGGCAGCGATTGGGAGGTGGCAGCTGAAGTAGAGGAAGGAGGCCAAGAATGGACTGGCAAAAGGAAAAGAGGAGATAAAATGGGGTGATGCGGTACAGGTAGCAGCAGTGTTAGCTGTGCTTCTGGTCATTGGGGGGCGGGGGGGATTAAACCCAGGCCAAATACCAGTGGCAAATTCAGCATGGAAGATATGGCAGCACTGAGGGTGGCGGTGAAGGAAGTACCCAACTGAAAAAAATTTTCAATGGGATAAGGTGCAAGAAATAAAGGACATGATGGATGAACAGAGAGAGGAGATAGAGAACATGAAGAAATGGTTAGAAACGAAGACTGAAGAATCGAACAAGAGAGCGTGAAACAGTGAGAAAGAGATAGAGTTATTAAGAGGGAAGGTGAAACATCTGGAAGAGGAGATGATGATGATGATGATGATGATGATGATGATGATGATGATGATGATGATGAAGGAAGCAGAGGGGTACAGGCAGGAAGGAATTAAGAAAGCCATATTTATATATGGTGTGGAAGAAGGTGAGAAATAAGGAAAGATTGATTTAATCTGTAAGGTGGTAGAGGTCATACAGGATAGGATGAAGATAAATTTCAGTGAAGTGGATATAGACGATGTGGAGAGATTGGGCAAAGCAAAAGGACGGAGACCAATTAGGGTACAGTTCTTCTCTACCCTAACGGCAGAAATTGTGATAAGAAACGGTAGTAACTTGCAGGGTCAGAACTTATGGAGGGACATGGGTAAAGAAGGTGTGGAAAACATGAAGATTCTGAATAGGCATCTTTGGAGAGCGAGGCAGCAAGGGCTAAAAGCCCGCATAAGAGGCCAGAGACTAGTGGTGACGAATGGGAGATGGGTTAGGGAACACCCAGTGGCGAAGCTGAAAGAGATGCACGAACACGTCAGTTCCGAGGGGTGAGTGATGGCAGTGCAAGATGGAAGGCAGGAACCAGAAACAACTAGGGGTGAAGTGGAGGAAGGAGTGGAGGTCAACCCATGTGGAAGTGGGCAACGCAAAGTGGATACGGAAGAACAGAGCAGTGAATGGGGCGAGTGAGGGTGAGCAGCAAGAACCAGCGAGTGTAGTTTGTAATGGTTTAGAGACCAGGAAAGAACATGAGAAGAGTGATCGACAAAAAGGTAAAGATGTTATGAACAGAGGAAGAAATAGGAGCCTAAAAGAGTTGTGGGGTAACGTGTGCAAGGGGAGAAGGATACGGAGGGCATAGAACGGCAAAGAATGTTAAGAAAAGGAGGTATCGAAACAGGAAATGGGGTGGTGAGAGCTACAAGAAGGAAGATTAAGGGAGGCAATTTAGAAGGGAGGGAGGATAAGTGATAACTATATTGGAAAATAGGATGTGTGAATATAGAAGGGATAAGAAACAAAATAGGAAATAAAAATGTGAGAGAATTAGTAGAAGGTTTCGATGTTGTGGCACTCTTGGAGACGTGGTTGGAAGCAGGGAAAGAGATTTCATGAAAAGGATTTGTGATTAAATATAACTATAGAAGAAAGGAGAGGAATAAGGGGCCCGCCCCAGGAGGAATGGTAGTTCTAATTAAAGAAGAGATTAGTGAAGATGTAGAAAATATCGAGACAGATATGCAGGAAGTTATAAGGATGAGATTTAATATGGGATGTGTGGAGGGAAGGATAAAAACAATAATCCTAGCGTTCGTGCATTGCCATCCTTATAGTTCCGTATACACAAATAAGTATCTTTTTGAAGAGCTGTTGGTGGACATTAATATGATAAGGGAGAGGTTTGCTGATATTTGGAGATTGGAACGCGAGAATAAGGGAACAGAGCCCAGTATATAGTAGGTTATTTCTTGTTATTTTCTTTACGTCGCACCGACACGGATAGGTCTTATGGCGACGATGAGGGAGGAAGGGGCTAGGAGTGGGAAGGAAGCGACCGCGGCCTTAATTATGGTAAAGCCCCAGCATTTGCCTGGTGTAAAAATGGGAAACCACGGAAAACCATCTTCAGGGCTGCCGACAGTGGGGTTCGAACCCACGATCTCCCGAATACTGGATACTGGCCCCACTTAAGCGACTGCAGCTATCGAGCTCGGTAGTATATAGTAGGGAAGACAGGAGTGGCATGTTGAGGAGTAGAAAAAGTTAGGATAAAACTATAACCAGTTATGGGGAGAAGCTTTAGATTTGTACGCAGCGGGTAATTTATATATTCTGAATGGATGGAAAGAGGGTGACAGTACGGGTAAATTGACCTATGTCTCAGAGCAGGGGGGTTGTGTGATAGATATAGTTTTAAGCTCGGATGGAGTGTTAGAGGATATAATAAGGATGGAAGTAGGTAACCGGATTGAATCACACAATATCCCAGTGTGGGTTCTGTTAAAAGGGGTGAGGAGAAGAATATAAGGAAAGAAGTTAAGATGAAGGACGAACTAATGAGAGGGTATAATAAGTACAAATGGACAGAGAAAGTGGAAAGGGATTGGGACAGGGTAGCAAAAGAAGAAGTACACTTACTGAAATATAGATGGGAAAGGGCGTTAGAGGAGAACAAGATCGATAAAACCTTGGAATTGCTGCTACATCCAATAAAGATGATAGCTCAGATAGATAACGGTAGAAGAAGAAAAAAGAAAGAGGGAGAATAATAGTTTAATATAGAGTGTGAAGGTATACGAAAGAGGGTGCTGGGAGCGTTAGGGGAGTATAGAAAAAAGGTGGGTGCTTAGAAAGAGAGGGTCTTTTGTAAGTTAAGGAAATATTACAAAAAGAAAATTTGTGAGGTAAAAAGGCGTGGTTAGAGGAACAGACTGACGCCATAAATGAATAATGTAAGTTGAATAACACTGAGAAAGTTTCGGGAAGGATAAATAAAATAATTAAGAGTGGAAGGAGTTTAGAGAAAACGAGTATTGAGGATGTACAGTGGGTTAGCTACTTTAGGGAATTACTCGGGGGGAGGGGGAGTTATGGCTGAGTGAGGCCAGGGACGAAGAAATTTGGAGGAATAGAAGAGTGGCAATTTACGAACTAGACAAGAAAATCACAAGAGAAGAAACTTTGGGAGTGATAAGAAGAATTAGGGGCAGGGCGGCGGGGGGTTGCAATGGTATCAATAATAAGTTTTGGAAGGAAATGAGCAAACATGGGACAATGATAGAGGGCATAGTTAAACTATTCAATAAGGTTTATGATTAGTGGAAGTACCCTAGGGAGTGGGAGACAGGAATTGTATGCCCAATATATAAGGGAAAGGGTAGTAAAACGGTATGAATAAGTATAGGGGTATATCTCTGCTAGATTCCTTAAGTAGAATTTATACAGGGGTGTTAGCAAAAAGGTTAAGTGAATGGGCAGAAAGAAACGAAGTATTGTCAGATTACCAAGGTGGCTTAAAAAAGAAAAGAACAGTGGACAATATAATGATAATGCAGACGGTTTTGGAGAAGTATATGAGCTTGCCAAGAGGTAAGGTGTATGTAGCGACAATTGACTTTGAAAAGGCGTATGGTAGAGTGAATAGACGGGCTCTATTAGATAAATTGGGTAGGTTGGGGTGTCGGAAAAGATGTTAAGGGCAGTGGAAGCGATATATAAAGTGGTTAGGTGATGTGTAAAATTGGGTGACGATAGGTTGAGCAGACCACCAGAGTCTAAGGTGGGTTTAAAGCAAGGGTGTAAATTATAGCCAATAGTGTTTATTTTCTTTGTTAACGATATTCTGGATGGACATGGGGGAAGCAATTGGGCCGTTCCGGTAATTAATGGGTTGGAGAATACCGGGATTTATTTTTGCTGATGATGTGATTTTGATGACGCTAACGTCAAGAGGGATGCAAAGAGGCTTAAGTGCGGTGTCGGATTTCGCAAAGAAATGGGTCTTGAAAATTGACGGAAATAAATCGAAAGTGCTAGTTGCCCAGATACACAAAGGAAGAAAGGAAGATGGGAAATGGGTCGTGCAGGGAGAAAGGCTGCAACAAGTATGTAGGATGGAATATTTAGGAGTTATTATTAACAGAAAAGGGACTTGGGACCATCAATTAAGTAGAACGAGAAGCAAAGGTTTTTCCGCCCTAGCATCAGTCAAAAACTTATTGGCTAAATTTCCAGGTATCAGTTATAAAACCTTGAGGTTAGTTTTAAGATCGGTGGTTTTTGGCAGGGTAATGTATGGGGCTGAAGTGTTGGGGTTGGATGAGAAAAGAGTGGAATTAAGACGAATCATTTGTAATTTTGGGAAGTCGGTGATGCGGCTCCCGCAGTGCACAAATAATGCAGGGGTGGAATTACTATGTGGAGAAGATACAGAAGTTGTGTGTAAAAGAATAGTTTTGAAAAAGGAGAGGGCGTGAAATTGTTGTAAGCCGCGTACAATCAACAACTGAAGAGCATGTATAAGGGGTGTTGGCTAGAAAAAATTAGAGGATATTTGAAGAAAATAAGTTTGGGGTACATGTGGGATGCGGTTTGGTCGAAGACAGAAGCAAGAGAGCGGAAGGCACTCTGCAGGAGGATTAGATATATGCAAAAGAAGAGATCATTAGAAGAAATTAGGCTAAGAAGTTCCCTTAGTGTTTTGAATAAAGTGTTAGAAGTAACGGAGATAAATATTAGGTATGTTGATATGCTTAATAATAAATGTTTTATTGCGCACAAATGTGCATGGAAAAAAATTCTTATGAGCAGTCGTCTGTACAGAATTTTGTTAAGGATTCTATTCTCAGTTTACACTTAAGTACATGATAGCGTTCACGAAGTTCGCCTGCAGTCCGGACTTGGCTCATGAAAGCTCGCTGTAACACACAGGCGTGGACTGAAAGTCTGGTCACAACGTGTCTCAGCTCATAGCATCCCTGAGTCCAGTTGCGGTTGATCATCGCATCACACCATATGCTGTCTCTCTTTTGTTGAAGCTCTTGTAGGAGTTCCTCATACACTGGGGTGGCCGGGAGCAGCTCTTCCACAAAGAATAATTCCCTCGACAGTTGGTATACGAGGCGTGATGGAGTGTACTTTAACAGGCAAAGTACTTTCTTTAAATATAATGCTTTCACCTTCTCTATACTATGTAGTTGCCTCTTTCCAAGATATATCCATATATTTTCTAATCCATAGGTGGCTACAGGACTAACCTTAAGATGAAATAACTCGATGGCACATGAAAGTGAGGGGTGGCTCAAAGATCTGATGTCGTTAATGGATTTTATGGCAGCATTTAGTCGGTCTTTTACATGTAAAGAGAACACGTTCCCAGGTGTTTGAAAAGTGACTCCTAGGTACTTAAAGTTTGTGACTGACTTTAGTTGTTGGTCATTGATTAAGAATGTTCCCCGTTTTCCTTCTTTTCTGAAGGTCAGAGAGACAGTCTTATTTTCATTTAACCTCAGCTGGTTCTCTTCTGCCCATTTGGTAACTTTATTAAAATTAGTCTGCAAATCTAACTGAGAAGTTGACGCCAGAACCATGTCATCTGCATACATGAGAATATTGACTCTTTGTACGATGTCAGCTGTGGCGGCAATGAAAAGCAATGGGCTTAGGGGGTCGCCTTGAGGGCACCAATGGTTTGAAGTATCGGATATGACTTGGTGATGCCATCACTAATCTCTACCCAGTTGTCTGTAAGGAGATTCTTGATCATTGGAAGTAGATAACAACTAGGCCCGACGATATTTCGCAACTTCTCTGATACGATAACTCTATTGATCGTATCAAAAGCCTTAGAATAATCAATAAAGATTGCATGAGGTTTTCCCTTTGGAATTGCGAGAGCTTCATTAATATACTGTTGTAGACAATCGATTGCTTGAATGGTTGATCTTCTTCTTCTGAAGCCAAACTGGGAATCTGGGAGCTTGTCGTCTATTAATATTGTGAGGCGCTTACATACTAACTGAGTCAGTGTCTTTAAGGGAGTGCATTCCAGAGCAATTCCTCTGTGCGAATTAGAGTCTGCTGTATCACCTTTGCCCTTGTACATCATTTTTATTGTGGACTTAGCCCAGCTGTCTGGTATCCTACCCTGCTGTAAACATTCATTCAATAACTGGCAGATGGATTCTTTCAACACTGGGAATATCCCTTTCAAATGTTCGTTATAAATGTTATCTGGACTACATGCTTTCCTATTTTTTAGGCTTTTAACAGTTTCTTCTATTTCTTTAAGCGTAAATCTCTCTGAGTCATTCGGGATAACTGTTGGGTCGACATGAAAATTGATTGGCCGCGTGTCCCTCTCCTGAAGAATTGCACGAAGGTGCACTTCCCAGACATCCATTGGTATATTACGAGAAAAAGTTGGCTGTTTAGGACGCAAAGCTTTGTAAGGGTCCTGAGTAGCCTCTTCAATTAAACGTTTTTCTTCCTTTTCCAAAAACGTCTGACGGGCTTGTTTAGCTATGGCTTTATATTCTCTTCTTAAATTAGCGTAGTACTCCAGCCATTCTTTCGTGCGCTGCAATTTTGCTGCGTGCAGGGCTGACAAAGCTGTTTTTCTTGCTTTGTAGCATGCATCTGTAAACCATGGTTTTGCTTTTCTATTATTAGTTACTGTAGGATGTATTGCCTTCTTAAGAATTTCCTCCAGTTTTAAAGCAGCCTGATTCAGAGTCCCTTTGTTTAGTATCTCGATTATTGCTTTGTTGTCTGAATCCTCCAGTACTGTTAAGTCCAATGTTCTTCTCAACTTTAAAGGCTGTAACTTCTTACTGTGCCTCATACCGTTTATTAGCAGCAGCGTTGTTTTCACGGGCAGATGCTTCTTCTCAGCTTCCATGATAACACTTTGACATTTGGTGGTTATACTAGAATTTATGAAGACAAGATCAATTGTACTCATGCCATTATAGCAAATATATGTTGGCTGTTCTTTCTTGTTGATTAGTATTAGCCCTTCTTCTAGATAGCTCAAAACTTCTTTCGACTTCTGGAATTCTGTATCTACACGACAATTGAGATCACCCGCTAGGATGATGGGATCGTTCTTAGTTACCATATTCAAGCAGTTACCTATTTCTTCTATAATATCTGTGGATGTAAACTCTGGTTGAAAATAAACACATATAAGTACGCACTGTCTTGTTCGTATTACTAACGTGTTCTTTGACTTATGTTGTATAGCGAACGGTGCGAGATTCTCTTTGAAAAAGCAGGCGATTCCCCCTTTTGGCCTGCCAGTTGGGCCTTTATCCGCCAAGACATGAATTGAATAATGACTATTGATGTTCCACTCCGACGTTAGGAAAGTTTCAACTAAAATTGCGATATCGTAAGTCTGTAACATATTCTGAACTGTTGTTGCTATACTCAAGAGTCCTTCTACGTTCCACGATAGCATTTTAATTTCTTGCGAGATCAAGTCTTCCTTTACAATCAGACCTTGTTCACTTTCCAACACTGTGTGGAAAGGAGTTTCCTCTTTGTTGTTGGGGACGAAGGGCATACCGCCTTACAGAAACATCTTGAGGCCAAAACTCTGGGCATTTCACCGTGTGAAGGTGAGCAGTATAATTGGACAGTTCGGCCGCCACCGCCACCGCGGGCTCCCAGAGGCCACCTCCACCGCCACCACAGCCAGAGGCCTCCCAGAGGCCACCTCCACCGCCACCACAGCCAGAG
This sequence comes from Anabrus simplex, assembly GCF_040414725.1. NCBI lineage: Eukaryota > Metazoa > Arthropoda > Insecta > Orthoptera > Tettigoniidae > Anabrus > Anabrus simplex. The sequence goes on along the minus strand of NC_090271.1, from coordinate 342,539,654 downwards.
GCCTCCCAGAAGCCACCTCCACCGCCACCACAGCCAGAGGCCTCCCAGATGCCTCCTCCACCACCACCACAGCCAGAGGCCTCCCAGAGGTCTCCTCCACCACCCGCGGGAAATTTGAATTTGTAAACAAAGCCACGTGCTTTTTGACAGCTATCATCGACAACAACGCATCGCTAACCTCAGTACTGCCATCTTGACGGGCCTAAACCTCAGTAGTACCAACTTAACCTAACTAGCGCGAGATAAACAAATCCACGTGCTTTTTGACAGCTGTGATCCGCCATCTTTAAACTACAGAGCACCGTGCTGCCCTCTTTATCGCAGTAGCTGTAAATTCGTCACCTGTCATCCGCAGTGCTGCCATCTTAACGGGCCTAAACCTTAGTGCTACCAACTTAACCTCACTAGCGCGAGATTTGAATCGGTAGACAAATCCACGTGCTTTTCTGACAGCTGTCATCCGCCATCTTTAATCAACAGAACACCATGCTACCCTCTATATCTTTGAAATGTGGTGGCGGATAATTTGAAAAATGCTTTTTGATAGCAGCCATCTTTAATCAAGAGAACACCGTGCTGCACTCTATGTGGTAGCGGCAATTTGAAAACTCCTAAGTGACCCTGTTTGGAAACAAACCATGTGCTATTTTGACAGCTACATCCGCCATCTTTAATCAAGGGAGCACCGTACCGCACTCTTTAGTTGAAATGTGGTGGCGGCAATTTGAAAAATCCCACGTGCTTTTGTTTGGAAACAATGCTACATGCTTATTTGACAGCTACCGTCCGCCATCTTTAATCCATAGAGCACAGCGCTGCCCTCTTTAGATACTTACCTTTGAAATGTGGTGGCGGATAATTTGAAAAATGCTTTTTGACAGCAGCCATCTTTAATCTAGAGAGTACCGTGCTGCCCTCTTTAGCTAGATACCTTTGAAATGTGGTGGCAGGCAATTCCACATGACAGCAGCCATCTTAAATCAAGAGAGCACCGTGCTGCCCTCTATGTGGTGACGGCAATTTGAAAAATTCTAAATGCTCTTGTTTGGAAACAAATTCACGCGCTTTTTTGACAGCCGTCATCCGCCATCTTTAATCAACAGAGCACAGTGCTGCCCTCTTTAGCTAGATACCTTTGAAATGTGGTGGCGGTAAATTCCACGTGCTCTTGTTTGGAAACAAAGCCATGTGCTTTTTGACAGCTGTCATCCACCATCTTTAATCAATAGAGCACTGTGCTGCTATCATGCGGGCAATTTCGTCAGTTGTAATCCGCCATCTTTAATCCACAGAGCACCGTGCTTCCCTCTATGTGGTGGCGGCAATTTGAAAAGTTCTGTTAGCTGTCATCCGCCATCTTTAATCAAGAGAGTACCGTGCTGCCATCTTTAGCTAGATACCTTTGAAATGTGGTGGTGGCAATTTGAAAAATTCTATGTGCTCTTGTTTGGAAACAAAGCCACGTGCTTTTTTGACAGCTGTCATCCACCATCTTTAATCAATAGAGCACTGTGCTGCTATCATGCGGGCAATTTCGTCAGCTGTCATCCGCCATCTTTAATCTACAGAGCACGATGCTGCCCTCTGCAGTAGCGGGCAATTTGAAAAGTTCTGTTAGCTGTCATCCGCCATCTTTAATCAAGAGAGCACCGTGCTGCCATCTTTAGCTAGATACCTTTGAAATGTGGTGGTGGCAATTTGAAAAATTCTATGTGCTCTTGTTTAGTAAACAAAGCCACGTGCTTTTTTTGACAGCTGTCATCCACCATCCTTAATCAATAGAGCACTGTGCTGCTATCATGCGGGCAATTTTGTCAGCTGTCATCCGCCATCTTTAATCTACAGAGCACCGTGCTGCTCTCTGTAGTAGCATGCAATTTGAAAAGTGTTGTTAGCTGTCATCCGCCATCTTTAATCAAGAGAGCCCGTGCTGCCATCCTTAGCTAGATACCTTTGAAATGCGGTGGCGGCAAATTGAAAAATTCCACGTGCTCTTGTTTAGTAAACAAACTCACGCGCTTTTTGTCAGCTGTCATCCGCCATCTTTAATCTATAGAGCTCAGTGCTACACTCTTTAGGTACATACCTTTGAAATATGGTGGCGGATAATTTAAAAAGAAAAATTCTACATCAGTCATCTCTCGACGCTAATTGCACAAGATGGTGGCTATACATGACTCCTTAAAGGTGCTTATGCAAGATGGCCGCTATATATAGGTTCTTATGAGATGCCCTTGGGATGCTTAGGCAAGATGGCGGTTATACAAGGCTCCTTATGAGACGCCCTAGAGATGCTTGCGCAAGATGGCGGTTGCTCTTATGAGGCGGGTTAAGGATCCTTGCACAAGATGGCTAGAGATGCCCTAAGGATGCTTGCGCAAGATTGCGGACGCAAGATGGAGGCTATACGCGACTCCTTATGAGACGCCTTAAGGGTGCTCGCCCAAGATGGCCGCTGCTCTTATGAAGAAAGCTAGCTTAGAGGCTACCGTGTCGTGCTAGTTCGATTCATTAAATTTGGGGCTTAAATGCATAATGTTAAATATCTCGAAAACGGTGCATCGTAGAGCAAAACGGACAAAATTTTTCTACCCAATACCTCGGTTCGCAGTATGGGGAACATGATATCATAAGAAAAACATAGTCTAATGATGAGATCAACGGTTCGGTTCTAACTTAGGCCCTTTGGCATTAGCTCTGTTTCAGCTTGTAATGAAGCAAGTCTTCGTAACATGATCAGGTCTAGCTATGGTAGAGAGTATAACGTACCGTGCAGGTTCGATTCATTACATTTGAGGCTTAAATGAAAAATGTTAAATATCTCGAAAACGGACAAAATTGTTCTACCTGATACCTAGGTTTGCAGTATCAGGAACAAGACAGCATAAGAAAACATAGTCTAATGATGAGATCGACGGTTCGATTCCTACTTAGGCCCTTTGGCATTGGCAGCTATCTATTTCTACAAGATGGCGACTATACATAGCTTCTTACGAGACAGCTTAAGAGCGCTTACACAAGATGAATGCTACTCTTATGAGACGCCCTAGGGTGTTTGCGGGAGGTAGCAGCGACAAGACGATGACTATACACAGCTGCTTGTGATACGGCCTAGATGTGCTTACACAAGATGGTGGCTGCTATGATGAAGAAAGCTAGCTTTGCATCGTGCAGGTATTTTTACAGCACTAAACCTCATACCTTTGAAATGTGGTGGCGGGTAATTTGAAAAATTCGACGTGCTTTATCATAAGCTGTTAAGGCCTCCTCTTATGTCAAGGCATAGCTCTATCGAACAAGTTTAAACCTGCATCGGAATAGCTAGAGTAAGCATGTGCTGCAGTGATGACGTCATTAAGCATGTTTAGACTTGCAAATCACAGAAGAAACGTAACAAGGCTTGAATCGAAAACTGCACTCTATGCCGTTAACTTTATCATGTGATCGGAACATTGATTGAAGTGTTTAGAACACTAAATAAGTAGAACCTAACACTGTACTCGACACAACATGTGTTTAGAACATGTCAGGGATACCTTTGTTCTAAGAAGATTAGTTTACCGCACATTCCTTGTAGGGCTAATAGGCTAAGGGGCTAATGGGCAAAAGGGCTAATGGGCAAAGGGGATAAAGGGCTAAATGGCTAATGGCATAAGGGCTAAAGGTCTAAAGGGCTAAAGGAGCAACAACCTCATCGATCGCTATCAGCAAGAACGCTTATACTTTGCTAAGTGTAGAAAATTAATCTTTATTTGTAAATGGTTTCATGTTCAGAACAAGGAATGGAACCTAGGGGTTACGTCTTACCCAATAAATCCCCGAGGTGCGATGAGTTACGTTTTTCGAACTAGTGTTTGGAACACTGAACTTTTCAAGATGATAGCAGAGAGTTTAGCAATGTTCTGTTGTTGGATTATAAATTCCGCGCTACAACATGCATAAGGTGGCAGCCTTGAGGTTTACTGCCGTAAAGATGACAAGAGTGAGGTTAACAATGTTCCGTTGTTGGATTTTAAATTCCGCGCTATAACATGCATAAAGTGGCAGTCTTGAGGTTTACCGCCGTAAAGATGGCAGCAGTGAGGTTAGCGACGCTCTATTGTCCTTCAAAGTGAGGTTAGGGTTCGTCAAGAAGACAGTTGTCAAAAAAGCACGTGGCTATGTTTACCAAACAAGAGCACGTGGCTGTGACGTCACGGTCGCGTAGTATGCCGCCTCAGCATGCAAAATTCAATGTCTACACCTACGTAGTAAACATTCTGCTGTGTTCACAAGATTTTTTACACATAACTATTCTTTATGCTTTAAGTTCATGCACATAGGCTATGCTAAGATGGCAGCACAAACACATGCGAACTTTGTACATTCTAATGGAATAAGTTTAGTACTGCGTGCATCATGGATACATGATGTGTACACGCATTTAAACATGGCTATACTTAATGCTGCTGCTTTGTTTACAAGATTTTTATACATTGCTATTCTTTCTGCTTTAAGTTCGTGCACACACAAGCGATAGTCGTACGCTCTGGCAGGAGAAGTTTAGTAAGATATTCGGTACATACATTATCGATAGGTGATGTGTACACGCTTTAGAAAATAGCTCTTCTTTGTGCTTTAAATTCGTGCACATGGGTTAGGGATACACAAAAGCGATTGCTACATGCTCTAGCGGAAGAAGTCTAGTACGATAGTCGATGCATGTAAAATCGGTAGGTTATGCTAAGATAGCAACACACTTACACGATTTTAGCACAATCTAGTGGAAAAAGTTTAGTATGATAGTCGTTTCATGCAAAATCATTAGGTAATGTGTACACGCTTTGAAACAAGGCTATTCTTTGTACTTTAAGTTCACGCGTACAGGTTAGGCTAAGATAGCAGCACAGTCTAGCGTAAGAAGTTTAGTACGAGAGTCGATGAATGCAAAATCGATAGGTGATGTGTACACGCTTTGAAACATAGCTATTCTTTGTACTTTAAGTTCATGCGTCTTAGTTATGCTAAGATAGCAACACAATCTACCTGAAGAAGTTTTGTACGAGAGTCGATACATGCAAAATCGATAGTTGATGCGTACACGCTTTGAAACATGACTATTCATTGTACTTTAAGTTCATGGGTATAGGTTATGCTAAGATAGCAGCACAATCTAGCGGAAGAAATTTAGTACGATATTTGATGCATGTAAAATCAATAAGTAATGTGTACACACTTTGAAACATGGCTATTTTTCGTACTTTATGTTCATGTGTATAAGTTATGCTAAGATAGCAGCACAATCTAGCGGAAGAAGTTTAGTACGATATTTGTTGCATGCAAAATCGATAGGTGATGTGTACACACTTTGAAACATGGCTATTCTTTTTACTTTAAGGTGATGCGTATAGGTTATGCTAAGATAGCAGCACAATCTAGCGGAAGGAGTTTAGTACGAGAGTCAATGCATGCAAAATCGATAGGTAATGTGTACACGCTTTGAAACATGGCTATTCTTTGTACTTTTAAGTTCATGTGTATAAGTTATGCTAAGATACCAGCACAATCTAGCGGAAGAAGTTCAGTACGAGATTCGATGAATGTAAAATCAATAAGTAATGTGTACACGCTTTGAAACATGGCTATTCTTTGTACTTTAAGGTCATGTGTATAAGTTATGCTAAGATAGCAGCACAACCTAGCGGAAGAAGTTTAGTACGATATTTGTTGCATGCAAAGTCGATAGGTAATGTGTACACGCTTTGAAACATGGCTATTCTTTGTACCTTAAGGTCATGCTAAGATAGCAGCACAATCTAGCGGAAGAAGTTTAGTACGAGAGTCGATGCTTGCAAAATCGATAGGTAATGTGTACACGCTTTGAGACATAGCTATTCTTTGTACTTTAAGTTCATGCGTCTTAATTATGCTAAGATAACAGCGCAATCTACCTGCAGACGTTTAGTATGAGAGTCGATACATACAAATTAGATAGTTGATGTGTACACGCTTTGAAACATGACTATTTATTGTACTTTAAGTTCATGGGTATAGGTTATGCTAAGATAGCAGCACAATCTAGCGGAAGAAGTTCATTACGAGATTCGAATAATGCAAAATCAATAAGTAATGTGTACACGCTTTGAAACATGGCTATTCTTTGTACTTTAAGTTCATGTGTATAAGTTATGCTAAGATAGCAGCACAACCTAGCGGAAGAAGTTTAGTACGATATTTGTTGCTTGCAAAGTCGATAGGTAATGTGGACACGCTTTGAAACATGGCTGTTCATTGTACTTTAAGGTCACGCGTATAGGTTATGCTAAGATAGCAGCAAAATCTAGCGGAAGAAGTTTAGTACGAGAGTCGATGCATGCAAAATCGATAGGTAATGTATACACGCTTTGAAACATGGCTATTCATTGTACTTTAATTTTATGGGTATAGGTTATGCTAAGATAGCAGCACGATCTAGCGGATGAAGTTTAGTTCGATGATCGATGCATGTAAAACCGATAGGTGATGTGTACACGCTTTGAAACATGGCTATTCATTGTACTTTAATTTTATGGGTATAGGTTATGCTAAGATAGCAGCACGATCTAGCGGATGAAGTTTAGTTCGATGGTCGATGCACGTAAAATCGATAGGTGATGAGCACACGCTTTGAAAGATGGCAAATCATACTGCTGCTCTGTTCCCAATACTTTTAAGCATAGCTAATCCTAATGCTGCTCTTAACGACGTCCAGCTAAGGATTGATTACGTGACCGTGACGTCACAGCCACGTGCTCTTGTTTGGTAAACATAGCCACGTGCTTTTATGACAGCTGTCTTCTTGACGAACCCTAACCTCACTTTGAAGGACAATAGAGCGTCGCTAACCTCACTGCTGCCATCTTTATGGCGGTAAACCTCACGGCTGCCACCTTTTGCATGTTATAGCGCGGAATTTAAAATCCAACAACGGAACATTGTTAACCTCACTCTTGTCATCTTTACGGCAGTAAACCTCAAGGCTGCCACCTTATGCATGTTGTAGCGCGGAATTTATAATCCAACAACAGAACATTGCTAAACTCTCTGCTATCATCTTGAAAAGTTCAGTGTTCCAAACACTAGTTCGAAAAACGTAACTCATCGCACCTCGGGGATTTATTGGGTAAGACGTAACCCCTAGGTTCCATTCCTTGTTCTGAACATGAAACCATTTACAAATAAAGATTAATTTTCTACACTTAGCAAAGTATAAGCGTTCTTGCTGATAGCGATCGATGAGGTTGTTGCTCCTTTAGCCCTTTAGACCTTTAGCCCTTATGCCATTAGTCATTTAGCCCTTTATCCCTTTTGCCCATTAGCCCTTTTGCCCATTAGCCCCTTAGCCTATTAGCCCTACAAGGAATGTGCGGTAAACTAATCTTCTTAGAACAAAGGTATCCCTGTCATGTTCTAAACACATGTTGTGTCGAGTACAGTGTTCGGTTCTACTTATTTAGTGTTCTAAACACTTCAATCAATGTTCCGATCACATGATAAAGTTAACGGCATAGAGTGCAGTTTTCGATTCAAGCCTTGTTACGTTTCTTCTGTGATTTGCAAGTCTAAACATGCTTAATGACGTCATCACCGCAGCACGTGCTTACTCTAGCTATTCCGATGCAGGTTTAAACTTGTTCGATAGAGCTATGCCTTGACATAAGAGGAGGCCTTAACAGCTTATGAAAAAGCACGTCGAATTTTTCAAATTACCCGCCACCACATTTCAAAGGTATGAGGTTTAGTGCTGTATAAATATCTGCACGATGCAAAGCTAGCTTTCTTCATCATAGCAGCCACCATCTTGTGTAAGCACCTCTGGGCCGTATCACAAGCAGCTGTGTATAGTCATCGTCTTGTCGCTGCTACCTCCCGCAAGCACCCCTAGGGCGTCTCATAAGAGCAGCAGTCATCTTGTGCAAGCGCTCTTAAGCTGTCTCATAAGAAGCTATGTACAGCCGCCATCTTGTAGAAATAGATAGCTGCCAATGCCAAAGGGCCTAAGTAGGAATCGAACCGTCGATCTCATCATTAGACTATGTTTTTCTTATGCTATCATGTTCCTGATACTGCAAACCTAGGTATCAGGTAGAACAATTTTGTCCGTTTTCGAGATATTTAACATTTTGCATTTAAGCCTCAAATGCAATGAATCGAACCAGCACGGTACGTTATACTCTCTACCATAGCTAGACCTGATCATGTTACGAAGACTTGCTTCATTACAAGCTGAAACAGAGCTAATGCCAAAGGGCCTAAGTTAGAACCGAACGTTGATCTCATCATTAGACTATGTTTTTCTTATGATATCATGTTCCCCATACTGCGAACCGAGGTATTGGGTAGAAAAATTTTGTCCGTTTTACTCTACGATGCACTGTTTTCGAGATATTTAACATTATGCATTTAAGCCCCAAATTTAATGAATCGAACTAGCACGACACGGTAGCCTCTAAGCTAGCTTTCTTCATAAGAGCACCAGCCATCTTGCGCGAGCACCCTTAAGGCGTCTCATAAGGAGTCGTGTATAGCCTCCATCTTGCGTCCGCAGTCTTGCGCAAGCATCCTTAGGGCATCTCTAGCCATCTTGTGCAAGGACCCTTACGCCGCCTCATAAGAGCAACCGCCATCTTGCGCAAGCATCTCTAGGGCGTCTCATAAGGAGCCTTGTATAACCGCCATCTTGCCTAAGCATCCCAAGGGCATCTCATAAGAACCTATGTATAGCGGCCATCTTGCATAAGCACCTTTAAGGAGTCATGTATAGCCACCATCTTGTGCAATTCGCGTCGAGAGATGACTGATGTAGAATTTTTCTTTTTAAATTATCCGCCACCATATTTCAAAGGTATGTACCTAAAGAGTGTAGCACTGAGCTCTATAGATTAAAGATGGCGGATGGCAGCTGGCAAAAAGCGCGTTAGTTTGTTTACTAAACAAGAGCACGTGGAACTTTTCAATTTGCCGCCACCGCATTTCAAAGATATCTAGCTAAAGATGGCAGCACGGCGCTCTCTTGATTAAAGATGGCGGATGACAGCTAACAACACTTTTCAAATTGCACGCTACTACAGAGAGCAGCACGGTGCTCTGTAGATTAAAAATGGCGGATGACAGCTGACGAAATTGCCCGCATGATAGTAGCACAGTGCTCTATTGATTAAAGATGGTGGATGACATCTGACAAAAAAAGCACGTGGCTTTGTTTACTAAACAAGAGCACATAGGATTTTTCAAATTGCCGCCACCACATTTCACAGGTATCTAGCTAAAGATGGCAGCACGGTGCTCTCTTGATTAAAGATGGCGGATGACAGCTAACAGAACTTTTCAAATTGCCCGCTACTGCAGAGGGCAGCACCGTGCTTTGTAGATTAAAGATGGCGGATGACAGCTGACGAAATTGCCCGCATTATAGCAGCACAGTGCTCTATTGATTAAAGATGGCGGATGACAGCTGTCAAAAAAGCACGTGGCTTTGTTTCCAAACAAGAGCACATAGAATTTTTCAAATTGCCACCACCACATTTCAAAGGTATCTAGCTAAAGATGGCAGCACGGTACTCTCTTGATTAAAGAAGGCGGATAACAGCTAACAGAACTTTTCAAATTGCCGCCACCACTTAGAGGGCAGCACGGTGCTCTGTGGATTAAAGATGGCGGATGACAACTGACGAAATTGCCCGCATGATAGCAGCACAGTGCTCTATTGATTAAAGATGGTGGATGACAGCTGTCAAAAAGCACATGGCTTTGTTTCCAAACAAGAGCACGTGGAATTTACCGCCACCACATTTCAAAGGTATCTAGCTAAAGAGGGCAGCACTGTGCTCTGTTGATTAAAGATGGCGGATGACGGCTGTCAAAAAAGCGCGTGAATTTGTTTCCAAACAGGAGCATGTAGAATTTTTCAAATTGCCGCCACCACATAGAGGGCAGCACGGTGCTCTCTTGATTTAAGATGGCTGCTGTCATGTGGAATTGCCTGCCACCACATTTCAAAGGTATCTAGCTAAAGAGGGTAGCATGGTGCTCTCTAGATTAAAGATGGCTGCTGTCAAAAAGCATTTTTCAAATTATCCGCCACCACATTTCAAAGGTAAGTAGCGAAAGAGGGCAGCGCTGTGCTCTATGGATTAAAGATGGCGGACGGTAGCTGTCAAATAAGCATGTAGCATTGTTTCCAAACAAGAGCACGTGGAATTTTTCAAATTGCCGCCACCACATTGCAACTAAAGAATGCGGTACGGTGCTCCCTTGATTAAAGATGGCGGATGTAGCTGTCAAAATAGCACATGGTTTGTTTCCAAACAGGGGCACTTAGAAGTTTTCAAATTGCCGCTACCACATAGAGTGCAGCACGGTGTTCTCTTGATTAAAGATGGCTGCTATCAAAAAGCATTTTTCAAATTATCCGCCTCCACATTTCAAAGATATAGAGGGTAGCATGGTGTTCTGTTTATTAAATATGGCGGATGACAGCTGTCAGAAAAGCACGTGGATTTGTTTACCGATTCAAATCTCGCCCTAGTGAGGTTAAGTTGGTAGCACTAAGGTTTAGGCCCGTTAAGATGGCAGCACTGCGGATGACAGGTGACGAATTTACAGCTACTGCGATAAAGAGGGCAGCACGGTGCTCTGTAGTATAAAGATGGCGGATCACAGCTGTCAATAAGCACGTGGATTTGTTTATCTCGCGCTAGTTAGGTTAAGTTGGTACTACTGAGGTTTAGGCCCGTCAAGATGGCAGTACTGAGGTTAGCGATGCGTTGTTGTCGATGATAGCTGTCAAAAAGCACGTGGCTTTGTTTACAAATTCAAATTTCCCGCGGGTGGTGGAGGAGACCTCTGGGAGGCCTCTGGCTGTGGTGGTGGTGGAAGAGGCATCTGGGAGGCCTCTGGCTGTGGTGGCGGTGGAGGTGGCTTCTGGGAGGCCTCTGGCTGTGGTGGCGGTGGAGGTGGAGGTGGCCTCTGGGAGCCCGCGGTGGCGGTGGCGGCCGAACTGTCCAATTATACTACTAAGGTGGTCAAAATCTATTCCTACCTTAAACGCCTTTTTTTTCCCCTTGGTAGGGAGTTGTTCGCATAAGATGTCTCCAGTAATTCCAATATCTTTCAAGTATTTTATTAGATTGTCTGTTTCGTTCGTTTGATGGACACTACCGACATATAACTAGGCGGTCCTTGGGGCGGCCTTAATGCTGCTACCGACAGTTTGTTTTGATCCCCTGACGCCGGCACTCGGCCTGCGAGAACGCTTACGCTGAACGGCTTCCGCCCAGGTTACTTCCTCATTTTCTTCCGACACGCCGTTGACCACTCTCGAGGTATCAGGTATGGCATCCATGATTTCTTGGGAATCTCTTTGCTGTTTTCTCGTCTCTTCGGGTAACGACACAACTGTAATGGTTGAATGGGCTGTTATTGGTTGTCTGGGTGGGTCAGGCGACATTCTTTTCTTTCCCTCTGTATCTCGAGCTTTCTCATTTCTTTGGGCGGGGATGGAAAGCCTTGTATATTTTGTCATTAATTCTCGTTCTGACTGTGATAGAGCTTGTCTTATTTCCTCCACGACAGTCTGCTTTATTATAATTTTCAGGTTTCTAATCTCCTCCCATATTGCTTTTAACTATTCTTTGCCATTTTTAAGCATTGCAAAGTCAGCTTTGCATTCCTTGCAAAGCCACATAAGTGAGTAGCTAGGCTTCTTGAGCGTGGCAAAGTCCCCTGCACTGACTGCCGCACAGTCTTCGTGATGCCACCTCTTACACATTCTTCTTCTTCTTCTTCTTGAAAGGTGTGGTTGGACTCATGTGTTATCGTCCAGTCACGAAAATATTAATTACTTAACACTGACACATGTATCACTCGTATTGTACTTTAAAAAGTAATTGATAGAAAAAAAAGGGAAAAAAACATTCTATAGGAGTCACACAAGAAACGATGATAACATATAGACAGAGGGTAAGGAAATTTATATCCTACCAAAATTATGATAAACATTTTGCAATGGAAGAGAGAGCATAAAGAGACTGTCAGAGGATTATAATATAATATGTGCTTCATCAAGAAACTGATTTATGCTGTTCACAAGAGTAGGAGTTAGAGAGGATAATAAACACGAAATACTTGTGGGGAAGGGGATGCCCATGTTAAGCAAAGAGGATAGGAAGCGCTGGCGGGGAACATCAAAAGCAGGACATTGTAACAGAAGATGATTACTGTCAGTATCAGACAAGCCACAAGCACAGGAAGTTGGGGGAGGAAGATGAAAACGATTTTTATATTGGGGAGTAAGGGCATGATTAAAACGTAGACGTATAATAGATGTGATATGGCGTCGAGAGTACGTACCATAATAAAACCACGGTTTAAGAGGAATAACAGGTTGTAATTGATGATAAAAACATCCCTTTTCTCGTGACGTTTCATTCCAATCGGACTGCCAATGTTGATATGCTATATCCCGCACTTCATGAATGAGATCAGAAGGGGGGATCGCAAGAAAAAGAGAGGGGGATTGTTGTGATGCTCGTTTAGCTGCCTGATCAGCAGTCTCATTCCCCATGATACCAGAGTGACTGGGAACCCAAACTAGAGTTATATAAACACCAGAACGAGTAAGGATATATAAGAGATACTTAACGCTATATAAGTACCAATTAGGGGAAGAGAGAGGCGAGCATAAGGCATGCAGAACATTTTGTGCATCCGTGAAAATCGTAACCTTATCATAAGCATGTGACCTGATGGTAATGAGGGCTTGTCGAATAGCAAACAATTCGGCGGTAAAAACAGAAAAGGCAGAAGGGAGGGAAAACTCAGAGAGAGTATATGGTTGGGGGATATAAAAGGCTGCTCCAACGCCGTGTGCTGATTTTGATCCGTCAGTAAAAATGCTTACTTCCCTTATGTAGAGGGAAAGTCGAATACGTTTAGTTGCAAGAGGGGAAAGAGGAGTAGAATGTGTTAGACAAGAAAATGATTCAGAAGAAGATATAATTACTTGAGGACAAAAGGACTGACTGTCATAAGGGATAGAGTATAAAGGCAATGTGGGTAAACGGAGGAGCTCATCTTCTCTTGGTATAAGAGAACGAAATGCGGTATATAAAGCAGGGACACGGTTTCCACGGGGAGATTTGGAAGAATAATAAGAATGTAAAAGTCGTAGCTAGGGGATAAGCTGAGACCGGGTGACAGTAAAATGTTTGAGGACATACTTAGCGGCTATAGTCTGTCGCCGAATCTTTAAAGGCTGTTCACCGGCTTCTATTAATAAGGCATTGGTTGGTGTAGTTTTAAGTGCTCCTAAACAGACACGTAGTGCGCGGTATTGTATTGTATTTAAACGTGCAAGGGTAGTAGCAGAAGCGGTGTCGATAAAAAGAGCACAATAATCTAGCAAGGATCGAATAGTTGCTCTGTAAAGGAGAATAGCTGTAACGAGGTCAGCGCCCCAACTTCGACGGGTGATCGTACGTAAAATAGAAATAAAACGATCAGTTTTACGTTGAAGAGAGACCACATAAGGAGACCATGATAATTTGTGGTCCAATATGACTCCAAGGTAGGGATGCTGATTAACAAAGGGGATAGTAAGACGATCAAGAAGGAGAGGAGAACGGTTAGGTGCGCGAGTATGGGTAAATAGGATTGCAGCACATTTGGAAGGCGAGAGTGAGAAACCATGTTCATGTAACCAGAGAGCAACCTCATGAAGGACACATTCTATTTTTCTCCTACACACATCAACACTATCATGTGATACGTATAAAACATAGTCGTCTGCGTAAGCTAAAACTCGTGCGTTCTTCGTAATTATACGTTCTAAATCTCGCATATAAAGCGCAAAGAGGATACCGCTTAGTATATCACCCTGTGGGACTCCATGCGAAACGTGTCTTCCTGGAAACGGGGGGAAGGGGGATTTGAGAATGAGAGTGCGAGAAGTATATAGGCGTTCTAACAGAGAAATAAAAGCAGAGGGAAAGCCAAGCGAATCAAGGCACGACCATAATAGATGTAAAGGAACGGAATCATAAGCTCCTTGAATATCAAGAAAAACAGTAATAGTGCTATGTTTACGATGTCTAGCTAGTAGGAGATCAGTCAACAAAATATTGAGTGGATCTTGTGTGCTACGTCCTTTAAAAAAGGCATACTGATATTTAGGAAGGATCTGATGTTTCTCCATAACCCAGAGAAGACGCCGTAGTAGAATTTTTTGAAAGTGTTTCCTAACACAGGAACTTAAAACAATGCCACGATAACTTAAAGGAGAAGAGGGATCTTTTCCAGGTTTAAGAATTGGGACTAAATGAAAGTTGTTCCACTGTGCCGGTACCTGTAAGGTGAGAAGGATATTATTAAAAAGAGAAAGTAAGACAAGAAGACCGGTATGGGGTAAAAGTCGGAGCATAGTGTAAGTGATACTATCAGGACCAGGAGATGAACTACGAACTACTTGTAAAACGGACTGTAATTCGGACAGTTGGATGGGTTGAAGTAAAACAGAAAATTGGGGGGATATGGGACGGAAAGAAGAAAAGGGAGGCGGAATTGTGAAGTCAGGTGTTATAGTATATAGAAAAGAAAGAAGGACATTAGGCAGAATAATCGAATGCGCAGGGTGTACAGAAGTAACACGGGTAAGTGCGCGAATGGCGTTCCAAAGGGATGTTGCAGTTACGCGATGATTAAGAGAGGAGATGAAGGCCTTCCAAGACTCGCGTCTCTTTGCATTAAATATGCGTTTGATACATGCATTATGACGTTTCAATGTTAAATAATTAGCTAGTGTCATATTCTTACGATACAATTTAAATAAAGCTGTTCGCCGCAGTATTAACTAGTGACATTCGTCGTCCCACCAATGTATTTTCTGATAAGGACGGATGCAGAGGGAGGGGATAAATTTGAATGGATGGAAAGTCTCAACATATGAGGAGAGAATGCGTAGAAGGGTAGGATAGTCTAAGGTATTGGGCGTGTATTGAAGGAAATGGGTGTGAAGGAAACTACAATACGATTGTTTATCAAAATTTCGGAAAGACCGAATATTACTGAGCTGAGAGGGTGGGGATAAGGAAAAGGGTGGTATACAAACACCAAAAGAAATAATAATAGGGAAATGATCACTCAGATGAGTGTCACTGAGTATATGCCACACGGTATTAGGAGTCATGTGGTCATGGCAGAGCGAAAGATCAACAGAACTAGGGGGTGAACCAGGAGGGGTGAGTCGAGTTGGGGACCCGTCATTTAAAAGGGTAAAGTGATGGGATTGAGTTGCCGTAAGAAAATTTGTCCCTTTAGATGTATCTTTAGAACTACCCCAGGCAGTATGGGAACAATTAAAATCACCAAAGAGAAAAACATTGTCTATGGAATCAAATTGGGTAAGAAAGCGGGACCAGTGAGAGGTAGAGATATAAACATCAGGAGGACAATACACATTGATGAAATATATATTTCGCACGATAATACCTAAAGCAAGAGTATTTGGAATGCAATGCGTCAGAGGAAAGGGGACATATGGAATAGACTTATGAATAAAAATGGCAAGGCCTTCACTTCCATTAGTATCAAGGCGTTCGACTCGAAAATCAGGAAGATGAAAAAGGGTGTTTGCATAAAACCACGTTTCTTGTATTATAATGATGTTAGCACATGTTTCCTGAATTAACAGTTGAAGTTCATGTTTTTTATGAAAAAGACTTCTAGCGTTCCACTGCAAAACGCATATCATATAGGGTAAGGATATGAGCGATGCGATCTCGCAGTTGATAAATTACCGGTGAAATGGGAGACTCTCCTCCCACATTCTGAAGAAGCAAGAATAAGATTTGTTGGATTTCTTGATGTACTTGGTTTCTTTGTATTAACAGTTGAGAGTCGTGGGATCGGGGCGGGTAACTAGGACCCGAAGTAGAGGGAGGTGATGCTGTGGGAAGAGAAGATGGTGTTGTAGCAGGCGGAGGAGAAGAAAATGGAACCCGGCCCGTAGAACCAGGGTCAGGGCGTACCAAGGCAAGATAACCAGTTCTATCATAACCCGGAGTCAAAGGCGGAGGGGCAGATTTCTGGATTACTTGTGTAAATTTACGTTTTCTAGAAAAATCTTGAACAGGGGAAGAAGAGACTTGTTCTGGTACCAGGGGGAGAAAATCCTGGGGGTGTTGAGACGGATGATAATGAGGGAGGGAAGTCTTGTTCTTAGCATCTTGAAATGAGATATGTTCCGTGCTCATGACCTTCTTTATCTCTTGTTGGTATTTGTGTTCCGGACAAGTTGTTGCTCCCGTTGGATGTGGGCCTTTGCAATACACACATTTTGCAATTTGAGATGTACAATGATCGGTGGCGTGCTCCATTGAGCACTTTCCGCAGCGTGCTACCTGTGCACGACATTGGGCCTGTGTATGACGATATCGGAGGCATTTTCTGCAAAGAACAGGGGAAAAATGAAAGGCTCAACATGCAAGTAGACTTGGAAAAGAGACACTTGTGTAGGCAACTTTTGGGCTAGAAAAGTAATTTTAATTGACCCAGTGGGGACATAACCAACACCATCATTGGAAACAATGCGACGATTGAGACGTTGTACTGCTTTAACCGGTACGGTTGAAGTAAGATAAAGTCGAATGTCGTCTTCAGAAAGGTTCTAATCCACATCTCGAATAATCCCCACACGAAAAATATTAGATGACGGGATGTATGCCTTAAGATGTAGAGATGTGAGCAGAGGGTGGCACAGAAAATCGTTGGCTTGGCCCGCATTATTAAAAATTATTTGTAGGCGATTACGACCTTTACGGGAGATAGACTGGACGGGAATATTACGTTCATAAAAATGTCTCCCAAGGGCCATAGGATGGAGTTGCCCTAAATTTTTGTTTTCCAGAGATTCAACGTACACAATATAAGGTCCAAGGTGTGAATGGGAATACTGTTCACGTTCCATAGGCGGCAGTACATTGACACCATTAGAATTAGAATTTTGTGATAATTGTGAGTCTGTCAAAATTGATTGAGTTGCCAGGTTTCCAGAAGATTCGTCTTGCATCCGAACTTCTTCCTCCTGCGCAACAACTAACTTATCTCCTAACAAAAGGCTTTCACCTCCACTGGAGGCAGCCATAATAACACACGGCACTAGCACTTAAACAAGAAAAAAGAATCCTCACAACCAAATACTGAAAACACGTAGCACACGACTAAACGTATCGTAATGTGTAAGTATTAGGTAGCGACTGGAGGCACAAGGTTCTTCAAAATATACCAGTAAATAAACTTCAAACTATTTGCTGAAGTTCAAACAACACCTCTCACGGTTGCCAAGGAAAACAATGGTCTTACACATTCCTTCACATTCAATCGCTGCATCAGTTTCCGTTACAAGCTTTCCGCAGTCTCCGCATGGCGCGTCGGTATCTGTCATATCGACTCTTGGCATGCTTGTTATGTTGCGATTTGTGACTGCGTATAGAGTGTCTTTGGCAAGATGGCGGTTCCTGTAGATCGTAATCCAGGCCTACTTTTGATTCGATGAATCACAGTCTATAACTATTATTCCATTAACTGATAAAATAGACACTCATAGAGGTTCGCTGATACACTGTGAAAATCACTATCCGTATATTTAAGGCGGACTATCACTTAAAGTCACTTTAAAAAAGACAAATAATTCAACTTCGCCAATATGCTTAATAGGGGTGGGATTGCATGGTGGTTGATGGGACTCAACATGAACAAGGAATGGCTAAAGGGTAGAGATAAGTCGGTATGTGTATTATGCGGGGTAGTAAACAACGATTTTCATTTAATTAGTAATTGTAAAGAAACGAGTAAATTAAGGAATTGTATATTGAGTGCCAAACGTCGTGAATTATCAGAAAAAGGGGATGAGAGGAATATTATACGGTGGATTATTAGGCAATGGGGATATGCCGGAGGGCAGTTGAACAGATACTTATGTGCCATTAAAAAGGAGTGTGAGAGAAAGATGAGAGAGCAGGAGGCATAGGAAGAATAAGTGGATGTGTAAAGGCTGAAAAAATGAACTTTGTTTATGTCATTGAAAAAAAGAAGGTGAGTGCAATGTGTTAAGTAGGGAGCTTGTTTGATTTTGTAACTGTAGGAGGCCCTATGGATCGTGATACGACAGGTGATTGTGAAACTGTTGACTAACAGTTTATTGGAATTCAGCAATAGTAGGACAGTGGACAAGAATTGCGAACACAGTAGATAGGCAGGCAAGGTCAATTGCTAATAGTTGATGAAACCTGATGTCGGCTGATTTTGTAACAATGACCTGATATAAATGATACGTCTAGCTGTCAGTGGAGAGATGGCGTGGGAGCACATCAATAGACGAATAGGTTTGAATGGCGTCTTTAAAAGTAGGAAAGATCAAAATATGAAGATAAAGTTGGAATTCAAGAGGGCAAATTGGGGCAAATATTCGTTTATAGGAAGGGGAGTTAGGTATTGGAATAACTTACCAAGGGAGATGTTCAATAAATTTCCAATTTATTTGCAATCATTTAAGAAAAGGCTAGGAAAACAACAGATAGGGAATCTGCCACCTGGGCGACTGCCCTAAATGCAGATCAGTAGTGATTGATTGATTGATTGATTGATTGATTGATTGATTGATTGATTGATTGATTGATTGATTGATTGATTGATTGATTGATTGATTGATTGATTGATTGATTGATTGATTGATTGATTGATTGATTGATTGATTATTAAAGTAGTCTCCAAACCTAACCTATGTTTGGGAGATCCGTATCAAGGTAATAAATCAAAGGGGTTATGAACCATATTGACAGCTCTAATTATACCAATATATCTTGGTATGCGACAGTTATTTATGTCTTTATTGAAGAGCGAAGAGCGTATTTGTAAAAAAAAAATAGGCTATAGCTAAATACTCCATAAACAAAAAATAGGCGTGTACATCATGAAAGAAAACAACGTGAATTTAGCAAATGTATATCTCTACACAAAACCAATGTTTGTCTGCTGGGGTCTTATACGTTAACAATGTTCAATTATAATAATATTAATGAAACAAATAACATTATTGCACACAGGTGAAAATAGTGATGTTGGCGTTTAAAATATTATCCAACTTAGCCTAAATTTTATGTTATACAAGCCAAGTTAATAAATCGAAGCGTAAAAATATCGGGCAAGTTGGCCGTGCGGTTAGCAGCGCGCAGCTGTGAGTTCGCATCTGGGAGATAGTGGGCTCGAACCCCACTGCCGTCAGCCCTGAAGATGGTTTTCCGTGGTTTCCCATTTTCACACCAGGCACATGCTGGGGTTTACCTTAATAACGCCACTGCCGCCTCCTTCCCATTCCGAGGTTTCTCCTGTAAAATCGTCGCCATAAGACCTGTCTGTGACGGTGCGACGTAAAGCAAATAGAAAAAAAGGTAACAGTCACAGCATCCACAGACATTCCTGTATTGCGTGATATGATCAGCTTGTTAAAAGCCAAATGTAGTTAATGTTATTGGCTTTACGCTCCGCTAACTACTTCTACGGCTTTCGGAGAAGCCGATGTTCAGGAATTTAGTCCTGCAAGAGTTATTTCACGTGCCAGTAAATCTACCGACACGAGGCTGATGTATTTGTGCACCTTCGACTACCACCGGACTGAGCCAGGATCGAAAATGCCAACCGTCTGAACAACTCAGCCCGACTTGTAAAAACTAGATGAAGTCATATTTATCTTTATCATGTTTAACTTTTTCCCTCCACCAAGATATTTAACGTTTTTTCGTACTATGATGTTTCTTTCTTTCTTTCTTTCTTTCTTTCTTTCTTTCTTTCTTTCTTTCATTCATTCATTCTTAATCAGTTTATCATTCAGGGTTGGTTTTTCCCTCCGACTCAGCGAGGGATTTCACTTCTACCGCTTCAAGGGCAGTGTTCTGGAGCGTGAGACTTTCGGTATGGTGATACAACTGGTGAGGAGGGCGTTACCTCGCCCAGGCGGCCTCACCTGCTGTGCTCAACAGCGGTCTTGTTGGAGGATGGGGCAGACAAGGAAGAAGGAAGGAAACGGCCGTGGCCTTAGGTGCCTGGAGGAGAAGTAGGAAAATACGAAACACCACTTCGAGGATGGCTGAGGTGGGTTTCGAAACCCCTCTACTCAGTTGACCTCCCGAGGCTGAGTAGACCCCGTTCCAGCCCTCCTACTATTTGTTTTCAACTTTCATGGCAGAGCCGGGTATCGAAACCGGGCCTCTGATAACAATGACATTTACAGTAAGATACAAAAGTTAAAAACTAGAAAAGCAGCTGGAATTGATTTCTGGGGATATACTAAAGGCAATGTGTTGGGATTTAGTACCATATCTGAAGTACTTATTTGATTATTGTTTGGTTGAAGGAACTATACCAAATGAATCGAGAGTTGCTATTGTAGCCCCTGTGTGTAAAGGAAAGGGTGATATACATAAAGCTGAAAATTACAGGCCAGTCAGTTTTACATGCATTGCATGTAAGCTTTGGGAAAGCATTCCTTCTGATTACATTAGATATGTTTGCGAAATTAATAACTGGTTTGACAGAAGGCAGTTTGAGTTTAGGAAAGGTTATTCCACTGAAACTCAGCTTGTAGGATTTCAGCAAGATATAGCAGATATCCTGGATTCAGAAGGCCAAATGGATTGTATTGCGATTGAACTATCTACGGCATTTGAAGGGTGGATCATGGAAGACTACTGGCAAAAATGAGTGCAATTGGACTAGAAAAAAGAATCACTGAATGGGTGGCCATATTTCTAGAAAATGGAACTCAGAGAATTAGAGTAGGCGAAGCTTTACCTGACCCTGTAATATTTAACAGGGGAATTGCTCAAGGCAGTATTATTGGACCTTTATGTTTTCTGATATATATATAAATGATATGGATAAACGAGTTAAATCAGAGGTAAGGCTTTTTGCGAATGATGTTATTCTGTATAGAGTAATAAATAAGTTACAAGATTTTGATCAATTGAAAAATGACCTCGTTAATGCTGTCAGATGGACAGCAGGCAATGGTATGATGATAAACGGGGTTAAAAGTCAGGTTGTGAGTTTCACAAAAAGGAAAAGTCCTCTCAGTTTTAATTACTGCGTTGATGGGGTGAAATTTCCTTTTGGGGATCATTGAAAGTACCTAGGTGTTTAATAAGAAAAGACCTTCATTGGGGTAATCACATAGATATGATTGTTAATAAAGGGTACAGATCTCTGTACATGGTTATGAGGGTATTTAGGTGTTGTAATAAGGATGTAAAGGAGAGGGCATATAAATCTCTGGTAAGACCCCAAGAAGAGTATGGTTCCTGTGTATGGGACCCTCACCAGGATTGTTTGATTCAAGAACTGGAAAAAATCCAATGAAAAGCAGCTCGATTTGTTCTGGGTGATTTCCGACAAAAGAGTAGCGTTACAAGAATGTTTTAAAGTTTGGGCTGGGAAGACGTGGGAGAAAGGAGACGAGCTGATAGACTAAGTGGTATGTTCCGAGCTGTCAGTGGCGAGATGGCGTGGAAGGACATCAGTAGACGAATAGGTTTGAATGGTGTCTTTAAAAGTAGGAAATATAACAGTATGAAGATAAAGTTCGAATTCAAGAGGACAAATTGGGGCAAATATTCGTTTATAGGACAGGGAGTTAGGGATTGGAATAACTTACCAAGGGAAATATTCAATAATTTTCCAATTTGTTTGCGATCATTTAAGAAAAGGCTAGGAAAATCACAGATAGGTAATCTGCCACCTGGGCGACTGCTCTAAATGCAGATCAGTAGTGATTGTAGTAGTGATCGGGGCTAATCGCCTGTTATGTTTAAATAAATACTAGACGATACTGAAAATAGGTTAGAGTTTCCAACAGATTGAAACAAATCAGTCTCTCCAGTGCAGCAGTTGCTTATAGATTTTACAAGGAGGGATCAGACCCTGCGTCCAATCGATTTCAACGAGCTTGATGTAGGTACCTGTTGGAGGAAACTCAACAGCAACTCGTGTGTAAGGGTTTAGTCCAATCCGCTTTCGTTTTCGAAAAAAATGAGGACAAATGTCATGAGGTAGGATCCGCTTCAGACCACGTCGTCAAATAACTTTTTAACTAAAAGGTGGACACATTTGTCTTCAAATTGTCACGTCCGCAACCTAATAATTTCCGAAAAAAATATGAATCTCACGATTCTAATGCAACTTGAAGAGTTGCAACACAAGTAAGTGGAGCAGTGACTGTGTGGTCATCGTACTTGTCTACAAACTGCGATGCCGAGAGTTTTGTGTCCCGCCATAGCCACACTTTTTTGTAAAAATGAAATTTTTATTTCAGGGAACGTGAAGGTAAAATGCGAATAAAAATATCAATTTGCAATTAATATATTAATAATTAATATATATAAATACAGAGGAAGAGATCCAGCAGTAAATGTGAGAACAATTAAGCCTATATTACTTTCAGCCAGAAAATAAAGTGTACTACAATTTGCGTAAAATTTTAATTCCAATTTTTAAATAACGTTCCGTCAAACATTAATTTATTTTGTACAACAGTGATAACTGTGACGAGACTCGAACTTACGTCTACGAGGTTCTCTGATATGTACGGTGACCACTAGGCCTCTACTCTGGTTCGCTGCGATGTAATTTCCAAGTACATATGCCTTGCATTTGAATCGGGGATTCATCAATTTTTCAGATGTTATTAGGTTGACCCGACATGTTTTAGTGTTATATCACCTCCACTTTGTCCGAAGCGGATTCTGTGTAATGACGTTTGACCTCATTTTTTTCGAGAACGAAAGCGGATTGACTTAAACCCTTACACACGAGTTACCGTTGAGGTACATTGAAGGTCGGTGAAATCGTTTGACCGCAGGGTCTGGCCTCTACTTGTTAGGTGCTTTGCTTGAGACTTTTCAGGTAATTGTAGGAGACTATGTTTACGAGTGCAAGAAATGAGTGTGTAGAATCCTGCAAAGAATTCCTGCTGCTATTGCAGCATTAACAAGGCGTTACATTATTTTCCACCTCTAGGGACACCATGACCTTTAAGTCGGTGTGGGGGCTTGTGTGCTTGTTGATCCCGAGGGCTGTGCCAGCTCAGGGTTACCCATGCTGGATAGGCCTCGGTGTAGGGACAGACTAACAAGGTGTCCCCCGAGTTGCTTGAGATGTGTCTGTGCTCTTTTTTCTTCATCACTATTTCTACCCTTCTATTCTCACCATCTTTAATTTCATTCCTCTTCCTGTCTGGCCACCCTCTCTGCCTCGGGTAGATTAGGTTAGATTAAAAAAATTAGGTTAGTACGGAGGTTTTATCCTCCCCCAATCACAAGTTTCGGGTCGTGGCGAGGTGATGCATGGCTACTGGGTGAGTAGATCCTAGCGACCCCCTCCAGATACCGGGCGCCCTCTGGAGTATATAGCCTTTCCTCCGGTAAATCTTCTTGGCTCTGCCGGAGGTCGACCTCATATTTCCGTGAGTACTCGTGGGACCAAGAAACGGAACCTCTCTATTCACTTTCAACTAATTCAAAGGGTGGCACCCTTCTAAAACCGGCGTCAAAAATAGGCAAGAAACGCAAGCGGTATACTCCAGTTCCAGTGGATTATGTAAGTGACGAACGTCTTCCTCGATTCCTGGTTGCTTCCAGGGTCGATGGTAAGAGTTTTCTTGATGAATCTCCTTTCATCATCAGCAATTCCATCGAAGAAATTGTTGCTGGTGAAGTCGACGAGATGCGCAAGCTCCGCGATGGATCCGTACTTATCAAGACATCTACGGCTGAACAGTCCAGACGGCTACTTAAAGCCAAGTTATTCGGAAAGGTAGAGGTGAAAATCGAGAAGCACCAAACCCTTAACTCCTGCAAGGGAGTTATATTCCACAGGGATTTGGTTAAGTCTTCCGATGATACGATGATCCGGTACCTAGCACGTCGGGGTGTAACCGACGTGAAGAGGTTGAAGAGGCGTGTGGGTGATAAGCTACTCGATACGGGTGCTTTCATCCTTACCTTCGACGCCGAGACCATACCTGAACGGATAAAAGTAGCAATGAATCGCTTCACTGTTCGTCCATATATTCCGCACCAATGAGGTGCTACAACTGTCAAAAATTTGGCCACACCTCATTGCGATGTACAGGTTCGACGACCTGCAAAATGTGTGGGAAGTGCGAACATGCTGGGGTTGAATGCACACCACCACCTGTGTGCGTCAACTGCCCGGGTGAGCATGCTCCTATCTCCAAGTAGTGCCCCACATTCAAGCAGGAGAAGAAGATCCAGGAGATAAAAACGCTGGATAAGTTATCTTATCCAGACGCCTGGAGGAAGTTCAAATCCATGGCTGCTCCGGAGTTCTCCATCTCCTTTGCTGAAAAAGGTCGCAAAAGTGCGGATCACTCCACAGAGTTTCGTACAGAACAGCAGTATTGAAAACGCATCAATAAGTCAAAGCCAACAACAAAAGAATATCGCTAATGAAACAGGAGTTTTAACAGCTGAAGGAACGAAAAGTGCGTTATTGCCGACGTTGCCTGGGAAGGCTGTTTCCCAGGAACGCTCGGCTGGGACGTCCTCCCCCAACAGGGCGGGGGGAAAGACTTCCGCAAATAGGGCTGGAAATTCCAGCCCTCCTTCCAATGCCCAGATTACAAAGGAGGAGAAAGGGAAGCCACAGAGCTCCCTTAAGAAATTGGAGAAGTAGCCTTCTCCAACTCAATCGGGGTCCATTGGATCCCCGAAGAAATCCGGCAAGCCATCTGCCGGCTCTCCTCCAAAAAAGAGAGAAACGGTGGGCAAGAACGAGAGGCCCCGACGCCCTCTTGTTCGTTCACTTTCTGGAGATCATAGTTCTCCCAGGAAGAAGGCTCACTGTTCCCGAACAGTGAGATCACCGTCCGCGGAGTGTCCAGTGACCGTGCCTCTTTCTTCTGAGGAGACAATGGAGACTGAACCACTCATTGTCGTTGATGGTGATTGTGACAATAAAGATACCGACAAAGACGGCGGAACCTGGCAGGTAATAGACCGAACGAAGGGCAAGAAATTGCTCTGAATTCGAGGCTTTACCTATCCACACAATGGCACGATTGCAGTGGAACTGCAGTAGTTATCAGTGTCGCCTAGCTGAGTTACGTCAATTGATATCCGTCTACGCGGCCTCCATAGTCTGTCTACAGGAATCTCGTTTGAGACCTGGACACGTCACGACTATGAGAGGATACCGTCTTTATTCTAAAGACAGATTAGCTGTGGATGGCGCGGCAACTGGGGGCGTTTGTACCCTAGTTCGCTCCGACATCTTCAGCAAAGTAGTACCGCTCCGTACTCAGCTAGATGCAGTTGCAGTTCGCATTCCGTTGCCAGTAATGACAACGGTTTGCAACGTGTACATTCCAACGGATTACGACCTTGAAAATCGTGCACTACAAGATTTGATCACTCAGTTACCTCCCCGTTTCCTCATGCTAGGAGATGTGAACGCCCGTAACATACTATGGGGTTCTCCGTCTTCCTGTGCTAGGGGGAGGATGCTTGAGCGAATGATCAACCTATTTGATCTTTGCGTGCTTAATACAGGGGAACCGACACATTTCAGCAGCGCACATGGCACATTCTCACACCTGGATGTCACTTTGTGCAGCCGTGCGCTAGTTCCCCTGCTACGGTGGCAAGTACACGACGACCTCTGTGATAGTGACCACTTCCCGATAATTCCGTCTCTCTTGAATCAAAGACAGTCCGAAGTACCCAAGCGCTGGTTACTTCGGCGGGCAAATTGGCCAGAATTTACAAAACGCGCAGTATTGGCTGATGATATGCTGGAGTCTGTTGATGACCACGTTTCTTCCATTACTACTGGAATTTTGGCTGCTGCAGAGGAAACTATTCCTTCCTCATCCGGTATTCGTCGCCGGAAACAGGTCCCATGGTGGACGGACGAAATTGCAGCGGCCATACGTGATCGCCGACGGGCTTTTAAGCATTATCGTCGGAATCCTACGATGGCCAATCATATCACATTTAAGCGTCTGCGTGCGAAGGCCCGTTTTTTGATTCGAGAAAGTAAGAAATCTACGTGGGAAAAGTATGTGTCATCCATCACGGCACATACTCCGTCATCACAAGTGTGGACAAAACTCCGCCGTATTGTCGGAGTACAGAATGTTCCCTCAGTACCCGGAATCTCCATTAATGGAGATATAGTTACGATTCCTTCAGTTATTGCCGACCACATCGCGTCACATTTTGCAGATACGTCCAGCTCTAGTAGATACGACCCTGCATTTCTTCCAATTAAGCGCGAAGCAGAGGCCCACCATCTCTCTTTTGCCTCTAGTGCTTCGCATCCCTACAACGTGCCCTTCACGGAGTGGGAGTTGCGGAGTGCACTCGCGCTATGCAGAGATACGGCTCCTTGTCCGGACAAAATCCATAATCTTGAGTGGCAGATGTCTCGAGGATATCCTCACCCTATTCAACAGAATATGGAGTGAGGGAGTGTTTCCATCTCAATGGTGTGAGGGAATTGTGATACCTATTCCCAAGCCAGGTAAAGATCCAAAACTTCTAGATATTTATAGGCCAATATGTCTTAAAAATGGCCTCTGTAAGCTATTTGAAAGGATGGTTAACCGGCGTCTTGTGTGGGCCATGGAAAAGGAGGGTCTCTTGTCTAACTACCAGTGTGGTTTTCGCTCTCATCGGTCTGCCACTTATCATCTGGTCAGACTGGAGAGCGCCATTCAGGAGGCCTATCTCCGGAAGGAACACCTAGTCGCCGTGTTTTTTGACCTGGAGAAAGCTTACGACACTACCTGGCGATATGGGATTCTCTCCACACTACACCAGTGGGGATTTCGGGGAAATTTACCAACGTTTATTGAGAACTTCATGTCCCTCCGTCTCTTTCGAGTCCGAGTAGGAAATACATTTTCTTAATATTACGTTCAGGAAAATGGAGTACCTCAGGGATCGGTACTGAGTGACACGCTGTTCGCAATCGCCATCAACGGCATAGTTGCCGCTGCTGGGCCCGCAGTCGTTCCTTCGCTGTATGTAGACGACTTAGCTCTACATTACAGCTCCGGAAGGGTGGCGTTTGCTGAGAGACAGCTACAGCAAGCTATTAACCGAGTCGACAGATGGGCCCTGCAACACGGTTTTCGATTTTCAGCAGCGAAAACCTCTGTTGTACACTTCTGTCGACGTCGGCCTGTGCATCCCGAACCAGAGCTCCGCTTGCGAAACAGTGTCTTACCAGTGGTTGACACCTGCAGATTCCTGGGTCTCCATTTTGATAAGAGACTTACGTGGCAGCCCCACGTCCGTCAGATGAAGGTTGCCTGCATGAAGAGACTTAACATGCTTAAGTTTCTCAGCGGCACTTCGTGGGGGCTGACCGTGAGGTACTGCTGCGATTTTACCCGGCTACGGTCCTCTCCCGGATTGACTATGGAAGTGCGGCTTATTGCTCAGCATCAAAATCTACGCTGAGCCTTTTAGACAGTACTCACCATAGTGGAGTAATGCTGGCAACGGGTGCTTTCCGCACTAGCCCCATTCCCAGCCTACTCGCTGAAGCGGGAGTTCCACCTTTACGGATAAGGAGGCAGCAGTTACTCCTCACGTACGCTGCCAAAATTCGTGAAATGCCGCTACATACAAGCTATCAATGCATCTATCGTACTCAATACCACCAGCGGTACCAAGACCGGTCGAATGCCACACGGCCGGTTGGGTTTCGGATTGATAGCTTGTGTCATGATTTGAATATTGATATCGGTGGTTGTCTTGAAAGAACTCTTAGCGAGGTACCTCCGTGGTTGGTTCCGCGACCGGATATACGTCTAGATCTGCTGCGTGGACCCAAGCTGAACACGGATTCCTCCGTTTATCGGAGGTATTTCCAGGACTTTGTTCACCAATATCCGGCTGCGAGACGTATCTTCACGGATGGTTCAAAAATCGGAGATAATGTTGGTTGCTCTTTCGTCATTGATGATATCAGCACGAAGATCTCGCTCCCTAAAGTATGTAGCGTGTATACTGCAGAGCTTTACGCCAACTTAAAGGCTCTGCAGTTTGAACTGCGTGACGAAAGAAGCCACTTTATGTTGTGTACCGATTCGTTAAGCTCTATGCAGTCTATTGAAACCTGTTTCTCGCAACACCCACTGGTGCGGCAGATACATGACCTTCTAGCCAGGTTATGGGATGCTGGCACCAGAATCACTTTCGCGTGGCTTCCAAGCCACTTTGGGATTGCGGGAAACGAACTTGCGGATGAAGCTGCAAAGGAAGCTGTACTTTTACCTCCAAGACCAGTCAATGTACCTGCTAAGGATATTTGTTCTCAGCTACGTCGAACCATCTTGGCGTCCTGGGAATCGGAGTGGCTAGATATCTGAACTCCCAACAAGATGAGAGCAATTAAGAAGACAACTACCGTGTGGTGGTCCTCTTTCCGACCTTCACGGAGAGAGGCCATAGTACTATGCAGGCTGAGGATAGGTCATTTACGATCCACGCACTCTTATCTCTTAAAGAGGGAAGACCCCCCAGTGTGTTCTTGTGGTGCCGACTTCACCGTGGCCCACATCCTCACAGAGTGCGCCGATCTCTCTTGCCTAAGACGGAGCCTCGGCCTGCAGGAAACACTCGAACGCATACTAGCCGATGACGCGACTACTGCTGATCTCGTCATCCGCTTTATGTGCGACAGTGGACTTATCAAGGGTATATAAATTACAAGTGTACTGTTACTCAGGGAACGCAGGTTCCCTTTTGATACGTTAGTAATCCTTTCGGCCTAATTCTATTGTTTTTTATTACTTTTTTTACTGCGTTTCCAAATTACTTTGTTGAATAAATAATTTCGTTTTTATTTTTTTAATTCTCTTCCACTTATTTGTTCAGAGAGGATGATTACCTCGTTGTACTTCCTCTTAAAACAAAAATCACCACCACCACCTTACATTATTTTCCCCGCATTAAAAGAATGCCTGAAAATCATACAAAACATATCAATTAACACATTTTCCCGGTGATGTAGTAGCCTTAGATTGCACTCCTATAAGATTAGGCTATATCAAATGTTGTAATATAACAGTCCGTTATTTCATTTTTAAGCACACTCGCATAATTTTAAATTAAAACTATGACGACATTTATCTCGCATTTGTTGCCTCTTACTTTACATGTTTACGTCTTAGCGGTCTCCGTTAACCATAACTTATAATAATGTCAACCATGTGTCTGTGTGAGTCCGCCTCTGTGGTGTAGTGGTTAGTGTGATTAGCTGCCACCCTCGGAGGCCCGGGTTCGATCCCCAGCTCTTCAATGAAATTAGAAAAATGGTACGAGTCCACTCTGCCTCAGGAGGTCAAATGAGTAGAGGTGGGTTCGATTCATACCTCAGCCAGCCTTGAAGTTGTTTTCCGTGGTTTCCCACTTCTTCTCCCCCCGCAAGGCCCCTGTTCAGCGAGGTAGTGGTCATTCTCCCCAGTTGTATCCCCCGACTCAATTTCTCATGCTCCGGGACACTGCCCTTGAGGCGGTAGAGGTGGGATCCATCGCTGAGTCCGAGGTAAAAGCAAACCCTGGAGGCCAAACAGATTAAGAAGAATAAGAATGGTCTGTGTGAGAAAATATTATTTCAATACACCACTTGGAGCGCTTTATGCAAAGAAACAAAAGACGCTTACTGCCAAACGCTTTCAGAAATCTTAATTTGTCTCTAACAATTGTTTCGTAACAAATTTTGGAAGGTTCTTTTAAACGAAGTATAAAATACAACACATAGTTGAAGAAACCGGGCTCCCAGGGAGCTAGAAATAGGACTACAGATTACTATTAGCGATCAAAACAAGTGGACGTGGCGATCGAGCTACAACTCTTTGGTTATTGGGAACACGAAGTGCACATTTTCTTCATTACGAAAGTAAAAGGAGCATAATGTATTCTGCAAGTGCATACATAATTACGTATTAAACAAAGAAGAGAAATCAACGAAATTCCAGTACGGTTCCATAATTACTAAAGGAATCAGATTAGGCCTACGCTGTCATTCAGCATTACAACAGATGGAGAATGAAAGTAATACAACAGAAAACACTGAAAGTACAAAATACATACTCTCTAAATGTACACCAGTTGCAATAAACCTATTACCGGTATTAAATGTGCATTAGGCCAGTCCAACAGTCCTCTTTCTAACTCGTTGTAAAAGCAAAGCAAAGAAGCAAAGTCTTCTCCGTACAGGCCATGAAGGCCTTTGGAGTGGTGGAATGTAAAGGCTTCCAGTATCCGTAATCTCGGCACTTAATGGGGTAGAGTGGTTAGCTCTACGCCCGGCCGCCTTTTCCCCCAGAAATTAACCTGGTATTATAACTCGTTGTGCCTGTCAAGAACCCATTCGTAAATATATTTTTACATTTTACTTTACGAAATATGTAATGTACTTTCTTCTTCGCAAGTAAACTGCCGTTTCATGTTCATTTTAAAAGCTCTCCAGAAAAATGGTTTTATATTTAAATCTCTTGAACGGACACAGGCCTACCTTTTAAAACATTATAAATAGCCTGGTCATGATTTAGGGGGTTCTGTCGCTCATACATTCAAAGTTGTGAAATTTGAGGCACATTAGGACTCGCGCAAAAGGAAATGTTGAATAAATTTCCAAGTTCTTTGAAAACATTGAACAAATGGCTAGTCCACCTTCACTCCAGTGCATCTCTGAGGATCCTGATGGAAGAAGGTGGCAGTCGCATGGGCATATGACATGCCAAAAGCAACAACTATTGATTCTTCCACTTTGTCGACAAGCAACAGTTTATTTCTCCCTGAAAGTTTTTAACATTTTGGAGAAATCACTCTCACTCACACCAACACCAGCGACACACACTTTCACATCCGTGAACATGGTTAGTGCTTGTCGTGCTTACATGCTGTCCTTACACCAGCAGCCTAACAAGTGATGTTGTTGAACTGATGCCTATCGGACAAATATCAAACCTGATCTCAGTGTATCTCAGATATTGCCCTATACGTCCAAGCTTCCATGACATATACCATATTAAATCAATGTAAAGCTATTTTGAACCATGAGAAACAATTCCTTCATCTATAGTTCTTTTCGGTACATTTGTTTCCATGCAATACAGCATCATGATGAACCAGTCCAACTACTGGCGTGCTAGCTGTGGAGACCTGATTTCAATCAATCATCATTAATTTGATTTTAGGGCAGTTCCTATGTGGAGTAAGGACATATGATTCTGATGATGGTGATTCACCTGTTGGATGGGGATGTCAGGCTTGCACAGACACCTTGATAGGAGTAAGATATGTGCCAACACCGGGTTTCATCCTCTCCATACCTTCGTCATACGTAGATGCACAAGTCAATCAATCAATCAATCAATACTGATCTGCATTTAGGGCAGTCGCCCAGGTGGCAGATTCCCTATCTGTTGCTTTCCTAGCCTTTTCCGAAATGATTTCAAAGAAATTGGAAATTTATTGAACATCTCCCTTGGTAAGTTATTCCAATCCCTAACTCCCCTTCCTATAAATGAATATTTGCCCCAGTTTGTCCTCTTGAATTCCAACTTTATCTTTATATTGTGATCTTTCCTACTTTTATAGACGCCATTCAAACCTATTCGTCTACTAATGTCATTCCACGCGATCTCTCCGCTGACAGCTCGGAACATACCACTTAGTCAAGCAGCTCTTCTTCTTTCTCTCAATTCTTCCCAACCCAAACATTGCAACATTTTTGTAACGCTACTCTTTTGTCGGAAAACACCCAGAACAAATCGAGCTGCTTTTCTTTGGATTTTTTCCAGTTCTTGAATCAGGTAATCCTGGTGAGGGTCCCATACACTGGAACCATACTCTAGTTGGGGTCTTACCAGAGACTTATATGCACTCTCCTTTACATCCTTACTACAACCCCTAAACACCCTCATAACCATGTGCAGAGATCGGTACCCTTTATTTACAATCCCATTTATGTGATTACCCCCGTGAAGATCTTTCCTTATATCAAATCAAATCAAATCAAATCAAATCAAATCAAATCAAATCAAATCAAAATCTCTTTATTTGCAAATGAGGTGTCTACCTCGGTGGCAAATGGTACACTAAAATACATTATTGTCAAGCACTAAATTTTAAATTAACAGGAGACGAAGAAAATTTTCCTAGAATACAATATTATACAATTTACGCTAATAATTTTTTCTATTAAACACACACATCATCCTTAATAAATTTATATTGTTTACAAAATTCTACTTATAATATCTTACAAACATAGTCAACTCATATACAGTACGGTATTTGAAATTACTTCTAATAATACTATACAACTGGTATAAGATTAAAATTAACATTGAATTTATTTACATATTTATATTTTACCCATTTTGGAACCTAAGTAGCATAACGACCTGCTGCGTCTTAACCAGAGCCCCTTTTGCCACCACTTTTCAGAGTTCCTGAAGGGCCTTCACAGCTACCGTAGCGGTCCCAGGGCCCTCGAAGTCCCCACTGTACTTCACCCCTACAGGCAGTCCCCTACTTGGGCTGTCCAAACACCTTAGACCAGGGGATGGTATTAATTTAATCACACACATTTATTATTTACAATATCCTGCACTGGTCGAATGCCCTCTAACATTTAATTTATTATCTATGTTGTTGTTTATTCTCTTCTTGAATATCTGTACAGATTTTGGAAAAGGATCAAACACTACCCCTGGTAAACTGTTCCACTCCTTCACGCCCTTCCCAATGAAAGAAAATTTACCCCAATCGCTTCTGCTAAAATTCCTTCTAATTTTGTACTTGTGGTCAGTTCTACCAATATAATTATTTTCCAACCGAAGCCTCTCACGGATATCTCCCCATGCTTCTTCTCCTGTATAGGCTCTATATAATCCTATAAGTCTACTTTTCTCCCTTCTCTTACTTAAAGTTTCCCACCCAAGTTCCTTTTATATTTCTGATACACTACTCTTTCTCCTGAAATCCCCTGTTACAAACCTTGCTGCCTTCCTTTGCACACCATCTAGTTCTTTTATTAGGTATTCTTGGTGAGGATCCCAAACACTGTTTGCATATTCCAATAATGGACGAACCATACTTAGGTAACATTTTTCTTTTAATTCTTTGTTGCATCCTTTAAGTAGCCTCATTATGCCATGTAACGATCTGTATGCTTTCCCAACAACGTCATCTACATGACCCTTCCAGTGCAAATTACTTTCAAATCTCACACCTAAGTATTTGCACTTGCCATCTTTTGGGATAACTACCTCATCCAAAGTATATTCAAATTCAGTTTTAAAGCTCCTGTTTGTAAAAGTTGTAACAGTTGATTTGGCTCCATTAATCTTCATATTATTTTCTTCAACCCATTCCTGGATACTGCCAAGGCCCTTTTGTAATTCTGAACAATCCTCCATGTTATTTATTTCTCTATAAACAATTATGTCATCTGCATACAATCTTATTTTCGATGTTATATTGTTCCCTAAATCATTTGCGTATTTTAAGAAAAGTAACGGACCGATTATACTACCCTGTGCAATTCCCTTCCAGACTTTCTCTTCCTGTGATATATTATTTCCTACTTTGACTTTCTGAACCCTTGAATTTAGAAATGTTCTTATCCAACGTATAACACTTACGTCCAATCCTATTCCCTCCAATTTCTTTAATAATATTCCATGTTCCACTCTATCAAAGGCTTTGGAAAGATCTATGGCTATACAATCTAACTGGCCTCCTGAATCTAACTGATCTGATATGTCCTGCTCAAATCCCACCAGTTGTGCCTCACAAGAAAATTTCTTTCTAAATCCATACAGGCTCCTCATGAACCAATTTTTATCATCACATATCCCTCTGATGTACTTTGCTATTAAACTCTCCAGTATTTTACAAACTATACTGGTCAGGCTGATTGGTCTGTAGTTCTCTGGTTTCCTTTTATCACCCTTTCCTTTATAAATTGGTATTATTATAGATTCCTTCCATTCCTTTGGTATCACACTATTATTTATGACATAGTCAAAGAGAAATTTTAATTGTAGTAAATGTGCCACCCAGGTATGACCTTTTAGAGGACTCATGTGTGAACAAAGCTGTACATGATGTAAATATAAAAATCAAGAGATTATGTAAGAGTTTTAGAAATGTCTATGTAGTAGATACTTTAGGTCTTGGCAGGCAAATGTTCACTAGACATGGGTTACATCTAAATGGTAATGGAAAAGCAACTCTCTGTGGACAAATTGCTACAATTATCAACAGAGATTTGCAAACTAATCGGTACTTAAGAAAACCCATACCACTAAACTGGCACATACAGGGAAACTTGCCAGTAAACCCAGACCCTTAAATCAAGATCTATGTACAAGGATCTGGGTTCCAGGGAAGTTCTCAACTCTTGAGTCAAACGTTACCCAATTGCAACAGTCAAGTTTTAGGGAGGAAGGAGGTCTGAGATTGCTCTTGGTAAACTGTCAGAGTGTAGTAAATAAACAATTAAAATTCGGTACATTGATGGAATCTTATGAGACGGATGTGGTGATAGGAGTGAAATCGTGGTTGAGAGAAGGGGTGGGTAATACAGAAGTATTTCCAGAAGGGTATACAGTCTATCGAAGAGACCGAGGAGATAAAAAAGGAGGAGGGGTATTTATTCTGGTGAAGGAAACTTATTGTTCGCATGAATGGTTTACTGATGAAAGGGATGAAATATTAGGGATAAAATTAGTTTGTGATAATATGAAGGAGGTGGGAATTATAGGAACATATAGGCCTGGAAGAGAGGAAAGAGATATGGAAATATTTGAGAAAATAATAGATTATACTCATAAAAACAATAATGATCCGGTAATAATTGGGGGAGATCTAAACTTGCCTGAAGTTGAATGGAATGGAGCTGCAAGTGAAGCCCATGAACAGAAACTGGCAAATAAGTTAATTTGGGAGGGAGGATTTACACAAGTAGTACAAGAACCAACTCGTCTCAATAACTTGCTAGATGTATTCTTGGTTAAACCATGGGAAATTGTTGATAAAACTGAGGTAATTGAAGGAATAGGTGACCATAAGGCTGTAATAATGGATGTAGGACTCGTACCAAAAATGCTTAATAAGAGGGTCACAAAAGACAAGAAATTATACAGAAAAACTAAAGTTGATGAATTTGGGACTTACCTTAAATCACAATTCAGTTGTTGGATAATTGAAGGGAATAATGTGGATACAGTTTGGGCTAAATTTAAAGGAATAATTTGGGAAGGAGAGAAGAGATTTGTACCTGTTAAGAAGGGTAAAATGACCTCAGACCCTGTTTATTACACAAGGGAAATAAGAAAATTAAAAAGAAAATGTAGAATAGTAAACAGGAAAATCAAAGAGGGTAGGGAGAATAGAGAAACTAGAAAACAACTAATGAGGGAACTAAATAGAGTGAAAAAGGAAACAAAAGAGAATTATATGAATGGCATTCTTCGAGAGGGTAATGACCACAAAGGGAAATGGGAAAAGCTGTATTCATATATTAGGAATCAAAAAGGAAAAGGAATCCAAATTCCTACAATGGTGGGAGAAGGGGGTGAACACTATTTAACAGATACTGAGAAAGCAAACCTCTTTAGTAGGGAATTCCGAGATTTAGTAGAAGATTGTCAGGACTTGGAAACCGTAACAGAAGATAGAGAGGGAGAGACACAGAGGGAAACAAGAAGCTTCTCATTCACAAATGAAGATATTTTCAGAGAAATCCAACTGCTTCAGCAAGGAAAAGCAGCAGGAAGTGATCAAATTACTGGGGAGGTATTAAAGACAATGGGCTGGTATATAGTGCCTTATTTAAAATTTAAAATATTAACACCTAGATACTTACAATGATCCCCAAAAGGAACTTTCACCCCATCAACGCAGTATTTAAAACTGAGAGGACTTTTCCTATTTGTGAAACTCACAACCTGACTTTTAGCCCCGTTTATCAACATACCATTGCCTGCTGTCCATCTCACAATATTTTCGAGGTCACGTTGCAGTTGCTCACAATCTTGTAACTTATTTATCACTCTATAGAGAATAACATCATCCGCAAAAAGCCTTACCTCCGATTCCACTCCTTTACTCATATCATTTATATATATAAGAAAACATAAAGGTCCGATAACACTGCCCTGAGGAACTCCCCTCTCAACTATTACAGGGTCAGACAAAGCTTCACATACTCTAACTCTCTGAGATCTATTTTCTAGAAATATAGCATCCCATTCAGTCACTCTTTTGTCTAGTCCAATTTCACTCATTTTTGCCAGTAGTCTCCCATGATCCACCCTATCAAATGCTTTACACATGTCAATCGCGATACAGTAGCTGTTTTCTTAAATGTTTTCAACAAACTTGGAAATACTGTATATCGAACGTTTCCTTCATAATTTATTACCGGGTGAGTTGGCCGTGCGGTTATGGGTGCTCAGCTGTGAACTTGCATCTGAGTGATAGTGGGTTAGAGCTCCACTGTCGGCAGCTCTGAAGATGGTTTTCCGTGGTTTACCATTTTCACACCAGGCAAATGCCGGGGCTGTACCGTAAATAAGGGCACCACTGCTTCCTTCCCATTCCTAGGCCTTTCCTATCCCATCATCATCATAAGAACTACCTCTGTCGGTGTGACACAAAAGCAAATTCTAAAAAAATAATTCGCTAATAATTTATTCCAAACCCTCATCCTATAAATGAATATTTGCCCCAATGTGTCCTCTTGAATTCCAACTTTATCTTCTTCCTACTTTTAAAAGCTCCACTCAAGCTTAATCTTCTACTAATGTCATTCCATCCCAACTCTCCACTGGCAGCTCGAAACATACCACATAGTAGAGCATCTCGTCTCCTTACTCCCAAGTCTTCCCAGCCCAAAGTTTGAAACATTTTAGTAACACCACTCCTTTGTCAGACATCAACCTGAAGAAATTGTGTTGCTTTCCTTTGAAATTTTCCAGTTCGCATATCATGTAGCCGTGGTGCGGGTCCCATACAATGGGGCCATATTCTTACTGTGGTCTTACCAGAGACTTACATGCCCTCTCCTTAAAATCCTTACTATGACCCGTAAATATTCCCATAACCAGGTGAAGAGTCAATCAATCAATCAAAGAAAGTCCTTCCTGCTTCTGGCCTCTCCAGAGTCCGCATAACGTCATGCAATGGGTTGGAATTGTTTCCATTTTCATCCGCAGTGAAAACATGGTGCCTTTATAATAATTTACTAACATATTATAACTGTTTCCTTCCTACTGCCTACCCCAGTTAATTGCAAATATCACACCACTTAAGCAGAAGTCGTCAGACTGATGGCCATAATTGTAAAATAATATTCATAATTTCGTATTTTACAGCTAAGTAACGGTACTGTTTATTGTAGGAACTAGGGACATGCTGCTTATTTTGAGCCGTGCATGTTGGCTCAGTTATGACATAACAGTTT
Source organism: Anabrus simplex (assembly GCF_040414725.1). Lineage (NCBI taxonomy): Eukaryota > Metazoa > Arthropoda > Insecta > Orthoptera > Tettigoniidae > Anabrus > Anabrus simplex. Next base: position 342,502,073 of record NC_090271.1, on the reverse strand, counting down.
TTCACGCACCTTTGCAGGTGCCATTCAAATCTTGAGCCAGTAACATGCAAGATTTTCAATGAAACTCTAGCTTGATCATGTTAAAATCATGAGATTTAGAGCCTCGTGAAATGTTTACATTTTCTTTGTTGATCAAAATGCTTTTTTAATGTAATGTATTAAGGAGAAAGTGAGTTAGTCAGCTTGTGTTCTTACAACTGACACATCTGTCTGCATTTATGTATAAATATTATTCATAAAGGGATTCAGTTTTATTTGGTACACCTGTCTAGTACTTCAACAAGATGCTGCTGGTTTTACATACATAATGTCACAGAGACAGTCAATGTCGAAGCAAAAAAGTACTTTTCAGAAAGATGTTACGATTATGGGTGTTCATGAAATCAAGCATGTTTCAATATGCAGCAATTCGTAGAAGGTACCAATTCACATTACGTAATAATTATTTAAAGATATATTGGCAAGCTATCCAATAAGACACAGGTGGACTGGAAGGAATAAGAAGAAAAATAATGTTTAACCAGGAACCCTTTATAGCGCAAAAGACTGGGGTATTAAAAAAATAAATTTTATAGTTAATTTGTACTTGAAATATATGTATGACAAGGGATGTACAACTAGTTTATAGATTATAGATAAAACATGGGGTGGGAAATTATTATCCCACTGACCGTTCCAGAAAGGTAATGTTTGTGGGATAATTATTTCCCCACTTAAAAAAATATTTATGATAATGCGCTCATTACGTATTAATTACTTTATTGACATCAACATAATACAATAACATAGCTTACTACATGACCTATGGAATAATAAATGATAATGAAATCTCTCAAATTTAATTTAGTTATGATGTAGAAAACTTTGAAAGCACTGTCTGTGATTTGTGAAATGGTTCAAAGCATGATTTACATAACGCAGCTCAGTACTACATTGTGCACAGCGACGGTATGTTTTATTAGCTCAGGCTGCCGATATCTGATAATCTCACCGTATTTTCGATCGTTGCTTGCCCAACAGATCTGTTTGTCCACTTTCCACGCCCGTTCGCTGGGGAATAACCAGGGCGCTTCTTGCTCGAAAATGACCGTATCAGTTCATTTACTAGTTGTGACCTAAGCTTCAGGTGTGACGTACCTTTTGTTTTCTTCTCTTTCATTTCCGCTTTGTACACTATGTATGAACTGACAATCGTACTGTCCAAGAAGTAATAAAAAATCTTGAGCCCCCACCTTCTAGACTTCTTGACCTGCCAAAAAAAAACCCTGTAAGACACTATGTGTAGGATTTCCAAACATAATAGGTTGTGTGGGTTGACCATTATTTTTGCTTACCATAGTACTGGACATGGTCTTCACCATCAGAGTCCCCACCTTCCCCCGAGTTCAGACTTTGTTCTTCGGATATTTCATCCAGCCAGACTTCAATCTTTGCTTCCATATTCAGAGCAGTAATAATCAACCTACATAATTCCAGCATAATTCTGTATTAAATTATTATTATTATTATTATTGTTATTATTATTATTATTATTATTATTATTATTATTATTATTATTAGCAAGCTACTATTAGATTAAAGAAGCTTTACCAATGTTTATGATTTGAAGCCACTTATTAGGAAGACTAAATTGCACAAATACAGTCAAAACCAAAATTAGGTCTAGATCTTACATAAAACCCAAGTACTGACTAAGTGCAAGTGACTATAACATCTTTGTCTATCGTCATAAGGGGAAAATTAAAACAGTTTTAGAATATAGAATTGTAGTAAGTTTGAAAAATATATAAGTAATTTTGAAATAGCATCTTACTAAGTTGCAGAGAAACTATGAAATTACCATTGATTCTGTTATTAGTATTCTGAATGACACAACGGATGGATCATTATTATATCTGTGGCACAAACAGATTTTCTCCTTGAATAAATCATGATAAACTTTATTTCCGAAGTATATACTAACCTTTGGAAATCTTCTGTCTTCAGTATTCCACACCTTCTTCCTACAAACACCGTTTCACTGCAGCTCGACACAATGGGACTGCCACTGCACGCGCGCTAGGAACCACTGGGATATATACTTCTCACCTAGTGATCTAGGTGGTAGTAGCGATCAGGTTATTAAGTTTGAAATGAAACTGTGCAGCCCTCTTACACCAGCAAGTGGAACTGTATGCTCTGAAACAGCCGGGAAGATAATCTCCCTAAAACCGTTACGTATATACGAGGTGGGAAGATAATATCCCAAAGACCTATAAAGAGTTAGGAGAAAGTGAGTTAGTCAGCTTGTGTTCTTACAACTGACACATCTGTCTGCATTTATGTATAAATATTGTTAATAAAGGGATTCAGTTTTATTTGGTACACCTGTCTAGTACTTCAACAAGATGCTGCTGGTTTTACATACATAATGTCACAGAGACAGTCAATGTCGAAGCAAAAAAGTACTTTTCAGAAAGATGTTACGATTATGGGTGTTCATGAAATCAAACATGTTTCAATATGCAGCAATTCGTAGAAGGTACCAATTCACATTACGTAATAATTATTTAAAGATATATTGGCAAGCTATCCAATAAGAAACAGGCTGGGACTGGAAGGAATAAAAAGAAAAAGAAAGTTTAACCAGGACTAATATTCTTTCTACTTGAAACATAATCAGAACAAAACTCAACATTGCATAACATGTTACAGTATAAAACAAAGTTTTTGAACAGAAATAATGTATTCACAAAAACCTAGACCATTTACACAACATTTTATTAGTTGAGGCAATTCAAAAGGACATGGCAAACCGCAAGCCCCAACGGAACGAGATAAATGCACACAGTTTGGAAATAAACAAGAAGAAAAGGAGGGCAACGAGGAGGGACGAGGACAGGGTCACAACTGTGGGAGTAGCCCAAGCACGTTAAGATGCAGAGTACAATGTCATTTCGTAGTAGGGTTGTTGAATTCAGGCCTCATATTCAATCGTTCAAACCTCTTGAGTCTGTTCATTATTTCGATGCCATTATTTTGGTAAAAAGAAACACTCATGTGAATTGAAACTTGACATGGAGACGAAGGTAAATTCAGGCCCTGATTGCCAAGATCCATTAGGCAAATAATAATAATAATAATAATAATAATAATAATAATAATAATAATAATAATAATAATAATAATAATAATAATAATAATAATAATAATTGTTACGGAGATATCCGTGGTAGTTAGAGGTGAAAGAAAGGGCGGGCGGGAATAGGTCTCAACTACAAAATTAAAGTTAATTTAAAACTTTAACAAAGGTTATATTTTCAAAACTTAACAATGATGACATAGAATTTGTAAACTTAACAAGTCAACAACAAGCCAAAATCAGGTACAAAGAAATCACCAGATTTAGGGGGTTATTACAAGATCTGGGCTTCGAGCCCCAAATATAATTTCTGAGCTCTCAGCTCACAATAACAAGAAACCAAAGGGCAGAACACCCTTAATTACATGGAGCATTAGCTCCCAACTTTAAATCTCAAGCCACTCTAAGGCACTTTTACCACAACACTATAAAGAGCAGTCCTGCTCTCGATCTTTCAAACCTATAAAGGCAATAACGGACTCTTACACAACCTGCCATCAAGGCATAATAAAGAAACAGGGGTATATCGTACCCAATCTACTGGGCCTTCGCAGGAAGGAAAACAAAACGGGTTAAGTAAATGGCCCAAAATACAAAATTGAATGGAGGCGATAATTTTCACTCCTACACCAAGTTTTGTCTAAAACCTATGTGGCGCTAGGCCGATCATACAGGGGCTAATCCCAAGCTAGGGAGGTGACACGTATGAGAAAACTTTTACTACAATAAAGGAGAGAAGAACGGTTATGAAAACGTCGTCACCTCCTTTTCAAAAATGAAGGGGAGTTTGAGAGGGTGAAGCACTCTCTATCCCCGCTTTACAGTAATTTATAGATTTTACATAGACAGAAAAGAATTTACATTTTAAAAAGGTAGGTTACATACTAAACGTTTCGAACCCTCCCCGAGAGTTAAACTGCTGAGCTAGCAAGAAATGAAGATGTTAACAGGCCATTACCTTGTAGTTGAACTGTTGCTTGAAGAAAGAGGCGCTTCCCGCCCCCTGCTACATATTCACACACTACGAGAGATGTTACTGAAGTGGCCCCGAGACAAGAAAATCAGCAGTTTATATACCCTCGTGGAACATTCGAGACCTTTCATGAATGATAACAACCCGCCCACAAACTTTTATTGGCCAACAGCAAAAACTAATACACACGACGAGGAAGAAACACCTCATTGGTGTAAAATTAATTACATAAATTCATGATTGGTTACATTCAAAACGGGCGGAAAGAAAGGATTTATATTGCCAACCCACAAACCACAGAACAAAATTTAGTAAAAATAAAACTTAGGAATACAATATTTCTTCAAGAAAGTTCATTCCATTGCACCAGAGTGTGTTACCATAGTTTTGGGTAGCGACATCTGTTAGAGAATGTTCAAACTTCTTGATACGGAGCAAACAAACACAAATCAAAATAGACACAGTTCAGAACACTTCAAAATTACCAAATTTACAGTAGTGACATCTTCCGAGAAATCGTTGAGTTAATACAGTTTGTTAAAGTTCAGGCTTTCTCCTGTAGAAAGGTTTCAACTGGCGCAATAATTGAATTCGCGGCGTGGAAGTGTATCGCCCGGGACAATAATAATAATAATAATAATAATAATAATAATAATAATAATAATAATAATAATAATAATAATAATAATAATAATAATAATAATATTAATAATAATAATAATAATAATAATAATAATAATAATAATAATAATAATAATAATAATAATAATAATAATAATTGTACCCTGCGTAGGTTTACAAACATTCCCACAGGAGAAGGAATGAAGGAGAAGCGCACGGGCCAGGGCCTGTTTCAAGCTAACATTCCTTTTAGCAAATAACCACATTTATTTCAATACAAATCCCCTTAGTGGGTTTTCCTTTAGCGTGTTAACACGTACAATATAGTTTAAATCTCAAGACAGCCCTAGGCTGTGAACTAAGTACATTCATACTGGGCATTGAGCCAGAACATTAAAAACAAAATTCAACCTTTCAAAACTGCCCTCCGTTCAAAAGCACTCAGTGCATACAATAGCAGAGAATCTATTATCTTTAACCAATGACGATGGAGGTGGCAGCTACTTTTCAAGGTGCCTGCACGTATACAATAACATTAAAAGGCACTGGATTACACTCATGTCGTAGGACTGAATATTTCGGAATACCAATAGTGAGATCCTCCCTTCGTTCTACCCCGCGCTAGTACTTCAGTTTTATCAAGTAGGAGGGCTTACCTCCACACCGTGGACAAGACAGGGTTCGAAACCCAAACGGACCAGCCGCCGTCACTCAAGGCACCGAGTACATCTGCCGCCGCTGGCTATCAGGCAAGTCAAGACCCTCACCTCCGTCCGTAGCTCTACAAGCGAGCGGCGGACGGGAGGGAGGGGAGGAAGGCCAACCCAATTGGCTGGAAAGCGGGAAAGGCACGTTGCCATAGTAGCGTTGCGGCAGGACGCAGGGAGAAAATCAACGTCGAAAGAAGGCGCTAGTTAGTGACATATTTATAAATAATAACCCGTAGAAGGCCGAACATAGCTCATAATACAAATAATAATAATAATAATAATAATAATAATAATAATAATAATAATAATAATAATAATAATAATAATAATAATAATAATAATAATAATAATAATAATAATAAAGGGGAATTGCCTAAAACACATGGCACAGCTCTCCCCTCCCAAGACCCTTACCAAGCGGGGGTCGTTTGGGAATCCCTTCACAAGAAGGGGCATCTTTTTTCCTTTTTTCCTTTTGAAGAAACATACAAGAGTTTTACACAAATATACATCTTGATATACAATTTTCATCATTTGTATTCGGCGAGCACTTCGTTGTGGAGATGAGAGATGAAATATGAAGAGATATGTCTGTCCGGGATGACGATGACAAATGACAGAGCTGATGAGTCCCAAAACACACAATTGGACCAGACTGACCAGCATTGGCAACACGTCCGCAAGATGGTAAGGCTTAGGAGTAGGCGGCCCAGCACATCACCCTACAATGGTGATGGTTGAAAAAGTTCCCACCCCGTAACTTAGGGCGAGGTGACACATGCTGCAGTTTACAAGATTTTGTCGCTGACATACGGCCTCAGGAGAGTAAGCTGCCCAAGGACCAGCTCCAGCGGGAGGCCCTCCCTCGAAGCTTGGGGGCACAGGCGACGATCTTCCCGACACTGCCAGCACAAAACCGAAAGCCAGCAGCACGTCGAAGCAAGTAGATAGTCAGGTGGCGGGGTTGAGGAAATCGAGAATAATACAGGGGCCTCTGAAACGTGGACCTAATTTCCCAGATGGCACAAAGTTTTTAATAAACACCTTGTCACCGACAACCAAATCGGTAGGTCGGCGGCCTTGATCATAGCGGCACGCTTCTGCTCGTACGACACCTTAAGGTTATGTTTCGCTTTCTTCCGAATTTCCCTAATGTTAGGAGGATCAATCTTCTCTGGAAGCAACTCACTAATATTCCATAAGTTGGAAATAGGAGAATTTGGCACGAAAGAAAACATCACGGAAATTGGAGAAAATTTGTGAGCTTCATGGACAGCTGAGTTAAAGGCGAAGGCGAGCCAAGGAAGGGAGGTATCCCATCTCGGCGCATCCTGATGGTGGAAAGCAATGAGGGCCGAGCGAAGGTTGCGATTGACCCTTTCAGCATACGAAGGCTTAGGGTAATATGGGGAAATCGTGACATGGCAAATCGAAAGATAGAAACAAAATCTTCTAAACAAATTGGAGGTAAATGCCCTAGCATTGTCGGACACCAAAAATTGACACGGCCCAAAGGATGATAAGATGGACTTAAGGCATCTAATAGTAGTTTCAGCGGTAGCAAGTCTGGTGTGGAAAACTAAGAAAAACGGGTAAACCCGTCCACACAAACTAAAATAAACCTATTCCCATCGCCCTTTGACCGGGGGAGGGGTCCCACGAAATCAATATACATCCGCTCCATGGGGCGAGTAGCTTGGTGGGACGACAAGAGACCCCATTCTCGAAATCACAGTAGGCTTGCTAAGGCCACAGACCTTACAGGCCTTAACCATCTCGCGAACTTCCCCATCTAGGCTTTCCAGATTAAGTTCTCCCAAATCTTTTTCCTAGTCTTGAACACTCCTAGATGACCACCTAAAGGAGTTTCGTGATAATATTTAAAAATCACCGGAACCAAGACCGAGGGGATAACCACTTTCATTTTCTTATCGGACCGGGAAGGACAGCACAGAACATTGTTTCTCAGAACGTAGGCGGCAATATTCTGCCCGGTTTTAAGGTCCTGAATAATAGGGCCCAACACCAGATCCTCACTCTGAATTTTAGCAATCTGATGGAACAGCAAGGGAGTATCCAATAGGATACCACCGGAAAGAGGTAACGAGAGCACGGGTTCTGACCCTGTTGAATCAGAAGAACCAAGAACATTCGACTTAAGGAATCGGAGACGACACTTTCCGTCCCTCGGATATGGTGGACATCGAATTGGAAAGCGGAAATGCGAATAGCCCATCTGGCTTAGCGACCGGTCCTTCTAGGCTTACCAAGGACCTATCTAAGCGCCTGATTATCGGTTTCGATCAGAAACTTAACATGCTCCAATTACAACTTAAACTTCTCTAGGGCGAACAAAACAGCTAAACCCTCAAGCTCATAAACCGAATACTTCGACTCGAGCGGGGATAGCGTCCTAGAGGCGTACGCGATGGGGCGCCTACCCAATTCCGAATCCTGTAACAAAACCACCGCGACAGCGGACGAGGAGGGGTTGGTTTGAACTACAAAAGTCTTGCTAAAATCTGGCATGGCCAGCACCGGGGCGTTAGCTATAGCCATTTTCAAGACCTCAAAGGCTGCCTGCTGCGAAGACCCCCATTCAAACTCAACCCCCTTACGACGAAGCGAGTTAATCGGGGCAGCACGATTAGCGAAGTTTGGGATGAACTTGCGAAAGAAATTTATCATCCCCACAAACCGAGCGACGCCTTTAACATCCGTCGGGGGCCGGAACTGGTGCGGGCCTGGGTGCGGGATTGGTCAACCGAGACCCCGCTAGGGGAAACGATATGACCAAGAAAGGACATCTGAGGCCTAGCAAAAGAGACCTTAGAGAGCTTAACCGTCAACCCGTTTTGACGCCATCGAGTCAAGACTTCCTTGAGATGCTGAAGATGATCTTCAAATGTTTCGGTGTACACGACTACGTCATCCAAATTATGGTAAAACTAGCTGAATTTGATGTCCGAAAACAAGTGATCAAGGAGCCTAGTCAATACGGCAACCCCCGTAGAAATGAAAAAAGGCAGCCGGAAAAATTCGTATAGGTTCCAATCGGTCGCGAATGCAGTTAAGTGACGAGATTCTTCGGCCAAGGGAATTTGACAGTAAGCTTGGTTCAAATCCAAGACAAAAATACTTGGCCCGTTTGAACCACGAAAAACACGAGTGCAGATCTTGGAGAGGAACCGATTGCAATACGATCTTCTTATTTAACACCCTGTAGTCAAGAACCGGGCGAAAGCCACCTTGCGGTTTGGGTACAAGAAAAATGGGAGAGGAGTATGACGAAGTAGAAGGTCGTATGATCCCGTCATCCAGCATTTTGTTAATAATTTGCCTCAACGCCTGCATTTTGGGAGGCGAAAGGCGATAAAGAGGAATCCTCACAGGGACGGAATCAGTGACTTCGATTTTATACTCAAGTATGTTAATAACTCCCAATTTTTCAGTAAACACATCAGGAAACGCACTACATATCTCCCTAATGCACTGTGCCTTGTCCTCCGACAAATGGCTAAGGTCGGAGACCATTTCGTCTTGAGGGGGCGCGACACATGAAGCTAAAGCAGAATTACGCAAAGACAAAATTAGTTTTTCCCGTTCAGCAAACTTAAACCAGCAATGGCTATTTTGCATGTCTAACACGAGTCAAGCATAATCAAAAAATTAGCCCAAAGAACCACAGGACACGATAAATACTTGGCCACATAAAAGCAATACTTCTAATTGGAGATGCGAATCTTACACTTGATTAAACCAATTACTTCAAGTTTAGACAGGTTGGCCGAAATACACGAAAAGGATACAGGCTGAATATTAGCAATTTTACAAATGGCCTTGTGTGAAATAACCCAAGATTCACTCACAATGGAAAGGACACTTCCCGAGTCCAAGAGTGCTTGACTAGGTTCATTATTTAACTCGATCGAAATAAAAGGAGCGGAACCCTTAACTTCACCCGATATTTTCAAGCACTCCGGTGGGCAGTCAACCCCTGACTGAAAAGGAAGATGGGAATCACGTCTCTCAACAACAAGGGAAGAAGGGTCGGCTCGAATGGAAACCGACTCCCGGCCTAGTTAGAGCTCTGCGGAGCGATTAGGGCACCGCCTCGCCATGTGTCACCCTAATCCACACCTAAAGCAGACGACTCCCGATAACCCCGTGTTATTCCTTTCACTACCACCGGCACTAAGCGAGGAATTGTTGGAAGTACGAGAAGGACATCGATAATCAGATGATCTATTGCCCCACAGGCGTAACACTTCCTAACAAGAGCAGGTTTCCCAGACGAGGGCGGCTGAGTACGTTGGTCAGACAAAGGTACATTCGACTCGCGGAGAGAGTCGGCGTGCCGAACTCCCTCGGCAGATACCACCACAGCCACTTTTTAACACCAGACTCAAGGGGTGAGGAAGACTACACTACGTGTTAAAAAGGCTTCTTGTTATTCGGTCAGTTCGGCGAGTGAGGTTGTGTTGTTCCTTCGATTTTTGGTCGAATTGGTCTTCGGAATGTCGAACGTACAGGCCCTCCAAATTATTTACCCCTATGCCACCGGTGTGTTAGTTGATAAAATCGTTCATGCTATAGCGGCCCAAACTTTCTTGCACGAGTTCCATGCGAACTTGTTGACCTATTTTATTCCTGCACGTGCGCTTAATTCCTTAATTCAGAAACATTATTTTAGAGTGCAGCTTTTAGGTGAGAGCTTGTCTGATTTTATTTCGGATATTAAATTTTATGTTCGGGTGTTCGCACTTGGTTACTCTGAAGAGCAAATTGTGTCTACGATCGTGGAGGGCATCTCCCCTAATTATCGGTCTTATGTGTGTTTTGCTACGCGCCCTCGTACATTTAGCGAACTCGAGGGGGTAAACTCATTGGTGTTTAGAAAGAAATGGTACGAAGATGCAGATAGGCGGATAGGCAAGAGAATAGTGCTCCGCCAAACAAAGAAGGTTCGCAGGAAGGGCTCCAAAACGTGTTGTCGTGAATAACAGGCCGAAACAATCGGCTATCAGGATGTACGAAGTACCACAAACTCCACCGAGGGGCCCTCCCAGAGAGCTCAGGCAACAGAATCCTCCAGATGGCTAGAACGACAAACACACAGCCGACAGAAGTTTGTAACAATTTCCACATTCAATGAGGCCGCGGAAGGGTCGACAACGCCAGGCCGCAGGTATGCCCCGGCAGCAGCGCGAAGGTAAGACGGGTAGCAAGCAAAGGGGTGGTGGTAAACGGAAGGGCGTGAGGTAGAAGAAGTACAGGCATTATTGCGATCTAATTTAGACAAGCGTGTTATTGTGCCTCGCTATACTGACGGCGAGGTGGGCGGTAACGCGTCCCTGATAGACACCAACTTAACTGATATTATCTCGGTTATGGAATTCTTGGAGAGCGATTTTGCATCCAGTCACCAGTTGAGAAGGGTTCAAGGTCGGCTCATGCATTATGTTCAGCGAATTGGGGAAATTTTGTCATTAGAGCTAAATGATGAGGTGAGGGGCCAGATGAAAGACTTGGAAGAGAAAGCGGTTAAATTATTGGAGAAAGTTGATTTGTGGCTAGCGAAGCTGTTAGTCAAAAATAAATCTCTCCCTTCGGTCCCCTCTGTAAGTGGAGACGACTCTGGTAAATCCATAGGGAATGTGGAGGTCAGAGAGCAGTTACCCTTGCAATCTAATTTATCATCGAATATTTCTACCTTGTCCAACATCGCTCATCCTTTGATGTTAATGTTGAAGGATGCCCCATATTATTCCGTCAATTCTGCTGGCGACGTGGTAGCCTTTCTTCGCTTTCTGGTGGAGTTCCAGGACCATGCTCTGGTTTTTGGTATTTCGCATACCCATATTTTACAGATCATTTATCCTTTGGCGACTGGGATTTTGTCTCATAGGATTGTTAAGGCTATCGCTGAACAAACAACCCTCCAACAATTACACGCTCATTTATTAACTCATTTCATCCCGGCTAGTGCTTTAAATTCGTTCGTCCAGAAATTCTATTTCAGAGTCCAGCGTAATGATGAATAGCTAGCCGATTTTATTTTGGACATCAAAAGTTACGCCAGGCTTTTCGCCCTCCATTTTTCAGAAGAACAGATTGTCTCGACCATCGTTGAGGGCATAAACCCTTTGTATAATTCGTGCTTATGTTTCGCGGCTCATCCCCGCAATTTTTCGGAATTGGAGGCGATGGTCGTCGCCGCTGAAGGAGTTCGTCACGCGGACACCTTACGTACGGGGAGTATTTCGTCATTGCCCAATGTACCCGACGCTCCTGATTCACGAAAACCAGGTAATCAGTGGAAATGTTACGAGTGCGGATCACGTGAGCATTTGCGCAACCGTTGCCCTTCTCGGCCTTCGGGCAGCCGCCCAGCGGGCAGGGGAACCAATTCCAATGTCCCACTTCGGAGTGGCAATGTCGTCTGTTTCAAGTGTGGACTTGCGGGACACTTGGCGAGGAATTGTGTTGAAATGTCAGCGTCCAGCTGACTAGGTAAGGGGGGTTTCGTGGCTCACGATCCCCCAGTGGATAATGGCACTCATGGCGCCTCTATTCATCATTTATCGGGTACCTGTCCATCGGAGTGCTTACGGATCTCCGCGGATGTGTATGGGAGTGTCCCCTTTATCAAAGTAGAAATGGAGTGCGAACCCTTGTCGGCCTTACTGGACTCGGGAAGTGTGTTATCCTTGGTTAGCGAGATATGGTATGCCGCCTATAAAGCTATATGGAAATTTCCTGATTTAGAACCGGTCTCGGTTTCGTGTGTATCGGCCAATTCCTATAGGGTCGATGTTATGGGGTCCGTGTTTCTAATTTTTCGTGGAAGTTTTCCTTTTGTGTAGCCAAAGATTTGTCGTGTCCCGTTATTTTGGGAAGTAATTCCTTATCCTACTCCAGATTAGTTCTGGACTTACAGAATGCTGTTTGTTGGTTTAAGTTTTGTCAATCATTAAAAATTCCCTTGTGCATATCTAATTCTGTGTCCCTTGGTTCGATTGTGCGCCCTCAGAGTGAGATGGCGAGCGATTTTAGCCATCTGCATGAGGATCAGGCGCAGAGTGTTAGGGAGCTGTGCGACACCTTTTCGGATGTGTTCTCTGAGGAATTGGGCATGACCAACATTTTGGAATACAAAATTTAAGTATCTGATTCGACTCCCGTTAGAATTCCCCCTTTCCGTTTGTGTCCGCCTAAAATGAAGGCCTTGAAAAAATCATCGATAAGATGCTTGACCAGGGGATTATTCAACCTTCTACTTCTGCGTATTCTTCGCCCATATTTCTCGTTCCCAAACCTCAGGGCGGGTTTAGGCCTGTCCTTGATTATAGGCTTCTAAACAAGAAAATTGTGTTGCAGTCAGTCCCGCTCCCAGATTTACACTCTTGTTTCTCCTGGTTTTGGAGGGCTAGATATTTCACCGTATTGGATCTGAACCAAGCCTACCATCAGATGCCTCTTGCCCCCGAGTCGCGGCATCTGACAGCGTTTGCCACCGACTGGAATTTATATGAATATATGCCGTCCTCACTAGACTTTTAGATAAACTATTTTCGGATATCAAATTCAATTACTTATATCATTATTTGGATAATTTAGTGATTTATTCCGAGAGTTTTGAGGAGCATCTGTTGCATCTTACGGAAGTCTTGACGCGGCTCCGGAAGGCTGGGCTTACCGCCAAGCTTTCTAAGGTCTCGTTTGCCAAGCCCCAGATGTCGTTCCTAGGGCATGTTGTGTACCCTGATGGCGTCTCTGTGGACCTTTCGCGCACCCAGGCTATTCGTGAGTTCTGTCCTCCTCAAGATGTGAAAGGGGTAGCCCGGTTTGCGGGCATGATAAATTTTTTTCGGAAGTTTATTCCGGATTTTGCTAGTCGTGCGGCCCCGCTTAAATCATTACGTCGGAAAGGGGTTAAATTTGTGTGGGGACCATCTCAGCAGGCCGCTTTCGAAAACCTTAAGTTAGCGATTTCCAACGCTCCTATCTTAGCCATGCTCGATTTTTCCAAACCCTTTATTGTGCAAACCGATGCTTCTGCATCCGCCGTGGCTGCCGTATTGTTACAGGACTCAGAATGCGGTAGACGCCCGATCGCTTATTCATCTAGGACCCTGTCCGCTCTAGAGTCGAAATATTCTGTATACGAGCTTGAAGGGTTGGCGGTATTATTTGCCCTTGAGAAATTCAGGATGTACCTAGAGCACGTAAAATTTGAACTGGAAACCGACAACCAGGCGTTGAGTTGGGTCCTGGGAAGACCACGGAGAACTGGTCGATTAGCCCGTTGGGCGATTAAGGATCTCGGCCTTTCAGTTGAAGTGCGGCACATCCGGGGGTCGGATAATGTGTTAGCAGATTCTTTAAGCCGTATGTATTCTTCCGAGGTTGTCCAGGATGACCAAACTTTGGGCGTTGATTCCTCTGACTTGCTGGCTACTTCAGTGGCATTTTTGTCTGACACGCCCTTGTTACATCATGATATAGCGAAAATTCAGAGAGTAGATCCGGTGTTGGGACCTGTGATCCTTGATTTAGAGGAAGGGAAACCGGTCGCTCCGTACCTTTTAAGGAACGGTGTCTTGTGTTGCCCTTCTCGGCACGATAAAAGGACGAAGGTGGTGGTGCCCGCCGTTCTGGTGCCCATCATTTTTAAATATTATCATGAGTCCCCTCTTGCTGGCCATCTTGGCGTGTTTAAAACCAGAGAGAAGATTTGGGAGAACTTTATTTGGAAGGGGTTGGATGGAGAAGAGCGAGAATTGGTCAAAGCTTGTAAGGTTTGTAAGATCAGTATTGCTCTGCTCTGAATACTAAGGTAGGGTTCTTGTCTTCCACTCAAGCTACTGGCCCCATGGAGCGTATATTCTTCGACTATGTTGGGCCCCTACCCAAATCGAAGGGCGAAGGTAATAGATTTATTTTCGTCTGTGTCGACGCTTTTACCCGCTTTACATGGATGTTTCCTACCAAATTAGCTACCACTGACACCACGGTAAAATGTTTGAAAAGCATTTTCTCCACCTTCGACCCTTTCAAACCTTAGTCTCCGATAATGCGAGGGCTTTTACATCCTATTTGTTTAGGAAATTTTGTTTCGGTTTCTCCATCTCGCACGTCACTACCTCCGCGTACTATCCTCAGCCGTCGTACACTGAGAGGGTGAACCGTAATTTGCGCTCTGCTCTTATCGCCTTCCATCATGAGGATATTTTGAGATGGGATACCTCTGTTCCTTGGTTAACCTTTGCCTTTAACTCGGCGGTTCACGAAGCGCACAAGACGTCGCCCTTTTCTCTCATGTTTAGTTTAATCCCTAATTCCCCATTGTCTAACTTGTGGAATATAAACGATTTGCTGCCGGAGAAAATTGATCCTCCTAACGTTAGGGACACGTGGAAACGCGCTATGGCTAATCTTAAGATGTTTAATTTAAGGAAACAGCAACGTTATAATCAGGGGCGAAGACCTGTCAGCCTTGCCGTCGGCGATAGTGTTTTTGTCAGGAATTTTGTACCATCCGGAAAGTTATCCCCTCGCTTTTGTGGGCCCTGTACTATTTTGCAGTTCCTTACTCCGGTCACCTTGCTCCTCAGGGACCCCGTGGCGGAGAGGGTGTTTAGGGTGCACCTCACTCAGGTCAAGCCTGACTAAGTTCTCGGTGCCGTCTTGTTGGGACGCTCCTTGCCTTTCTTCTATTTTATTTGAGGAGGGTTTCATTCTACGAGTGTTGAATTCTTATTGTGTTACTACCTTATATGGTGTTGCACTGTATTTTATTGATTAGTATGTTCTGTACTTCTTCTACCTCACGCCCTTCCGTTTACCACCACCCCTTCGCTTGCTACCCGTCTTACCTTCGCGCTGCTGCCGGGGCATACCTGCGGCCTGGCGTTGTCGACCCTTCCGCGGCCTCATTGAATGTGGAAATTGTTACAAACTTCTGTCGGCTGTGTGTTTGTCGTTCTAGCCATCTGGAGGATTCTGTTGCCTGAGCTCTCTGGGAGGGCCCCTCGGTGGAGTTTGTGGTACTTCGTACATCCTGATAGCCGATTGTTTCGGCCTGTTATTCACGACAACACGTTTTGGAGCCCTTCCTGCGAACCTTCTTTGTTTGGCGGAGCACTATTCTCTTGCCTATCCGCCTATCTGCATCTTCGTTAATGTGGAGGACCGAGTGGAAATTGTGACGCCGTATTAATCTGCAAGCTTGCTGGAGTTCCTTGCATGAACTTACTATGTAGGAAGGTTTTCCTTCCTTTCGGAGTCTCTACTCTATCTGTGAATTGTGTATCTGTCCGTTCCGTGAAGGAGTAGAATATGGAAGCTTTTCCTACTCTTCTTAAGAAGGACTGTTTGAAGTTGCATATTGCTGCTTATTGTTGAACTTTTCCGACGTCGATTTTTAAGGGGGAGGGTCTGTGCCATGAAAAACTTTTACTCTCCCCTCCCATCGTTTGTTTGTTCTTATGTGCCTTATAATGCTTGCAAGCTGCCTTGTGTATTGTGTACTTGTTGTATGTATTTTAAATGTATTTGTTATTCAGCTATGCGGTTACCTTTTAAATAATAAATTTTGCCCTTGTTCCCCCCCGCATGGCTTCAGAGTAATCGAGAAAGTTCTCGCTCTGAAGTGCCGCCCTTGGATCGAGGTCCCCCTCTCTGTTCCTTATGGCTCTTCCCCTCTCTCCTCGCCCCTTGAGGAGCTGGGTCAGACTTGACCTTGGCGGCGACTTGTAGTGTTGCCTCTGCTTCGTGCATTTGCTTGCTGGCACTTGAGCTGTGAGCTCCCTTGACGGGCTCTTTTCTCTGGCCTTTCGTCCCCGGTCACGTAGCGTGAAGGTAAGAGAGTGGGACTTCGTTTCCTTCCTTGTAATGTTTACCTATTGGATAGGCCTGAGGTATTAGCAAACGCCTTTATTTACATGTATCTATTGTAAACTGGTAACGTTTTAGCTACTCTTTCAGTGCTCTAAGGGGGTAAACTCATTGGTGTTTAGAAAGAAATGGTATTTTTAAGGTTTTCCCCTTCAGGGAAGTGACTGTGCTATGGGCAATCTGTAACCTCCGTGTGTAGAGGAGTAACCCTCTGCTAGGTCGTGTAACTTTGAAGGTTCCTTTTAGTGTAGAATGTTATTTACTGTAAATTTATACCTTGGATAATTGAAGTTCAAAAAACGGAGGCTATTAACTAGTTCAGTGGAAACCCTGGCTCCACTTTGGTATGCAATTTGTTTAGTGTTCTCCGTTTAGTTTGGAGCGCCTTGTAAGTTCTGTTGTAATGTGGTCAGATAGCCAGAGTATGCCTTAATTGTTCGCAGAAAGAAACCTTTTCCTCGTTTATTGGTACCTGTTCATGAGGGCTGGTTCCCTCGTTGTTTTAAGGTGGTTTTTATGAATTATCGTGTTTTAGCATTACTTAAATGTGAGTGGTTTAAAGATGTTAAATTAGACAGTTGAACAAAGAACTAAATGGGAATTCAGTGCAGTGTTGAAAATCTGTATGATGCAATTCTGTGAAAACGGAGGAAGGCAATTTATTTATTTGTAAAATAAAACTTTGAGCATATTTTATTCATGGCTCCTTAATATCCAGCCCCTAGGCCTTCCGCTTCTCATACGCTGCTATTGGAAGAATATTTACGAAACAATAATAATAATAATAATAATAATAATAATAATAATAATAATAATAATAATAATAATAATAATAATAACAATAATAATAATAATTGTAATAGAAAGTAAAACAGAGTTTCCCAGCGGAATACTGGGAACCCGTTGGACGACACTCCAACCTCACTCGGTATCAGCGTTGGACTGAAGACCGGGATAGCGCGGTCGAATTCAAAGCGCCGCAGAAAGTTCATGAAGGAAGCGTACCGGTACATAGCAGATAAGGACGTAGCGAGTGACGTATCTAAGTGGAAGTTCAGTATGCGGTGACATGTCGAGCAGGTCGGGCGCTAAGCGAGGCCGCAGGGAATGCACGAGTGTTGGTAGCGACGAGTAGAGCAAGGCAAGCGGAGTTCGTGATTACAGCAGCCGTAACTAGGAGAGTGGCCGTTACATATTACCCCGCCGACTAGGAATCCGAAGGATTCCTGGAGCGAAGAGTCAATGCAGATCCGACGAATGGCGACGTTCGAAGAGGAAACAAGAGAAGAAGGGCTGGAACAAAAGCCGACTCGGCAAGAAACAGAACTTAGATTAAACAAAAGGTAAGGGGGAGAGGTAAGTCAGGAAAATAGAACAATACAATAAACAAACATGAATATGGTCTAGGGAAAAGAAAAAATATACCCAGTTCACATTTTTAAAACAAAAGAAAAATGGAATGGGAGAGTCCAGTTGACCCGGGTAAGGCTGGAGGGTCACTGGGTAGAGCAAAAGAGAAAAAACATATTGAAAATACTGCTTTAACTGCGAGACATGGGCCTTTTTAATATTAGAAGGATCATTCGCATCCTGTAATAAAACAATAACAGGGGTCTGGAATTAAATGATCGAAAAAGGGCCTGACCAACAGGGGCAAAGTTTAGCGGATATGTGATCAATAGCGGAACTTTGAGGATGGTTCTTTAGCAGTAAATTATCTAAAAGTTTAAATTTGGAGGGACGATGCCCACGGTTGTGAACTGGACGATGAACCTCCTGTGCCTGATGTAATTTGATAATGCCCTTTTCCACTAGGCCTGAGAGACTTGATTTGGAAAAGAAAGGAGGAAAGAAGATAAATGCTATGTTAAATCTAAAGGAGTTTGCAAATCTCTACCCAAAATTAACTTGGCCGGGGAAAAAGAGGCGGAATTATTTACGGTAGAATTAAGTACTAGTGCAAAAGCGGGTAATTCAGAATCCCAGTGGCGTTCACCTTCAGAATGGAAAATGGACAACAGGACCTTCAAATTCCTATGATATCGTTCAAAGCAGTTTGCTTAGGAGTGGTAGGGTGAGGTAAAGATCTTTTTAATACCATTGGCAAAGCAAAAGTTCTAAAAGGACCGTGAAGTAAAAACAGTTGCATCATCATAAATTAGGTACTTAGGTAAACCAATAACAGGGAATATTTGCTGATTCAAAAGCCGGATAATAGTTTGAGTAGAAAGTTTACGAAACGGGCCCAAAATTAAAAACTTAGAAAACCCATCAGGAAGGGTGAGGATGTACGCATTGCCTTAGTAATGGGGCCGACAACATCAATGTAATATCTCTCCTCAGGATAAGTAGGTGTGGCAGAATAATGCGTTTGGTGGTTTGTGATTCTGGAATAATGTACAAGATTTGACCCAATCAAAGGTATCCCTGCGCATATTGGGCCAAAAGAATTGAGATGCCAACCGAGAATAAGTTTTAGTGCGCCCAAAGTGCCACCAGTAGGAGACCCATGATAATACTGGAACAGCATAGAGCGTAAAAGGGAAGGAACGACAACTCTAGGGATAGATTTAGGAGTTGGCTTCAAAACCAGTAAATCATTATGGATACGAAAAGTTCCATCATAGTTAGCGGTAGAAAGAGAAGTCTTAATGTCTTTACAATAAGAATCAGTAGATTGATGTTGATAACAGTAATCAAAAGACAATGGAAAATCAATGAGAGAGGAAATAGTGTTAACTTTATAAGAGGGAAGTTGATCCAAGGTTAAAGACGGGGCTTGAACAAAGAGAAGGGAAAGAGCATCAGCAACAGAGTTTTGATAGCTGGAGACAAATTTAATAGAGGAATTAAAACGAGAGAGGCAGATCAGCCATCGACCGGTTCTGCCTATTTTAGGGGCATTATTCAGTAACCAGGATAGCGCTTGATTGTCAGTTTAAACAAGAAATTGTCGATGATCGAGATGTTCCGAAAATGCTCAGTGGCAAGAATTAATGATAATGCTTCCCTTTCATAAATGGAATACCTACGTTCAAGCAGCTAAAATAAGCAATGGGAAGGAACTTACCGTCTCGGTTTTGATTTAAGACTCCTCCAACAGCAACGTCAGTGGCGTCCGTAGAAACTTCAACAGGTAAGTCAAAGTCAGGTATTTGAAGAATAGGTGCCCTGGTTAAAGCAGATGTGAGAGAAAGAAATGCAGTTTGCTGCTTTTCTCCACAACTAAATTTCATGTTTCCGTTTAAGTAAATTAATTGGTTCAGTTATGTGGGAATAGTGGGGGATAAATTTACTATAAAAACCAAACATACCTAAGAATGTTCGCAACTGTTTCAGATTTTTAGGTGGTGTAATACGATCAATTGCAGAAACACGATCAGGGTCAACAGAAATGCCATTACCCGAAAGAATATGCCCCTAAACCTTAATAGAAGTCTGAGCTAAAACAATTTTGGAAGGATTGACGGTAACATTAACAGAACGTAAACGAGAAAGTACTTTACGAAAGTGTTTATTATGAATATCAAAATCAGGACTATAAATTAAAATACCATCTATATACGGAAATAGATACTGATATTTTACATCGGCGAAAAGGCTGTCAACAAATCTTTTCATGATTTATGAACCAAGATTTAATACAAAAGGTACTTTTGTTAACTGATACAGACCCGTGAGTGTAATGAAAGCAGTATACTTGGAGCTGCTGTCGTCTAAGTGTATCTGATTATACACAGAATTGAAATCTAAGAGGGAAAATTATTGTGCATTGGTAAAGTGCGGAAAAGCAGTTTGGACTTTAGGTACTGGGTAAGCATCGTAGAGAATGGTAAATTAATTTTTCGATAGTCAACTATAAACCTAAAGGACCCGTTAGGTTTATCATCGATAAACGTGGGAGAGGCATAATCAATAGTGGAGGGTGCAATAGTGTTATCGGCCAGCATATTGTCGACAAGTTGATTAAGGATTTTCATTCTGGGCGGGCTCAAGTGATACGTGGCAGAACGAGCAGGAGTGGTGTCGGTGAGATCAATATGAGGGTGGAAATTAGTAACAGTTCCTAGTTTAGGGGTTACAACATCAGAAAACTCAATTAACAAATTATCAAGTTGATCAGACTGAGAATGATTACAATACACAAAATCCTAGCGAACAGGCTGTAGATGTGAAAGAGGAAAATCTGAATAATTCACTACTGGAATCCTAATGTCCGAAATATTAAAACGAATAGAGGAATTAAAAGAATTAAGTGCCAAACCAGTGTGACGAAAAAAATCATATCCCAGAATTCGTGGATATGATCAGTTTTTACAATATTAAAAGAGTAGTGTCAAGAAAAATGTTGAATTTTTAGGTTAATCGTGACTTAGCCAAGGGTCTGAAGTACATTATTTGAAGCAGAAGTACAAAGAAGTCAAGACGGAGAAAGTTGAAGAAAAAATGTTCTGAAGAGAATGAAAAAGTTCTAGACTAATTTAAGGAGTTGTTGAACCAGAATCTAAAAGTGCCATTGTAGGAATTTTGTGAAGCAATGCCACAATATGAGAAGTCCTGGGTAATGGGCAAAAAAATGAAAACGTATTCTACGCTTGTTGAAGTTCGAAGGCTAGTGGAACTTCGAGGATGTAGCCGAGTAAAAGAGTGATTATGGCGAAAGGAATGTAATTGATTAGGCAGATTTGTCCCTTCAGCTCGTCCACTGCCTACGGACGGGGATTGTAGGCGTTTCCCGGAATGTAAGAAGCACAATTTTTAGCTATATGCCCCGTACCTTTACAACAGCGGTAACAAATAATAGGTTTACTAACTGTAGCAGGACTAGGCATTGCTAGTGATATCGTTACAGGAGGAGCGGTAGCGGAAGGAGGAAGACGGGTGGTGGGACATGAGCATAGTAGGAAATATTGGCATATGGGTAAGTGGTATGAGATTTGCTGCGGTATACAATTGTAGCAAAGCGGTAGGAGGGTAATGTACATTAGGAAGCTGTCGAAAAGAAGGCACAGCATAAAATGTAACAACTGATATCAATTCTGATGGGTCGTAAGCAATGTTAAGTACGTCACTAAAAGTAAGAATGGAACCTAATAGCCGTGTATAGGTTCGTCAGGGCGTTGATGACGGGGAACAAATTCCAAACTTAATTTGTGGCGTACTTCATAACGTAAGAAGTAATTATGAAGACAAGTTCGAAATTTATCCCAGTTCTGAAAATGTGTCATATTTTCAAGCCAAAAATTAGTTAAATGTCCAGTAGTTTTAGAGGTTAATAAGCTAATAAGCTGAGAAGATGGGGCATGTTGAGCCTTTAAGAATTTACGAATGGAAAATTAACAAATAGTTGAATTTCGAGGATCTGTATCCGTTAAGGTAGGCACTTGTGTTCAGGATTGCTTAATAATTTCAAAATTAAGCGAGTGAGTAAGTGAATTTGAAGAAAGAGGCGATGAGGTAAATGGCCCAGGAACTTCAGGGTGTAAATGATGGGTGGTGGTCGAACGTTTTGGTTTCAAGTCTTGGTCAAGTAAATTTGGGGTGTTAGAATGAGGAGACAAAAAGTAGCGATTGAAGGGTCTAAAAATGAAGTAACATCAAAATAAATAAAGCCCGCACAAGTTGGATTAGGTAGAGATAAAAAATCAGGGGATGAAGATGAATAGTCATCAGAAGAATGTAACGGTAAATTGTCAGAAAATGTTGCCATGTTAAGATAGGAAGAATGACGTTATACTAAGAAGAACCAAACAGGATAAAATCAATGATTAATTACCAGAGAAATCGAAAAACGATGAAACAAGAATAATAAAGACTCAAAACTTAATAAATGAGAAAAGTTATTCTGCTACCATTTTGTTACAATTATGGGTGTTCATGAAATCAAACATGTTTCAATATGCAGCAATTCGTAGAAGGTACCAATCCACATTACGTAATAATTATTTAAAGATATATTGGCAAGCTATTCATAAAGAAACTGGCTGGGACCAATGAGAGGTAAGTGGAAGGAATAATAAGAATAAGAATAAAGTTTAACCAAGACTATATATTCTTTCTACTTGAAAGATAATCAGAACAAAACTCAACGTTCCATAACATGTTACAGTATAAAACAAAGTTTTTGAACAGAAATAATGTATTTACAAAAACCTAGACCATTTACAAAACATTATATTAGTTGAGGCAATTCAAAAGGACATGGCAAACCGCAAGCCCCAACGGAACGAGATAAATGAACACAGTTTGGAAATAAACAAGAAGAAAAGGAGGGTAACGGGGGGGGGGGGGGGGGGGGGCGAGGACAGGGTCACAACTGTGGGAGTAGCCCAAGCACATTAAGAAACAGAGTACAAAGTAATTTTATAGCAGGGTTGTTGAATTCAGGCCTCATATTCAATCATTCAAACCTCTTGAGTCTGTTCATTATTTCGATGCCATTATTTTGTTAAAAAGAAACACTCATGTGAACTGAAACTAGGTATGGAGATGAAGGTAAATTAAGGCTCTGATTGCCAAGAACCACTAGGCAAATAATAATAATAATAATAATAATAATAATAATAATAATAATAATAATAATAATAATAATAATAATACCCGTGTGGGGATTTACCGGTTACCTCCATCGGGCGCGTCCCATTGGAATTGGGGAAGCTCGCTGGCTCTGCCGCCAGCAGAGTCAGGGTGTAATAGGGAAATAAAATACCACCGTGAAAAAAACTGGTCCCTTGCCAGGGTTACGGCGAAGACTGGTAAATGACCAGAAGCCAGAAAACATCTTGAGGCTAACAACCCTAGTTGTAAAACGATGGGTACCCGTCCAAAGCAAAGTCAAGTCAAAAAGCATGATGGCACAACATTTCAAGAAACATACCCCAGGGGGTAAATCTTTGGATAAATCCCTCGTCGTGAACGCCACGGCGCACGAGTCTCGTTCGGATTCTGGGGGAGACTCGACATCATGCAAGAGACGAGTCGGAGGGTCTCGGTGTACCGCGAAGAGTCAAAAACTCAGGCCAAAATCTAAAACCTTTCTAGCAACTTTCAACATAAATTCACTTACACAAACTTGCAAGCTGAAAACCCTCACCAAAGCTCTTCACGAAAATCAGATATCCATAATGGCCCTACAGGAAACAAGGTACCCAGATGAAGAGATTTTTGAATCTGAAGGCTACCGATTTTTCAAGAGCAAAACGCAAAGAGGAATCCTCAATGGAGCTGTGATGCTTGGAACCGCGTTTGCTGTTAGAACCAAGATCCTTAAATCGGTTGCAAATTTCGAACCTGTGAATGACAGATTGTCTATACTCACAATTAAATGCGCGAACAAAACCTACGCCCTAGTTAACGCACATGCTCCTACAAACGATAAGAACAAGTCTGATCCAGACGAAGTTGATAATTTCTGGGACCTACTGGATGAAAAATTGAACAAAATCCCCAAACACCATGTCAAGCTTCTTTTGGGTGACTTCAATGCCCAACTAGGTCGTGAGCAGAAGTACAAGAAAGTTATAGGAAATTACCCTGCTCCCAAAGGAACCAATCCCAACGGCAAAAGACTGGTGACCATTTGCGAAAATCACAACCTGCAGGTCATGTCGACCCACTTTCGCCATCTACCCAGAAAGCAAATGACTTGGCGTTCTCCCGTCCAAGCTCTCGGAGAGTTCCAAATTGATCATGTTGCGATCTCCAGGAGAAACAGCCCTGAGATTATGAATGTCAAGGTAAAGAAAGGCATCAATGTGGCCTCAGATCATTATATGTCTCTTATCAAATTCAAACAAATTCCCGCAAACACAAGGAGGACAACCAAACAGATCACACGCTTCGACAATGATAAACTTCGGCAAAGGGTCGAGGAGTTCCAGGAGAAGGCTAGACCAAATGACTGTGACTTTAACAACGCCAAAAGTCTCCTTGTTGAGGCCGCCAAAGACGTTGCAGAAATCAAGAGAAGCAAAAAGCATGCCTGGTGGAATAGTACCTGCGAATCAGTCCTCCAAGAAAGACTCAATGCATGGAAACAGTACAACTCTACGAAATCAGAAAATTATTGGGAACCCTACAAAACCCAACGTGCCCAAGCAGCTAGGGTGTTCAGAACTGAGAAACGTAAATACGAAAAATCTCTCATTGAAAGGATAGAACAAAACTTCAGGAAGAATGAAAGCAGAGAGTACTACAGAGCCTTCAAACGCAAACTCACTGGCTATAAACCACCATCTCTATGCTTTGAGCGAAAGGACGGCACACTGGCGACGTCAAATGAAGAAAATTGCAGCATTCTGTCAGATTACTTCAAGAATTTACTTAATTGCTCTAAACCGCGAAGCGCCATTGAGACCAAGGAACCCTTACTCAGGTACCCAGATTCCAGACCAGCCGACAGAGATGAAATCAAGCGCCACATTGCCCGTCTCAAAAATAACAAAACGCCGGGGGAAGACTCAGTAGTAGCAGAAATATGGAAATATGCCCCAGAAGAATCACTTGATATTTGCAAAAACAAATAGAAGAAATTTGGAACAAGGAGACCCTACCCGAAGATTGAAAAATAGCTTTGATCCATCCATTACACAAAAAGGCAGCGTGAAGAACATCAACAACTACAGAGGAATATCTTTGCTACCCGAGACTTACAAAATTCTATCACTTGCCATCCTGGAGCGTTTGGAAGCACAAGTCGAACATCAAATAGGTGAATACCAAGGAGGGTTCAGAAAAGGTCGCTCAACAGCTGAACAGATCAAAAATCTGAAAACGATCATCAGATATTGTACACTAAGGTCCAAGCAGTTGTGTCTGTCTTTGTGGACTTTAAGAAAGCGTACGACTCCATTGACCGGGAAATCCTACTAAACATCTTAAATGAATTTGGAGTTGATTTGAAACTGCTGGCATTAATTAGAGCCACCCTGACCGATACAAAATCCAAGGTGAAGTTCCACGGATGTCTCTCGCATTCCTTTGACAGCAAAACAGGAGTCCGACAAGGTGATGGGCTATCCCCGATACTCTTCAACTGTGTTCTTGAAAAGATCATCAGAACCTGGCGGGTGAGATTACAGGAAACCAACTACAGACCATTGAGAATAGGAACCAAATCCAAGGGGATCGCAACAGACTGCTTAGCATTTGCCGATGATATTGCTGTTCTCTCAACCGACATAGAAACCGCCAGAGCTCAAGTTGAAATTTTAAAGGAAATTGCCGAACAAACTGGTTTCCAGATATCGTTTGAGAAAACAGAAGTAATGTCTAATATCAAAGAGGCTCCACCAAAACTCCATACAAAATACGGGAACATCACCCGAGTAGACAAATTCAAATACCTGGGTGAGATCATCATGAAAAATGGACTGGACAAAGAAGCACTTCAGGAGCGAGTACGCAAACTGGAAATATCCTACCAAACATCCCGCACAATGTACAACGAAAAATGCCTTTCCCAAAACACCAAGATACGTCACTATGAAACAGTTCTGAAGCCAGTAGTTCTATATGCAGCCGAAACCCTGTCTCTAAATGCCAACAAAGGACTCCTTGAAGAACTGGAGAAAAGCGAACGCAAAATTGTGAGAGGAATCTTGGGATCAAAGTACAGAAATGGAATCCATCAAAAGAGATCCAACAAGGAAGTCTACAGCAAAATAGAGAAAATTACCGACACAATCAGGAAAAGACAGGCACGATTTTACGGTCATCTGAAAAGAATGGACGGAAGAAAGTTAACTAAAGAAATCTTTTACTTTTTTGATTCAAACCCCAAAACCACAATTCCCTGGTTTAGAAATACCAAAGAAGACCTGCAAATGCTACATATCTCAGCTGAAGACGCCTTTAACAGAGATCTCTTCCGCAAGAAAATATTAACGAACGGGCTAAACCGAGACGAGCAACCGAAGAGAAGACACGGTGCCCCTTGGACAGAGGAGCGTAAGCAGGCCCACTCACAAAGAATGAGGGAAATTTGGGCTCTAAAGAAGGCCAAGTTCAGTGTCAAATGCAACAAGACTTAACGTGGTCCTTGATGGCCCCAGCGAATTATATATAATAATAATAATAATAATAATAATAATAATAATAATAATAATAATAATAATAATAATAATAATAATAATAATAATAATAATAATAATAATAATAATAATAATACACTCTGTTGCTCACCCAATGTAGTAGAAAGTAAAACAGAGTATACCAGCGGAATACTGGGAACCCGTTGGACGACACTCCAACTTCACTCAGTATCAGGACAGGACTGAAGTCCGAGGGGTTGGGGGACGAATTTATAGCGCCGCAGAAAGTTCATGAAGGAAGGGGACATAGCTTCGAGAAGGAGCAGATAATAACGTAGCGGGTGACGTAACCAAGTGGAGGTCCAGTATGCAGTGAGATGTCCAGCAGGTCGGGCGCTAAGCGAGGCCGCAGAGAATCTACAAGGCCGATTAAATGAGTGTTGGTAGCGACGAGTAGAGCAAGGTAAGCGGAGTTCGTGATTACAGCAGCCGTAACTAAGCGAGTGGCCGTTACAAAGAGGAAGATATCTGCTTGCTTCATATACAGATATTCATATAGCAAAATTGTTCCAAGACAGGTGTTAATTGGACCGTGGACTTATTTCAAAATAAAATGTGAATTACAACATTGATAAAATAACTGGAACCTACTGAACGAAGGTTATCAACTTTAATCCTGATTCTGACACTGTGAAACAGCTGACAACCTACGCACAAGCACAGATCAATCAATCAATCAATCAATCAATCAATCAATCAATCAATCAATCAATCCATCCATCACTACTGATCTGCATTTAGGGTAGTCACCCAGGTGACAGATTCCCTATCTGTTGTTTTCCTAGCCTTTACTTAAATGATTGCAAAGAAATGGAAATTTATTGAACTCTCCCTTGGTAAGTTATTCCAATACCTAACTCCCCTTCCTATGAACGAATGTTTGCCCCACTTTGTCCTCTTGAATTCCAACTTTATCTTCATATTGTGATCTTTCCTACTTTTAAAGACACCACCCAAACGTATTCGTCTACTGACGTCCTTCCACGCCATCTCTCCACTGACAGTTCGGAACATACCACTTAGTCGAACAGCGCGTCTCCGGGCTCCCAAGTCGTCCCAGCCCAAATTTTGCAACATTTTTGCACAGGTTCATCAGTATTTAAGAGCCTAAAACGAATGGGCGTGGTGATACATCAAGGACACAGGGTGTAGGAAAAAGAAACAGTACACAATTTTCTTCATTAGGAAATCGCTAAAGTCTCTAATATATTTTTAGAAAGCAGTAACAGTACAAAATTGCTTATTACATAAAGAAAAAATACTGATATACTCATAAAAAATGTTAAGGATATTTGCAGTTTACGTACCAATGTAACATTTATGCCGTATTTATGGTCAGACTCTAAAATGTATTGTGAAGAAGATTCAGTAAAAATTGTGACTTGCAATGGATTTAAATATTTGTGAAGTAAGTACATTGTCCAGCTCCGCGACTAAATATTTAGCATGGTCCAAAGGGTCCGGGTTTGATTCCCAGATGGGGCGGGGTGTTAACCTTCAAATGTTAATTCCCATGATTCGGGTAATGGGTATGTGTGTTTTGTCTTCACCGTTAGAATTCACCATATTTAAAGCCCCATTCTCGCAGACACGCGAATCGCCTAACACGCATCAAGTTAAAAGACCTGCATCAGGCCTCTTCGGAAGTCACACAACATAATTTTTATTATTAAGTAAATTGTTTAAATCACTGCAGCACTGCCTTCTTCACAGCTAGAGCCACTTGACTCAGAATTGGTAAACAAATCCACTACACTAGAACTGAAGTGGCGTACAGGCAAACTTGTCAGTGTGACCCACTTCAATGAACTGAAATACCTCATCCTACACTGTCTACGGCAGGTCGCATCAGCACACTAGATGAACTGACGATAACATTGTTGACATGAATCAAAGTGTTGGTTGCAAGTTGTGGAAAAAGTTCCAAGACCCCTATTTAGTAACAGACGTGCATTGCGCAGGCCATTCATGCAAAAACACCACCACCTCAAGAGCAATATACAGTATATGAATTTCAGCACGGAAACATCGTATACATACAGCTTCTACTCTGTGACACGAGCTTTGAGATAAAAAAGGGTTATTGTAAGTTACCCAAACTGTACACAAGAGACTCCATGGTGGGCAAATAATCAAGACTCCTCCACATGGTGGATTGCATTCGATGGGGTAAAGCACATCAGACTTGGGCACGAGATCAATGATCCAGAACATGGTTTACTGATGAACTGAGAATTGGTTTACACCCTGATGATACCTCCCCGTGTGTGTGTGTGTGTGTGTGTGTGTGTGTGTGTGTGTGTGTGTGTGTGTGTGTGTGTGTGTGTGTGTGTGTGTGTGTGTGTGTGTGTGTGTGTGTAGTAGGGCAAGAGAGGAACGTTACAATGAATCGTTCTCGGTAGAATGTCAGGTTCGGCGCTATCCTGGACAGGCATTGTTTCACCACTTGTTCACATTCAACGTGACGACTGATGTGTACAACGCAACACTCCCTGACCCATAGCAAGTCATTTTGAAGAGATTGTAAATGTATTAACTCTATTAGACGATAATGCTTGTCCACATCGTGCAGCTGCTGTGAACATTGCTGGAAGGATATGTGATCGGCAGAGTGGACTTGGCAGCATGTTCCCTGGACATGAACTGCATAGAGCATGCGTGGACCCTTTTTAGAGTAGCAATATTTCAAACCATCAACATCCATCACTAACGATTCAGGTGGGATTGTTTGCCTAAAGAAATGTTCAATAATTTGGTACTGAGCTTGTCCCGCTGTATTCAAGAATGCCGCAGGGTTTGTAAAGGACAAACGCGCTATTGACTTGTGGATGCATTAAAAACTGTCTTTAATTTGTGGGGTTTAGTTACATACCAAGTGTTTTCATTTTCACACTGGATTCTAAGTTATTGAGTATGTTTTCATTGTACTTATTATTCCAAGTTTCACATGAAGCAATACGATATCGGTTCTATTTGAAAGCAACAGAATCTGGTATACACTGAAGAGTTTTTGATTGGTGTGTATTTTTACAGGGGCATTAATAATATAATACATGCATACATTATAATTAATTACAAAAGCAATCGGAATACCCAGGCATTAAGTACTTTCAGCAATACAATATTTGCAGAGAATGAAAATATTACAGCAAACATGAAAGTATCAAATATACATACAGTAAATTTACAAAAAAATTATATTACACTTGCCAATAACCAACTGTTAAATGCACGCGAGGAGCGGACATTCAAATCATATTTCCTCCCAAAAATAATATTTGAAAAAAAAAACAGTAATGTACAGCATTATTTTCAGCTTATTAAGGACTTTCAACTTGTGAGGTTACTTTGATTTTAAACATGATTCTTCACTAGAAAATCAAGTAAATGCAATATTTCAATCAAAGGGGTATGTTTTCGGTTACACCTGGCTTTGGGGTAACAGTCTTTTAGATTGCAATTGGATGACCACATTGTTGCAATGAGGTGCCTGGTATCCAGGCTGCTTGAAATTTCTGCTCTTGTTTTAATAAGTGAAGCTAATACAGGAAGCCGAGAAGGAAAAAGGGACTAAGCAAGTTGGCCATGTGGTTTGGGGCGCTCAGCTGTGTGCTTGCATTCGGGAGGTAGTGGGTTCAAACCTTACTGCCGGCAGGCCAAAAGATAGTTTCTCTCTGGTTTCCCATTTTAACACCAGGCAAATGCTGGGGAAATGCCTTAATTAAGGCCACGGCCGCTTCCTTCCCACTACTAGCGCTTGCATATCCTATCGACGCCATAAGACCTATCTGTGTCGGTATGACTTATAGGAAATCGAAAAGAGAGGAAAAGTTCAGGTAGTGACAGAGACGTACAATAGCCAGTTATTCAGCTCTTCATGGATGCAATGTTATTCATTCCCTGCAAGCATTCTGGTAAGACTTTATACTGCTGCCTATATGAGATACACCACAGGGTGGTCGAAAACAACAGGAGCATTTGAGTGTTGGTCAACCTGATAAGTATTTTGAAAGTAACAATTCAGTATCTCAAGTCGTCCTTTTATCAGCTGTTGAGGGTCAAATGGACTATACGAGCCAGTGTTGCTAAATGTGCACACGACTTGATACTGCTTGAAAGCACCAATCGAAGAAAAATCGCCAGGGGATGAATTAGACCATGAAACTCTGAGCGGACAGTGTCGCACCATAGGAAGTATGCTAAAGTGACACCAGCTGAATCCATGGTGTGTTTCTTTTGATGCTGATTTCTCATCATCGATACCTGAGGGGCAATAGAAAATGTTCATTAAGTAGTAGTGAACATGGACTCACACTGTAACGCAAACCTAGTTAGTGTCGACCGCCTTCCAGTCGGCATCAATTCATCAATTGGTGCTGTCGA
Organism: Anabrus simplex; assembly: GCF_040414725.1. Taxonomy (NCBI): domain Eukaryota; kingdom Metazoa; phylum Arthropoda; class Insecta; order Orthoptera; family Tettigoniidae; genus Anabrus; species Anabrus simplex. The sequence continues at coordinate 342,471,275 of NC_090271.1, read as the reverse complement.
ACTGGTCATAACCATGTGCAGATTTAGTAACACCTTCTCCTAAAGCCCAGTTGAATTTGCCCATCAGGTGATTGATTCGCTAACTTTGGCAGCTGCTAAATTGACAACGGTGAGGAATATGGAATTATTTACCAGTATGGCCAACACTATAATTTCCATACACTTGGTTCAATTTGTTACCGACCACCCTATATATTCAAAAGCCAATTCAATCCTACAAACAAACAAACAAACAAACAAACAAACAAACAAACAAACAAACAAACAAAGGCAGGGGAGGCCACTTAACCTCAGCTTAATACTTCGTATAACTCTCAAAGGCAATATTAATTTCAGTACGAAAATCAACTTATTGAACAAAAATATGCCAAAATAGCCACAGAGCATTTGCCTATAAAAATGCATGAAAATGTTAAGAGAGTTACAAAGAAACCACACAATCGGTTTCTCAATCAGCTGAAACTCAAAGTTTGACTGTTAGAACACAATACAGTGAGGTACTGTGTTAATGTGTACGGTTTAAGAAACTACAGATTCAAAGGTGAAAGTGAGCAAAAACATGACAGCCTCTGTTAAAAAGGGGCATGAAAAGTGAACAAATTTCCTCTACTGAATTGATGGAACAATTATTGACTCAAAGTATTTCAAAAGATAAATAATGTTGATCTTAAACATAACCATGTTTAATAAAAGGCCTCGTCCATGAATTTATTCTGATAAAATAATAAAATCTGTTACCAGCCACAAGTTTTCTTAAATGATTTACTCCCCGAAGTATTTCAAAGATTTTGAGCAAATCTTTTCAGAGTGAGGGGTCCAGAAAAATGTAGACACTCTTTGATACTGAGTATTAATGAACAATACTTGCACGGAGGGAAGTTTATTTTGCGTGTTCAAAGAGACCTCCATTACCAGCCAAACCACGTTGATGCCGCTGAACTGCTGACCAAACTATGGCTGCCAGCGTTGCCGGTGTGACGCCTCGATGGCTTCTCGTAGCTCGTTCAGTGTAGCTGGATTCTGTCGTTAAACTTCAGTTTTCAACATCTCCCATGCGGTAGAAGTGAAGAAGAATGAAGTTCCGAAGGCCCGGATGAGTACTCAACACTCCAAAGTAGGCTCTGACATCCCTGGGGTAGCGAGGCGGAGCGCCGTCCTGTCTTTCATTTCCAAACACCCCTTGGAAGACTGTTCGTAGCATATGAAGATACACTTCACCAGTTACAGTTCCTTGAAAGAACAGGCTAGACAGACCAGGTAGATTGTCATGTTGTACACGTGAACGTGAGGAGCGTGGCGGTTTACAGTACCGTTCAGTTTGTCTGACCAGACAATCATCCCTGCAAACCGTTCGCCCTCGCGAAGCATGTCTTCAAACCACTCGCAGTACTCCATCCTTCGATGCGGGTCGTCCTGGTTCATAGCATGCAAGGATCTTGGAACGTACACTTTCTACTTTACATCTTTAGAACTCATCGTACGATTAATCGGCTTACCCCGCTTTCATGCGCACCCTGCTTCACAGATTTTTGAGGTGACCTGGCAAAATGTTGCAACACAGCAACGCTTGAAGCTGGATTTGTTGATGTTTTTGGTCAGCCAGACCTTTTCTTATGCACATCCTGAACAGTACCGTAGGCTTAAAATTTATACCGAATACGATAAGTTGCTGTACGTGTTGTACGCCATTGCCGCTGTACCTCCATCATGATTTCGTATTTCCGGTACCACTTCAACATGGCCTTGGCGTTGTTCAAACGACAATCATGCTTCATTCATTGCTGCACTGCCATCTGCTGGAAAACGCGCACCAAGATTGTTGCGTAATTCACGTGATCATCATCTGTTCAGAATACAATGGGCTATGCTACTGTGCAAGGATCGCAATGATATATCATTTGTTCCAAAGATATTAAGTATCAAAAAGTGTCTACATCTTGTGACTGGTAACAGTGTAATTCATAAAGAATTAATAAACTTTGTCCGTAATTTGACAAAGACTGGAAAAGCCTAGAACATATTACAGAAAAAGAAAATCTATCTCATTTCACATGTTACAGGCCAAGCTATTGCCCTTTAAATAATATTAATTTTGTCAACATCTGTCTCACTTACATACATACATTTTTATTCACAATCAGCATCTTACATATACATACAAAGGTAGTATAAGATACAATGTGAATCCCACATAAGGTAAACTTGTGTGTGGGCTTCAAAAATTCAATAGCTAGATTATGTACATCATGGCATCTAGTGAATATCATTTACTCCATTAACATTTTGGTGATATTTAATTAGAGTAATTTTATGAACTGTTTTTCTGTATTTGGTGTAATAGGCCTAAACAAGAAGCTGGAAAGGAGGGGCATGGGTTAAGGAGAAGGTTGGTTTCTTAGTAGAGAGGAATAGTGTGCTAGTTGATTTAAAAATTATAATGGAAATTTATAAGTTGATCTACTTTGTAATAATTGTTAATGAGCCATGTGAATAGCCTTTTCTTCAATGTATTCTGATTGCCACTGATCACGTCCACAGGTAATGCATTGTATATCTGTGGTCCTAGACAACTTAGATTACTTTGTCCAAGTAAAGTGTTCCGGCGTGGTATACTTACTCCAGTTCTGTCTTGCAGCCTAGTGCAAATTTTTGGCTTGTGTTCTTTGCAGAAGAGCTTTAAATTTTTATGCATGTGTTGTGACCGTTCACAACGTCAATTGTGGTATGTCATGATATCCAGGAGATGAAATATGCCGTTTTCCGCGTCATTCTACGATAAAAACTGCCCAAGTTAGAATTTTTCTGCCCGCACCAGGACTCGATTTGCAGTATCCAGACTCGCGCGACCGAGCTCCAGTTGCTGGTAATTAGCAGCAAGGCGGTGCAAGAGCGCTTGTTCTCGAAGTTTTCTCACTCCAACCACGAGCGAGATGAAAGGAGACGCGTTGTCACGTGACAGAGAAACTAGGTCACTAGCTGAGCCCAGAGAGTATATCCAACGTGAAAACTAACATTATACCCTGTTTTCCTCGCTCATCCACCACTGCCAACTTATCGCGTTCAGCTGTTTTATTTCTGTTAATTTTTATAAATCGCAAAATACCCAATGGATAATTAAGCGCAAACATTCATTTGAATCAGGGAATTTTACGCATAATTATGAGACCGAGAAGTGCTCTACTTAACTGACAGAGCGGTAACTACGCTGCAAACAAGGGCGCGTCTTAATGACTAACAGATTTTGGACCCTAACCGTGACAGCGAACAC